>NC_081825.1:189910884-190222999 GCF_030867095.1 Alligator mississippiensis | reverse complement strand
ATGAAACCATTAGCACTGGTTTAAAAATGGAGGAACTCTGTCTAAGATTTGCCACCCATACCAAAGGGCAAATGTGTGTTCATTCACTACCAATCTAAACTATGCCATTTACAGAATAACACATAACTTAGATTGATTCCACCTTGGGCTTTTTGAATGTCTGTACCTATCCAGAGCTGATCTTGTCTGCCCCAGCTGGTTGCATGTGGGCTGGGCTCAGCTAGAGATAGGGAAAGAAGCAGTGAGGTTGCTGCTCCAGAGATGGGGTAGAGAATAGGGAACCACTCTCCCAACCCCAAACCCAGATGAACCCAGCCCTGGTGCAGCCCAAGTGGGGTGGGCAGGGACAGCTCTGGTGCTTTCCTTGCCCCCAGAACAACAGGAAAAGCAACAGCAGCAGGCGGAGGAGGAGAAAGGGAAAGGGAAAGGAAGAAGGGCAGATTTTCACCTGATTTAGGAACTTTAAAAAAGTTTCTGGAGATTCCCAAGTGGTCTGTCTGCATCCATGCAGGTAGAGGAGGCTAGGAGCTGGAGGTGTGGCCACCCCTGCAGAGTGGGTTACTGCTCCTGCACCCCCATTTTTGGGAAATCCTGGATCTGTCCCTGGAAGTAACCTTTTAAGTACAGTTTCTGCTGTCTGGAAGTGATATAACTGTCAGATTGTCAAATCCCTTCTAAACTGAATTGTGAGAGTATATGTGGAGTAACCTCCCTGGGCACGTCCAGATGAGCATGGCGGTGCAGTATATGGTGCCACAAATACGTCTGCTGTGCCACATAACACACAGTCTAGTGTTCTCCGCGCTGCAAGGGCATGCTTCCCATGCATGCGCTGCTCCAGTTTTTTTTTCCTTGGGTTTTTTTGACCTCTGGATAACCATGTTAAAAAAACCTGGAGCAGCTCACGCACGGGCAGTGTGTGCTGCTGAAAAGTAGAGCCGGGCTGCCCAGAGCCATGCTGCAGCTGCTGGACAGGCTTCACCCAGCAGAAGCACTGTGGCTGCAGCCCCGGGAGGCCTCCAGGCCCCCAGGTAAGGATGCTGGGGCCAGCACAGTGCTGGCCCCAGCCTCCCCTACCACTCCCAAAGTAACTTGCTGCACACCAAAGCACATGTGGCCCAGGCAGTCCCCAGGGACAAGTAGCTGCAGCACAAGGTGTGCCACTGCTACTTTTCTGTGGGGAACCAAAAGTCCACACTTGTTTGGACACACCCTTTGTGGGGTTTGATCATACTATTCCTTATGCCCCACTTTTCCATTTTTTCCTGCCACCTAGGGTGTAACAAGTCTTGCACAACAGTATATGGCAACAGTATATGGCACGCGCAATAGGCCTTGCCCCTCAGAGTAGTCTTGGGTACAAGGGACCTCTCTGTGTTACCCAGTGTGTGTTCAGTCTCAAATGGGAGGCATAATTAATTGGAAACAACAGATCATTTTGCCAAGTTGGAACTATACTGAATTCATTGACTCATTAACCTTGCTGTGTGTTGAGTATATTTAACTCCAATGGCCCCTATCTAATCCTTGAGGCTTGGAGTCTTACTAGTCATCACTACTATGGGGTTCATGATTTGTTTCTTTCCCATATCTAGAAAGCTTTTATGAGCTTATGTATATGGGGCAAAACTCTACCAAAACTGCTCTAGTTATGTTCTGCTTTAATTATGTTGAAGTATCTCTACATATTATTACTCTTATTCTACATCAATTTACTTTTTCCACATATGTTGCTTTAGAAGTAATATAAGCTAAACTGGAAGTCAGTTTACTAGAATTACTGTCTGCACAGGGATTTATACCAGTATACTTCTTCTAGCAAATTTCCTTCTGTAGGCTATGCCTTACATATACCGTTGCCAAAAGAACATTGACAGGTTAAACTGCTCACACAGTGTTACCTATAAACTTATTTTGTATATTCTCCTTCCTCATCTAATACTGTATATTGTATAGTTTGCAATATTTTAATGTGTTCTACTTTCCACCTAAAAGTAACTGAATTTGGATGGGGAGGTGTAGACGTATATATGTCATATATGCAAAATATAATTTGTTTAGGTGCTTTTGGGTTCTTCAAGATGCCAGGCACCATCTAATTTTTCTGTGTAAAAGTATCACATGGATGGAACATCTGTGATTCAATTTATGTCGTAAAATGTTCACCAGCAGGTAGTTCTGACCTGGAGATCAACTTGCATTTATTGAGTAGAGCACAGAATACTGATCTTGGCACAGTATCACAGAAGACTTGTTTTCACATGGATTAACCTTCACTGAACAACTTTTCCAATGCAGTTGGCACAAACAGGCCTTTTTTTCATTGCTGATTCTTTCTTTCCCTATTTTCCCCTTATTTTCCCCTGCCCCTCTCCAGAGGAAGTAAAGCTCTGTGAGGATATACAGTTGGTTTTGTAGGAAAATATAATTTACAGGAAAGCAGTGCCCATCATCTCTTGAAGAGTATTTCAGGCCATATCTTCCACAGAGGTCCCTGACTTCATTGGAGTTTACACGGCTGTAAACTCTTAGCCCAGCTTACCTGCACACTTTTAATTTATAGAGAACGGTCAAGTTCAAAAAGGTGACTGCCTATATTTTGTGCACGCTTTCTCATTTTACAAATAGAATTGACTCAGCACTGGTAATATTGAAGGCTGAGCTGAATTCATAATACTGTTCTTTTCCTTCCTTGTAGATTGTAATTTGGAGACTCTGGCTTATCCATATGAATCACTCTATTGTGCAGAACAAGGTCATTTTGCTCTCTGTCTCTGCCTTTTTTCTATCTAACCAGATACCAACTCCCCCTGGCATTTTGTTCAATGCCTATGAAATCACTTTCAGTTCACTTCATATTTAGGTTATATGTTTTCCCCCTGTTACAGTCACATAGGATACATAGGATATATCAAAAAATCAGTGTTCTGTTTTGCACTTTAGAAATGCCAAAAAGTATGTTTCTATGTGAAACTGCATGTTGTGGAATATAACGTTATATCCTGCTATTCAGTAGTATGTGGGATGACCTTGTATTCCTATAAACTGACTCTGGTGATACTTGGTCAGACACTTTATAGTGCTGTATATTTTAATATTCAGTGTAAAAGGTAAAGGGTACAGTATTTGTCTATGTAGTGTAGTACTGTGTAACTGTCATCCTACAACACACATGATTTTATAATTGCAGAGCGCCTATACAGAAACATACCATGCTTGTATAGCAGTAAATCTATATGCACATGAAAATGAATGGAAGATCTTGTTGACTTCATTGTCTGCTCACATAATTTAATTTATAGAAATGGGAGCTAGGTATATATAAAGAGCTATGTGCTAAATTGTCCCTCTCTGGTGAAAACCTACAGGAAAAAGTGGAGAGCAACCACAGTTGCATAGATTTTCTCTGGGCATTAAGGGTCTGTTGTTCCCAAAGAACAAGTAAGGATTTTGGCCTCAAGAACAAGGGCTCCCCCTCTCTCCTTTCCTCCCAAGGTCTGCTGCACCCCAGAGCCATCTATGTGATCCCTTCAGGCCTGACTGGAAATGTTTTAACTGAAAAAAAAAATGTTTTTGTTGTCATTGTTGCTCCTTGATACCATGACTGTATTGACTATTGATTGACCTTTACTCTCCCTGGCTCCTTTCTCTGCTTCTCAGGGCAGAGTTACTGGATGGAAGATCTGAAGGATTTCTCTTTCCTTCTACCCTCCTCACCTATCGGAGGAATGCCACGGTTCTGTCCTTTGTGCATAGCCCTGTGTGAGTCATATTCATGTGTCTGCCAATTTCTCCTTCCGCTAGGAACAATACTTTCCTGTATCACGAGGGTGTTAAAAGATTAATTAATGTGTGAAGATGATTGGAAGATCTAAAGTGCTTTATTCAGCAGAGTCTGAGTATACAGAAAGATTTTTTTTTTAAGTCAAAATACTGAACTGGTTAGATGTAATTGAAAACAGGCATATGCAGCCTGTCTCTCTACCAAAGCATAGTGTGACCTGCCAACACTGGAAGGCTGTGAATAAGGACACACCCTATATTCAACTCAGAAAAACTTCAGGGGGAATAAAGCAAGAGAAAGTGCGTTAAAATGAAAAACATTTTGACAAAAAGTATATGCGGCCTGCTTTTCCTGACTAGGGACATACTTGACTAGTAGGTGTGGAGGAGAGGTAGGTCGGAGAGGTACCATTTGGGTCAGATATGGACCCAGTCTGTACCTATGTATTAGAAAGATGCAAAATTTAAGTCCATCTTAGATCCAAGGGTGTTTTGATCTTGGGTCTTTTGGCTTAGATCATTAGAGAGATGACCAAAGTTTGGATCTAGAGATATGGTTTGAAGGATTCTCTGCTGCCAAGACTGTGGTACATCTGAAAAGGATCCTTGCAGGCGTTTTCAATTAGTTTCTAGGTCAAAAGTGTGAAAACTGTGGTCTCTGAAAAGTACTTGTAGGTGTCTTCCAGAGAACTCTTTGTCATACCTCATTGTGGCTAAATCTCAAGGAAAAGACAGCTCAAATATATTGAAAATGCACTGTAGTTTCTCCTTGCCACTGCTAGAGGGATATGGTGCAATTGTGAATGAGTGGGGAGGTGGCCTACACAGTTGTGAATGGAAAGAGAAATTATCACATGGATCATCTCCCTACAGAAGCTACTAAATTGGAGATCCCCTACCCATGGATTACTCAAAGAGTGCAAGCAAACAGTAGGTGTTTCCTGAGTGAACTGATCAATGTGATATGGAGAAGAAAGACAATGCAAATTGGATAAAGCTTGTTTCTGAACAAATTGTTTTTTTTCTGATTTATGCTGTACAAACGCTTTGAGGAAATGTCAAATTCCTTATAAATGCCATGCAGTACATTATGCAGATTTAGTCAGACTAGTAGAATGGAGTCTGTTGAATTAGAGAGGAGACTTTTAAAAAGTCCCAGCAACATAAATACCATGTCTTTGTTCTTCAAAGAAAACACCTGTTTCCACAAGTCCTAAAGGAATGGGTTATCATCTTCTCCATGTTGCAGGTCTGTTGCGAATGTGTCCAGTCAGCTCTTTGGGAAGTCCTGGAATATTCCATAACTGCCAGGCACACAAATGCAATACTAGTGTTGGCAAATGCGTATGAATAACTTTATAGCTCTGTCATGTGGGTTGAAAATTGCAAGGCTAGCTCCTCACAAAGACCACACATCCATCACTTTGAAATGTCAGGCCTTTGTTGCCCAAACTACACTTTTTGTCCTTGCTTCTGTGCATAGTCCACAAGAAAGGGATTTTTTTCCCCCTCTTCTAGGGTGTACAGTGTAATTAGCACCAGAGTCAAAAGTTGGCAGGCGGGGGGATGAAGCCAGAAGGAGTCAGCCCACACTAAGAGACTCAATGAAGGATCAGTGTTCCCTCCTATTCACATGTAGACAAAAGAACCCTTTGGCTACGGACAGAAATGACACATAAACCAGTATAAGTGATTGGAAACTGGTTCATATCTGTAACACAACAGGAGTTCAGTGCACACAAACCACTTTCAAAATGGCTGAAACCAGTTTAAGATAAACCTAGATGTAGTATCAGACTTCACTGATTTAGGTTAAATCAGCTAATTGAACTTCTGTCCCAGATCCCCTCCAGATTCAAGTTAACTCAGTCCTGCAGCATCCCAGGATGCTTTGTACCTTCCCAGCAAACCACCCCAGGGTAGCCTTGGCCTAAGCTGTCTGCTCCAGCTGACCAGGAAGGCTGCCTGGCTTTTGGCCTGGGCCACTGCAGGCATGTGGCTGCATTCTGGAATCAAAAGTGAATGATTGTTCACATGCTTATCAGTTCAATCTTCACAGTATAGACTAACCTGCAAAGATTGAATCAGTTCAGGCTCAGGCTTTTTGACTGTCTGTACTTGGCCTTTATATGTGTAATAGAATTGCTCTGGCTGGTGCTGGCCATTGCTCAAAGACCTCCATTCACCTGCCACTGAACAACAGTGCTCCATAGTGTCACCATTGCCTGCAGGGTGTTAACCTTTCTGAATTCGCTTGGGGAACAGCTGGTCTGCTGTTAAAAGTTGCTTTTAGGGGTTGTGCAGGGGCTGGAACTACTATTGTAGCCCATGGACTAAAGTAGTTGCGTTCCCAATCACTGAATTGGCCATGTGGTCTCTTCCTTTTGTAGTGGTTCCTTTGTGGATACCAGGTTTATGTAGATGTTGCATGTGAACTTGGGGCCGTAGATCAGCATGAGGTGCCTTGAAGTCCTGTCAGTTTCCAAGGACCCTTTCAGGGATTTGATTGGTAAAAGTGTTGGATCTTGTTTGCGTTGAGTGGCTTGGAAGAGTGGTGTCAATAGTTCCGATAGGAATGATTTTCTCAGCTGGTGAACAGATGAACAAATTGTATCATGTTAAAAGGCTTTGCGCTAACCATTTTTCATCAGAGCAAACGTGACTCCTGGGTGCCAGCAAGGCATGGGGCAGTGTCAATGGCTGTATTACAGCCAACATGGCAGGTGGCTTTACAGTGCTGCTGCTTCTGTTTTTTCAGCATCCCCTTCATTAAGCTGCTATGCTCATTGTAGACACCCCTTTCATTACACTATTTTTGCATGTTTGTGCCTGCTTTGTGGTAAGGGAAAGCTAAACTGGACAACTCAGGCTGTTTCAACCAGGGATAAGTGATTCAGCTTAGCCTTTATTACTGTAGGCTAAGAGTGGACACGAAGAACAGTTACTTTGGAGCAAATGATACATTGCCATCTGCCTCTCCCCCTATCTTCTTAAGTCAGCATAATTTGTTCATCTGTCCACTCATTCCCTCAGAGAAGAAAACCTATATTAAAGGTCTGATATAGTAAATCACTCACGCACACTTGATGTCAGTGGAAGTGAAGCGTGTTGTTCAATTTAAACAAATCCTTAAGTGTTTTGCTGAATCAAGGTTTTAGTGTCCTGGCACTGTTGAATGGGGTGGACCCTGCAGCACTTGTTATATAGAGTTTGAGGGTATTTGAGGCCATTTTAGTTGGTAGCATGTCCACAGCAAGGTGCCTCAGAAACAAGAAGCCCCAGGGAGGAAACTGTTGACCACGAAGTTAGAGAGAGAAACGTTAATGGTGTAGTCTTAATGCCTCTTTGGTGTCCTGTCAGTTATTTCTCTAATCATTTGTAGTCTTGGTAATTACAGTTCGTTTTCTTATCTGTGAAAGAAACCAGGCTAATCAGCAGCCCTTTCTTGAGAGAAACCTACATGATGTTTTAATAATAGGCACACGGGTTGTCAAGAAGCTAAAAAGAGACTTCCCTATCGGATTGTCATGTTGCCTTGAACACCTGCAGTATAGGATTTATAAGGTAAGGACAGAAGCATACTGATAATACAGGCTCAGTTTGCTTACAGAATTTATAAGCAAAGTGGGATCATTTGGATGATATTGCCTGTATCTGCTTACTGATACCATAAGAATGGGTTACAGTTTGGTCCTGACTCAGAAATGTCCACGCAGTTCTATTTGCATGCCTCTCTCATGATTCTTTTGGACCATATGCTGTATGTTTCAAAGTGAACTAAAAGTCTTCTCACCTGTGAAGACCTGAGTTCAATGTTTGCACTTCTATAATTAACACCTAGCCCAGTTAATTTAATATTCTTAACCAGGGTGCTGCAGCACCCTGGGGTGCCATGAGGTCCTTTTAAGGGTGCCATACAGTATTAGCACTCTTAGATGTACAAACACATACATATGATTCATCTTATAAACCCAGGGATTTCCATTCAGAATCCATAGTGGCCTAAACATTTCTGACCTGTTGTGGTCTGTCTGATTTCTTTGCAACAGAAGTATTGCACTAGTATTTTTCTGTAGTCAAAAAATGGGTGAAAGTAAAGAACTGACATTTTCTGAGATGTGCCTTGAGTCTAATAAGTGTGGTGGTAAGTCTAACAAGGGGTACCTTGAGTCCAAAAAGGTTGAGAATGACTTAACCAAATAGGGCCTTCAGGCTGCTTTAAGCATAAGTATTGCCACCAGCTGTAGCAGAAGAAATCTGTGCTATTGAAAGCTGGTCTTGGCAGCTAACTATAAAAGATTTTCATTTATAATTTTAGTCTATGCATATGTTTTTAAGGTGCGATCTTTTACATTTTTATTAATTTATCTAATTAAGGGAAGCATGTGTGGGGTGTGGATGTCTTTTCTGTTCACCTTTCCCTTGTGATGGATGGATGGATGGATGGATGGATGGATGGATGGATGGATATAAATACAGCTAACCCCTGTTTCCATGGAACAGGACTATTTCCCAACCTTTGAGAGAGGGAAGATAACTGTCTTTGTGTGATTCCTAAATGACCAAGCGGTGTAAAGCAACTGTATTGTTTCAAATAACAGAATATCTAACATATAGGGGAGTGGAAGGATAGGCCTTTTGAACTGAATTTTAAATGTCATACTCAGAAATGTCATTCCAGGCCCTGTTTCAAATGTCCGCATATATTTCCAGTAAGGGTAATTTACATGAAAGGCTCCATTTTCAGGATTGTGTTTGTGGAGGGAGGGGGGAATGTAAAGAACATTTCTAGGAAGATGTTACATAAAGCAGCATCCTGTCAGAAAGAGATTTTTCCACGTGGAAAAAGGACAACTTTTTCAACCAAGAGTAAAACTAATAGATTTTGTAGGAGATTGGCTCTGTCCACATGCAAACACTCTGAAGACTCTGTTTAGATGGGCCTTCATTAATTCAGCATGTGTTAATTAGTGAAGCGTTACACTGAATTTGGCCTGGGTTCTTTAGACCGATGATCTGATAGTCTTGCCTTGGAGCTCAAAAATTGCTAGTGAAATCAGCCCCTGTTCTACTAAACCGGGTGCAAGTATGGAGACGGGTAGAGTCCCTTGCCTGAAAGAGTTGCCAGTCCTGCTGTCCAACCGGCACAGGCAGACCCCTGAGCCTGAGGGCAGCGTCACTGAATTCAGTTGTAGGATGGAAAGGTTCACCCACATGTATTAAACTGCAGCATCAGAACCTGGGAGGATAAAAGAGCCCAGGAGGTTTCCTGCAGTGAGGGGGGGGAATCAGCACATGTTGTGAATGTGTTTTTGAGGAAAAGGGACATATTCACAGGGTAATTAATAACGTATATTTTAATTGCTAATGCATTAATGTTTATATTTTGTCTGCAGCTTGCCTTTTGGGATTTCTCTGCCTCACCATTTGCTCATACATTTTTTAAAGCTAAACAGGATTTTAGTCATCTGACAAATTCTGAGAGCTACCCTACTGAAGTCCTTATGTAAACTCTCTACAGGCCTTTCTGTGGTGCTCATCACCATGGTATTTTCGTGCCCCTGATGTGTGTAATGCTGTTCATCAGTTTTGCAGTAATTGCTCCTTTTTGTGATAGGATTCAAGAACAGATAGTCCCACAAGCCATTCCGGTGAACATAAACACTGCACTGTACAGAGTCTCTGGAGAAAAATGCTGCAAGCTCTTTAGATCTTGATCCCAAGCCTACTAAAGTCAATAGAAAGACTCCAGTTGACTTGTGAGCTTTAAATCCAGCTTCCCCTTTTCCACAGCAGCTGTCAGTTTGGGCACATTGCACTTAGCAGCATTAGCAGAACACGGTGCGGGAGTTGTTTGACCGCTAACTGATAAGAGGTACCATATTTCACAGATAGGATGGCCACTGGGGCAAATTTGTTATGCAGATCAGAGGGAGCTCGGTGCCATTTTAATCGGAAAAGGTCAGGCCAACGTGTTTTAAATTTCACTAGAACAAGCAGTAACATTGGCTGATAACCTCAGAACATCCCTGGTAATGAGGTAATGTGAGCTGAATCACCACCAAATGACAAAGTATAGCATTAGGTATATATTACCTAACGGGTAATGGTAGCACATCTCTGTATGGCTCTTGTATCATTAGGAAGCAATAGATTGAACACACCAAGGATAAACACTCTGATCTTAGTTTTGTTTTTAATCTGCATTGATTTTTTTTTTTTTACAGCTTCCTTTTTTTTTTATCTCAGCAATTAGCAATAAAAAAGTCATTCCTGCTGGGCTGAAGCCGACTTGTATACTCTACTTTGCTGCTTGTCAGCTCATCCTTGTGCAGCTCCCAGGAAAACATACTGCAGGCTTTGCTCCATCTGGCTTCATGCCCCCTCAGTGAGGCACAAATTGAATTAAGAAACAAAGCTATTTTCTACTCAGTTTGGTGCTCACTGTTCAGCCAAACACTGTTAGAAACTCATTTTAAAAATAGGTCCTATATTTGGTTTCAAGGCAAGACTAATGTAAATAGGGCACAGACTATGACTCCTTCACAACTCAGAGGCCAGTATTTTCAAAGAGATTAAACATCACAGTAGGAGACCTGAATTTCTAACAGGCTCTGCTCCTTGAATGCTTCTTTGACAATATGGCCATAACTGTCATAAGTGGAGATGCTGACCACTAACCACTTCTGAATATCTGATATTTACTTAAGTGCCTAAACAAGGGCTTTTGACAATCTTGCCACAATTGTAGGTGCCAAGCACTCAAAAATCTTCCCTTTTGAAATTTTCTAAAATTGTAGTATGTGTATATCCTGCCCCCCCTCCCCGTTTCATTTATCAACAGCACTCAACATAAGTGTGTTTCCTGTGCCCCTGTAAATACAGCTGCTTGTGCTCTGTACCACCAAAATCCTGTGAGCGATAAATTTACTTTTGCTTAATCTGCACTATATAACTAAAACTTCTGTTTATTTTTCAAAGTTCCTCTTTCCTCCGGGCTTCTCAGCCTGTACCATCTCTAAACTATAGGCCCTTTTTGGCAAGAATGCTCCTCATTTTGTGTCTGCCAGCACCAGGTACCTTGTCAGGGTGTAACAAATGACAGAAAACAAGGGGAAAATACAATGATAGAATCTTAATTTCATATACGTGTGCCTGATATTTCATAGATTTCATAGACATTAGGGCTGGAAGGGACCTCGGAAGATTATCAAGTCCAGCCCCTTGCCCAAAGGGCAGGAAGTCAGCTGGGGTCATAGGCTCCCAGCAAGATAAGCATCCAGTTTGCTCTTGAAGGTGTTCAATGTAGGTGCTTGAACCACCTCCGGTGGCAGGCTGTTCCAGGCCTATAATGGGGCTCTGATGCCAGACAGATTTTCTAGGTACTGTTGGAATATAAATCATAAATAATAGCAACAGTATGGCAAAAACATACAGCTCCAGGATAGAAGAGCTCAATGAATGAAAATAACTAGATATTTTAAATGTGTGGGTCTTAAGTTACTAAACAGAGATTGCTGATTGTTTTGTCCCTCTGCCATGCTTCTTAAATCTGGGATGAGACAAAGCCCTCTGATACTGTGAGGATAGAATCTTAATAGATGGTTTGAACTCATGTGCTGTTACTCCAGACAAGTAATTAGAGAGATGATCCTGACTTCAGAAGTAGCTCTGAACTTCCTCTGCAGGCCGAGGGTATTCAGAACTATAACATGCATGGCTCAGGGGCTGAAGCCCGGCTGCAGGGGGTTAGAGGGTAATAGCTTGCCTGCATAAGAACATTGGGCCAGCTGGCAGGGGTAGCTGACTGGCTCTAGAGGAAGTTAAAAACTCCCAGGGAGTGTATTGAGGGGGAGAGGGAAGTCTGTGGTTCTCAGGGAAAAGTACAGAGCTGGGGTTGCCCACTCAAGGTCTGAGGAAGTATCACAGGTTTGGGTCTATCCGCTTGTTGCTGGTATACTTGTTTGTTTTGTTGTTTATGTTGTTTTCTGTGGGGACAAGTTTGTCCCAGGAAAAATAAACTGCCAGAGAGACAACCCACTACATGTAGTGAAGAATGCAGGCAGTCTAAATTGAACTCCAGAAACAGAGGCAGGAGCCTTGCTAAAATGGCTGAAGGGGCTACAGCAGCAGCAACGACAGCTGTTCCACAAGCCCCAATTCCAGCAGCAGCAGTTGCAGAGGGAGCATCAGCATCAGCCGCAGGAGTTTCTGAAACAGCATTTGGAGTCAATACGGACCCCCACCCATGTCGGTGAGTCACCTGGCTCCCTGAAGATAGAAGGTGGAGTGCTCACCAAGATGAGACCTGCAGATGACCTTGAGGCCTTCTTACAACATTTGAGCAGGTGGCAGAGACCTATCAGTGGCTACAGGACATGTGGGCTATGAGGGTGGCCCTCTGTTAACTAGGGAGGCACAGGCTGCTTGCTGGGCCCTGGAAATGGAATCAGCCTGGGATTATGAGACCCTCAAAATGGCCATCCTAGACCAATTGAGACTAACAGGGCAGGCCTATTGCCGCAAGTTTTGACTGGAAACTAGGGACCCAAATTCAAGACATGGCTCAGAAACTAAGGGACTTGTGCATCCTCTGGCTGAACCCTGACTCACAGTCAGCTGAGGAGATAGTGGAACTGGTGATCCTGGAACCGTTCTGTGCCATCCTCTCACTAGGAGCCCTGAGGTGGTAGTATCACCACTGGGTGACCAGCTTGGAGGAAGCCACCTGGAAAGTAGAAGGCTTCATGGGGGCAGAGTTAGACTGTTGGGATCCCTGGGGAAGCTGGCAGCTTCCAGGCCCAAGGAAGCCAGTACTATGGGGAAAACAGACCTGATTCTAAAGAGGTCTCCACTAGGGGTGTGACCTCCATCTTCTCTGAGACCACAGACAGGGGGAAGGTCCTTGAGTAGTTACCCCAGAGAAGAAAGGCGATGCTCCTTCCACCTGAGGCATTTCCACAGCTCAGGAGGAGGAAGGGAGGCTCAAATGACTTGTTTCCAATGTGGAGAGAAGGGCCATCGATATTGGGATTGCCCACAGGTGAATTGTGGGTATACCCATGCCTATGTCTGAGAATGTACTCCTTCCCTCACCATATCCCTATTTCTTACGTTATAAACTGGGTTACCTTTACGCAAATTCAATTTGTGTGCAGTTTTCAGGGAACACATGTACCACGGAAATCAAGGGAAACCTGTACCTCTGAACCAAGCATCCCAAGAAATCATAGCCTTTGTAATGTCCTGGGGACTCTACCACTTCCAAAATGTACCTTTTGGTCTCCATGGGATCCCTGCGACCTTCCAGTATCTAATGGACAGAGTACTCCGCTCAGCATCTAATAGACAGAGTACTCCTTTGTATAGGGCATATGCAACTGCCTATCTGGACAATGTAGTAATATTTGTCAACACATGGGCAGAATACCTCCTGTGGGTGAGGAAGGTGTTGTAGTGAATACAAGTGGCTGGTCTCATGGCCACCCCTGCTAAGTGTCACCTAGGATTCATGGATACTAGATACCTAGGATATACACTGGGCAATGGCAAAAGGCATCGGTGGACAAAGTAAAAGCATTGGTAGGCTTAGCAAGTTACTATTGGTGATTCATCCCACAATTTGCTGCCATCATAACCCCACAAACAGACCTGCTGTGGAAGGGGGAGCCATAAAAGATCCAGTGGTCACCCAAGTGTGAAGCAGTATTTGGGACAGTAAAATGACTGCTATGCAGTACACCAGTCCTGCGTGACCCATACTTAACAAAGGACAGGTGCAGACAGATGCCTCAGAGTGAGGCTTGGGGGCTGTTCTCTCCCACAAGGTTGAAGATGGAGAACACTCCATTTTCTATCTCAGAAAACTCCCTTCCCAAGAGCAGAAATATTCTGTAAAGAAGGAGTATCTAGCAATTTTAAGTGGGCATTTGAGACCCTCTGCTACTCCCTCCTAGGGGCCCATTTTCATTTGGTCACTGAATGTCCCCCTTTAATGTTATGCAAGAGACCCACCCATGGTTACCTGTCCCTGCGGCCTTTTGATTTCTCAGTATGCCACCACCCTGGAACTGCACATGCAAATTCAGACCGCTTCTCCTGAGAGGGAGTGGGGGGATTAAATATATGGAAGAGTGTATCCCACACTCCAGTCTTGGGAGGGGGGATATATAACAAAATGCACAGCTCAGGGGCTGGATCCCAGCTGTAGGGGGTTAGATGATAATAGCTTGCCTGCCTAGGAGCAGTGGGCCAGCTGACAGCAGTGACTGGCTGGCCCTAAAGGAAGTTAAAAGCTCCCAGGGAGGGTATTGAGGGGGAGAGGGAAGGCTGTGGTGCTGAGGGGGAAGCATAGGTTTTGGTTTATCTGCCTTGTTCATTGTATACTAGTTTATGTTGTTTTCTGTGAGGACAAGTTTGTCCCAGGAAAAATAAACTGCCTAGTGAAAGGAACTGTCTGTACTACAGGAACTGTGACTGTGGTGCAGGTAAACCTCTGGTTAATTAGTAACCAAGGTGAGTATTGTCAGACCAGCCACAAACGATCCCGTATGAAGATGTATTGTAAAACTTGAATTCCCTATTCCCTGGGCTAATGAAATATGAAGCCATCGAGAATGGAACTCCTGGGGAAATGATTAATGGAAACCCTGGAAATGTGAAAGCTACACTGCTGAGTCTGTCTGCACCGCAAGATGAAAGGTCTGGCATCAATAGGGCAACACTCTACTAGGAAGCGTGAGAGAGCACTGATGTCTCTGCCTCCTCTCCCTCTGTCTTCCTCTTCCCTATTCACAGTTCTTAGTGCGGATTTACCATGGGATGGATCAAGGGAACACAGGCAGGTGCTGAGTCGCTGAGTGAAAGCATTTTTTCCCCCATGATAACCAGAGCATCTTTGGTCAATGAGAGATGTGTGTTGTAACAAATCCTGGGTTCAGAATTTTTTAAAAGATTTATACAGTGACTTCAAAAAATAAAACTCCCCCCGCCTTCTGCCCTTCTCAGAAATAAGGAAGGAACATTTGCAACGTCATGCTGCTACAGAGAGCTTCAAAATACACCTTGGTTAATCCTAGTCAGATGCCAGACAACATTTATACCCAAGCTGTGCATATGGTTTAAGAGCAGAATACCTGTCCTACCTATGTGTCATTTTGTTTGGGCATGTTTAGGTTGTTGCCATTAGTGCTCTGTGCATCTGTATAAAAAATCTAAATTAAGGTCTAGCTTTGATTTTCCATTTTTCATGCTGGCAAAATTAGAGATGGGTCCTAAGTGGTTCTAAATTTGGATTCCAAATTTGGTTTCAAGGCAAGACCAGTGTAAACAGGACATAGAATATGATTCCTATTTGTCTCTTTCCATTTCTCCTAGATTCTTTCTAGAAAAAGGGACAATTTGGTGAATACTCTGTCCATCTTCCTAATAGTTGGCTTTGGAGGTACCATAGGAGTGAGGGTGGTTTTGTGCTAGGATGCAGGAGAGAGGGAAGACAGGACTTAATTTGGGGAAAAATGAAACCCAAGAATTGTGGGGATGGTGAATTAAATTCCCACTCTTGTCATCTCTTGCTTCTGAAGAGTTAATTTTGCAACCTATGCTCATTGATACACACACGTGAATAATTCTACTGAAGTCAAGGGGGCAGCTCATGCAAACATGTGCCCACTGATATGAATAAGTTAAATCTGAAATGAAGTCTGCATTCACACCTGTGGTGGCAGGAAGGGAATATATTATATTGCTCAGTATTGACTCCTCTGGCCAATTAAATAGCAGAATGAACTGGAAGGAATCCCATTCATTCTTTCTTTTCAGATAGCAGCTGCAATAAAGGCCTTGAAAATAGACATTAAGTTTAGAATTTTGTATTGCCATAACAAAGTGTATGATTATTGCTGATCAGTAGGAATAAAGTGGGGTGGGGAGACAATGGGAGAAGTCAAGGAGGGCTCCTTGTCCAAAGAAGATTTTGCATTCTAGGCTGGATAGGAAAGAGATGTAACTACAGGAGTCCCTTAGGACGGTACATTGAACAGAACAATTAGTTCATCAATGTGAGAGGAGGGGAAAAGAGGAGAGTTCCCAACCCTGACCTGTATTTCTTAGGCCTGTGCGAAGTGGCTAGTATTCGCTTCGGATTTGGGGTCAGTGATTCGATTCAGTGATTCAAATCACTATCCCGATTAGATTCGGCCAAATCAGCCAGGCCAGACCCATCCCCCTCCTGGTCTCCCATCCTGGCAATGGCTACCCCACCTGCCCCAGCTCCCGGCTCTTGTTTAAAAAAAAAGCCCCAGATCACCAGGTGCTGCTGGGCGGAGGGCGATCCCCACTGTCTCCCACTGCCCCACACTGCGTGGGGAGCTCTGCATGAGTCTCCCACCCCTGCCCATGTTCCCCCAGCCACACGATGGGTGCCCTGCCTGGGCCAGCTCCAGCCCTTTAAGAAAAACAAAAAATCCCCTGGACTTACCGCTCCTGCCGGCGGGGGGAAATTCCCACTGCCCCCCACTGTGCTGCACCATGTGGGGGGCTCTTTCACAGCCCCCCCCAAAACTCCAAGGCCACTGCAGGAGCGGTGAGTCCTGGGGCTTTTCTTGTTTTTTTTCTTTTTCTTAAAGGACCGGAACTTTCCCGGGCAGGGCACCTGTGGGGAGGCTGGGGCAGTGAGGGGTGTCAGGGGGCTTGTGCAGAGTTCCCCTGCAGCGTGCGGCAATGGGAGGCAGCGGGGATCACCCCCCTGCCCAGCAGCACCTGGTAAGCACCGGGGCTTTTTTTTTAAAGTACTGGGAGCTGGGGCAGGCAGGGGCAGCCATAGGTGGGGCTGGAGCAGTAGGTGGGGGTCGGGGAGGGCTGGGGGAGCGGGGAGGTTGTGGGGGCTGGCAAGGGTCCCCCCTATGGTCCCCTCCTCCCTCCCTCAGCCCCCATTCCTCTGCCCCTAGTACTTACCAGCTTGGAGTCGGCTGCAGCTCCCTGCTGCAGCCACCGGGGACTGCCCGAATCATAAAAGCTCTCCCAGTCTTTGGAAGATTCGAAGAGCTTTGATTTGATTCAGACCTTTAAATTGGTCCCCAGATTCGATTTGGATTCGGAGATTCAGCCACCAAATCGGACCGAATCTCCTCCGATTTGAATCACCACCTGAAGCTTCTCAGAGCCCTAGTATTTATTATTTATATATTGGTGGTAAAGAAATGTGGTCATCCACTGTTTCTGTTCCTGGTACTCCATTTCTATTTATTCTTCTTCTCAGTGAAGGCTTATCTGTATGGGGAAAGAGCATGGAATGCCCATTGCAAAAGACATGTTGCACACTAGGTTCCCCTGTGAACACTAGTTTTGCACTAAAGGTGCCTTTTCAGTCCACTTTGGAAAGTGGATTAAACTAACTGTAAAAAAGGTCCCCTTAGGGTAAACTCCCAGCAAGGAATTTGTGCAGAACAGCTACTGCTGTTCACTTTAAATACACACTGTAGCTTATTGCAAGATCGTCCCCACATAGACAAGCCTTCAAAACCTGCAAAGTAGGTGGGGCTGGTTTCCACGAAACAGTCGTTAGTGTTTCTAGATAAGCAAGAAGCATTGTCTGTAGCACCTAAAACAGCCCTGGCTGAAGCAAGAGAGGAGGTAAGTGAGGTCATTTGGCATAAAACCAGCCTCTTTCAGGTGCAATCTTTTAGCAAAGAATAATTTTGTCTTGACATTTTAACAGCATTTGCTCTCTGTGTGTTTGGTGGGAAAAGAGTGGAAGATCACTGATTCTACATTGGAATGTCACTGCAGGGCAGAGCTTAGAAGCTGGGTTTCGATACTTAACCAAACATTTTTAAGCCTGCAAAAAAGGGCTTTGCACTTGTTTCAGTTGAGATCCATAGCAAAACACCCACTGAAATCAGCAGATGTTTGTGCATGTGTGCAATTAACAGTGTACAAATGCTGTTACTAAGAATCTGTTTGGCAAAGGCACTTTACCCCAGTTTTGGCTTATTTACGTTGGGCAGAAGACAAGCTAGATTCTGTAGTTGCCATAAGATGACTGTCCTGATCTAATAAGGTCTTATGGTTGCTGATCATAATTCTCTATTTCATGCAAATGTCAAACTCATTTGAAACCTCTCCCCGCCCCCATTTTACCATCATGACAATAGAATAAAATGCCATCTCTTCCCGTTTTAAATCAGCATAGAAGGTTAATTTGGGTTCTTCTCTTTTTTTCAGTCATGTGTTTAGTAGACAGTGGTCAATATTGTATCATTGAATTTAAATTGAAATCCCTGCTGACGTCAATGAACAGTCATCTTAAAATATTGTGGCCCGATATGGCCCAATGTTATTAACACATATAACATAACATTATTAACATAGCAGGCATTACTAAATTACCTGCAGATGTCTTTGTAATAATCAAGATCTACAGAGGGTGAAGGAGTAATTACTGTAATTCGCACTCACATTGGCAAAATACCCCCCATACCAATTCATAGAAGTCTGGTGTGCTAATATTAAAAGTAATATCGTGAACCTGCACTGTGCCTCTTCTGAAATGTAGTTTATGTTGCACCAATATGTGACTTTTGACTTGATCTGTCAGAAACAGCTAAATCGCTCATAACAAATCTCCCATAATTTTTTTTTGTTCTGTACTGATCTACACTGGTTATGCAAATATCATTGAAAATCCGCAGTAAAAGTATGCAAGGCCCAGTTATTTTCCCTGTTGATTTCTGCTCTGACTGACCTAGCGCACACATACTGCAGAGAAACATTCTGATATCGGTGTGAGCAGAGATAAAAGTAAAAAAAATCAGCATTTTTCAGAGTCTTGTTGGAATGGAGGGTTTAATTAGTGATTACAATGACAAATTAGGAAGCATGAGTTACAGAGAGACTTCAGAGCTTTGAGTCTTGCATCAATTCTAATGGTATGTTCGAGACGTAATGTGCAATTTCAATCTCCTCCTTTCAGTTTCATTTAGGATGTTTTTACACACATTTTCTGCCCTGTAATTGTCAATATTGCCTATTTGCTAGGGCTTTGCTTATTTAGGTTATTTTTGTTGGCTGGGATGATGATGATGATTTGTGTTGTGGTAGTTCATAGAGATACTGATCTAAGATCAAAGCCCCACTGTGCTAGGAACTGTACAGACCTAGCTAAAAGAAAATACTGTCCTTGTCCCTAAAAGATGAGGTGTTTGGATATGATGAGATACAACAGGTGAATTCAGTAAAGAAATGAGAGTGAGAAGAGAACACAATAACACTGAAACATTCCTGTTCAATATAAGTAACAGTCACAGCACACCAGTTGTCTAGTGATATGTTGAAAAGTGTTTGTGGTTGGCAAAATTTTTCAGCTTAGAATGGTTTTCTTTGTTACTTTTTGCAGGTCTAGAGTCAAAATCTTTCAGTTTTTAGACACATGAGTGTTCTACGTGCAGAGAGACAATAAGAAATAATACATTGTGAGATGCCTGATAAGGATTTTGCATTATGCACTTTAGGAAAAGATACTTTGAGTATTCTGGTCTTTCTGGTCTCCCTTGAGTGGCCTTGTCTTTCAGCCCTAGATGCAGATCTTGCAAAAGGCTCCAGCTCCAATGCCATGCAAAGTGGTTTCCAACACTTTGAAAAAAAGTCCCATGGGGCCTAACAATTGGCAGCATCATTGACTTCACCAGGGTTACACTGGTGTAAGAGAAAGGCAAAATTGGCCTGTTAAAAACCTCATTGTGTGAAAAAATATTGCACATTATTTCCAAATTAATATCACCTTAGTGAAGAAATGCCATAACAAGTAGCAGGGCTGGGCTGCTACTTTGGAGCTATTATACAACAGAGAACCGTACCATTGTAGTTGTTCTAAAAGGTTATTTGGTTTAATTCACTAGGTGTTCAGTTCAGGAAAGCACCATATCAGGACTACACACAATCATGTTCTTCAGTTCGTACTGAAGTCAAGGGGATGTAAGCAGGTGCTTATGGTTCAGCATACAGACCTTGAATCGGGGGCTTTGTCTTGTAGAGCTAATTTATTGGCTGTAGCTCAGTTTCTAACTTACATCCTTTACATTTCTTTCCTTTTTTATTACCGTTAAGTATTTGTATATTATTTTATTTAATATGAGTGGCAGAAAAATGATGCCACAATTAGTATTTTGTTATTAGAGGTACTGTTCATTAGTGTTGTCTCTTCCCTGGCCAGTTAGGATTGTGATTTTATGCGTTCTTCTATGGCTTACAGTTCTTCTTTTCTGTTATTAGGAAAATTTGAGACTTTTCAGATCTTGATTAATTTTTGAAGTTTCAATGTTGCTAAAACATTTTTTTACAATATCTGAGTGGTGTCTTAATTTCAGTTGAGATATGAAGTTTCTCAACATCCTCTGATCCAATTCTCTTCTCGGCATGAATCAAAAGTAATGTCACTGACTAACACTAAGTGTCATTTTTCTAGTGTAAGTAAAGATGCAAAGAATTCTTGGTGTGGGATTTTCCAAAGCCTTGAAGTGAGCAAAGGCTTCCGACATCTTCCTTTTTGGCCTCAAACACTTTTCTTCTCATTGACTGTGTCCAGACAAGTGCAGCCACGCAGTAATGTGGTGCTGCAGACCCATCTGCAGCATCACACACTGTACATTTGGGCATTCCCCACATTGCTACCTTGCAGTGAGGGCCTTTTTTTTTTTTTTTTTTTTTTTTTACCCTGGGGTCAAAAAAATCCACATGGAAAAAAAGTGGGGTGGCACACATGGTGGCAGTACATGCCACCCAAAACCAGAGCCTGGCTGGCTGAAGCCACACTCCATCTGCTGGCCAGGCTCCTATCTATGGGAGCATCGTGGCTGCAGCTTCCCCAGCCCCCAGGACCACAGGTAAGGCTGCTGGGGCCAGCACAGTTACCGTTCCAGGTAACCTGCAGTGTGCCAGAGTGTGCATGGTACAGGTGTTCCCCGGGGACAAGTAGCAGTGGTATAAACTGTGGCTGTTTCTTGTCCCCAGGGAAACATATGTCCGTGCTCATCTGGATGTGGCCATTAAGGCTAACTGTACTAATGAGCTACACACACCTAATTCTAGTAGTATCCATGGAAAATTCCAGCCCTCATACAGCCAATTGTTGTGAAAAAAGAGACGTGTATAAAGTCTACACTGCCTATTTTTTGTCACGACAGTGTGTTTTTTCCAACCAGCAAAACTCTTCCTACCTTGGAACTGTGCAACTTGTGTTCAGTTATTCATCTGGCACCCAGAAGTAGTCTTTGTCGTTGCTGCTGGTGAGCTTTCGTTTCAGAGACGTGCCAGACTTAGCAGACAGATCCAAATTTAGGTCTCTGCCTCTAAAAAGAACACAAGGTCTTGGAATGTATCCTTTTGAATGCCTATACAAAATAACTGGCAATGACAAATGTTCTATGTTGCAACATGCAGCACTATGGCTTCCATAACTAAAACATACTAGGTTGCTAAATGTCTCTTTATTAATGTAATCACTGTAGGACATGATGATACCTATAGCACAGTCCTTAAGTAGTGGCAGTGTCCAAACAGAAGCTGAAAGCAGAAACTTCCAGCTAGAGATAATGAAAAATGAGGTCCTCTATCTTTATCCAAGGTTTGCATAACTTAGCCTCACCCAAACTCACGTCTCTGACCCTTGGTGCTTTCCCTTGTTCATCAACCTAACTGTTCCCTCTTTATCTCCTTTCCCCACTCTCAGCTTCATGCCTTCTTTAAATGTTCCCTCTGTATATGAACAATTTCCTTTCTTCCTGTCTTTTCTTCTTCAGATCCCCACTTTTAAAACCCATCTTTTTAAAGAATCCCTTCTCTCAACAACGATCCTTCCCAACTGGGGGTTCTAATCTACAGTGTTTTCATGCCTTTTCTTTGTCTTGTGTTTTTTTGCTTTGTGTTACTCAGTTATAAGCTTTTCAAGGCAAGGGGCATGTCTAAGTTCATAGCATACCATGCAAATGTATGGCATGCTGAAATTATTCTTAATGAGAACCCCTGGCTTAGTAGGCAAGGGGCCCAAGGATAATACAATATGACCTCTTCTGGCTGAATGGGAACTCCTCCAGCCAAAGGGAAATTTCACCTTGTGGAATGTTGCTTAGAGCTGGGAGATGGTTAGAAAGACAATGGACAGAGTTCATCTCTCCGATGGGAGTTCCCAGTGAGTGTATAACACCTTAAAGGGCCATAGCTAGCAGTTTTAAGTTAAATAGTCTACCAGGTATTCTGGTTTAAATTGGGACCAGAGGCATGATTTGAGACATCTTGGGAGTAAGGGGCCACATCTACACAAGACACTGACTGCACTGTTACTGCACAGTCATTTAGTACTTGTATACACAAGTCCTAAGTTACTGTGAGGTTATAACTGGCTAGCTGATCATTTGACCTGGGAAGGGGGCAGGGAGGAGAGGGTGGTGGTAACAAATGGCAGTGGAGAGAGATGTTTGTGGCATAAAATTTATTATAGGTATATATCTGGAGGCCAAATTTCCCCTTCTGTGGGTTTTATAGTGATTGAACCATTTGATATGCCTTTTTAAAATGGTCTGATTTTATGACTTTAAGCACTTTTATCTTCAGCATTTGAAATCTAGCTAAGGCACACTGAGTGCAGTGGTCAACTCCCACACAAAATTTACTTTGAACAGCAGCTCTATAAGCCAGAAGGCTTCTTGGCTTTTCATTCTGCTTGTCCTTCAGTAACACCATAAAGGCAAATGCATATCCCCATGTTTCTACTTATAGATTTCATAGACATTAGGGCTGGAAGGGACCTCATAAGATCATTGGGTCCAGCCCCCTGTCCAAGGGGCAGAAATTCAGCTAGGGTCAAAGGATCCCAGCAAGATAGGCATCCAAATGTTTCTTAAAAGTGTCCAGAGTAGGTGCTTGCACCACCTCTGGGGGGAGTCTGTTCCAGGCCTTGGGGGCTCGGACAGTAAAGAAGTTTTTCCTTATGTCCAGCCTAAAATGGTATTGCAGGGGTTTGTGACTGTTGGACCTTGCAATCCCCTGGGGTGCTCTGGTGAACAGGTGTTCCCCCAGATCCTGATGCGCACCCTTTATATACTTATAGGCTGCCAACAAGTCACCCCTGAGCCTGCACTTTTCCATGCTGAAGAGTCCCATGGTTTGCAGCCTCTCTTCATAAGGTCTATTCTCTAACCTTCCGATGCACATGGCTCTCCTCTGTACTCTTTTAAGCTTCTCCACCTCCTTCCTAAATTGTGGAGCCCAAAATTTGGATGCAGTACTCCGCACCCTTCCTTCCATCAAGTCCTACATTCGTCTGAGCTTCTTGATCTGTTTGTATTCATATCTCACCTCAGCAAGTGGCCAACACATGTCAGGTGCCATCTGGTTCCCTTAGCAAATAGGACCCAAATGTTTGGTGCCTAGAATTTTTGCCTTTAGGCCCTCCTGCTTGTCACTCACCAAACCCAGGAGAGGCAGGCTGTAGTTCCTGTAGACATTTAGACAGGTTCCTGTGACTCTAATGGAGCATCACTGATGAAAAGTATACTTTCCTCCTTTCCAGATCCTTTTCAATTCCAAATAATAATAATAATAATAAAACTCCTGTGCATTGAGCTTAAATCCCATTACTTACAAGCAGCTTCATATTCTAATGCAGTTCCTTAAGGGCACTGTTACCATGGTTTGTGCCACAGGATTGACATGGAGTGGGATGAGGTTGCACACAAGTTAATGAAAAAATAGTCCTAATTTTCTGCTCGTCTCAGCTTCTGCACAGGTATAGAGAGAGGACTGTACACAGAATGTGGAGAATGGGGAAAGGCAGCTATCAGGAGAGTATGAAAGCACAGCCTTGCAAATAAAACATAAAAATAATACTTCTCTCCCCCAAAGAGGTACTGTGAGGAATAATTTATGTTTGCCCAGTACTCTGAAAGTGTAAATCATTCTGTAATACTGTTATTATTTCCTTATTACACAAACTTGGAATGAGTGACAGTATCCTACAAGAAAAGGCCAGTATGTGCAGGGTCCATTGAGAGAAAATGCAGTCCAAAACAGTGATGTACTTCATCTTCACCTTTCAAGAGAGTTGTATTAACAATAGGAAAATAATTACAAATATGATGAAGATGTGCTAGTAAAGCTAGTAAATATGGTTAATTTTACTGATTGTTGCATGGTACATTGATCTAATCATCACCAGAGACCCTTTCATCTGGGCTTCCATGAACTTCAGTGGATTTTGGGTGAAGCAGATTATAACCAAGCTCAAGGTCTGTCAGCACTAGCATTACTGTCTCCTCAACCAAGTCCTTTTTAGAACCAGCAGACTGCTACATATATGGAGACAATATTTGTCTTCTGTACAGCTGACCAAATGGGAGGCTGACATTTATAGGTACTTCTTCAGTCTTTCAGGACTGTACCTTCTTAACAATGTTAGAGATGCAGAAACTACATTTACATAGCCTCATGTCTGGATAGCTAGATGCTTTTAGTTTACAGTTCACTCTCTTTTTTTTCTATTGTGATTTAATGACAGACATATTACTGAGCCCTGCCAGGGTAGAATTTCAGAAATTCTAACAGCAAACATTATGTAGCGCACAAATCACACTTCATCTTTCAGACTTCTTGTGCAGCCTGCATATATTTGTGCACACGTCTTTATTTTACAACCCTTCTTTCCATGGCTTTTAAATGCATGAGCCAGGAAACAGTAAAATATGATGTGGATCTTGCCTTCACAGGGTCAGGGGACTGCAGGAGAAGGATGGCAGTAGCTACTTGAGTGATTTATAGCATAAAATATAACTGTGTTGAAATGTTGTTGCTGTAAAGAAGCTGCTGCCAGAGAAACAACATAGTAATGGTTTGGGGTTTTGGGATGGTGCATCCCTGCATGCATTAAAATAGTTGGCTTAGACCTTGGGTATGTTAATATGCTGTTATATTTTGTGCCTTGATTTTCTTTTTTGCATTATAATGTTTCTTTTTAGTTATGGCAACGTAAGTAGTTGCCATGCTTCATGGAGACTGTGAAATGCTGCTGAAAGGAAACTTGGAGCACCTATACATGTGCCGACGTCTACTCCAAAACATGCCCATTAGCAAGTAGCAGAGCAGACTTGATTAATCAAGTCTGCTGGAGCACGCTAATCAGTCTCTGCATGACATGTATTCAGCATCCCCATGCTTCAAAATGGTGGCGGGGGCACTTTAACTAAAGCTCATCAAACAAGCTTTAGTTAAAGCATCCTCACCCCCATTTTGAAGTGCAGGACAGTGAACACACATGACACTGTGGACACTTTAATTACAGTGGCTCTCGGAGCTGCTCTAATTAAGACAACACCCCCCACTCCCTTCCGCTCCCCCCCCACTCTAACCCTAACCCCCCCCTTCCCTCCCCCCCCTGCACTCTGGAGTGTGTCTAAAGATGCTCTTGATGCCTAAAGGACTATTAGGCATTTCAGAGAGGTGATAAACTGCAGACACAATTTGTCACTCAATCTTAAAGAGAAAACTCCACTTGCCTTCTGTTTTTTGGTGCACATCACTCAGTGATATTTTGTTCCAATGGCTAGAACTCCCTGCTGTCAGATACAACTCTGAATTAGAACTGAAAGTAGGGTGGGGCTTTCTGGTGATTTTTTTTCCCCGTCTTTTCCTTTTACCTGAAATTGGCTTTCCTGTTAGTGGCACTTATTCTTCATAAAATCAGTCACTGAGATGAGGATAGGATGGGTGAGGAGATTAAGTGTCTTTCTTCTCTAGGTTACTAGCTCTCACCCTGGATTATTAAAGGCTGTAAAGAAACATCCTCTAGCTGCTCAGTGGCCCATGTGAGGTTAATTGGTATCTTCAGTCTTCTTGGTTGTCAGGCATCCAGTAGTGCAGGGGTGTCAAACTCATTCAGTTCTGCAGGTCAGATGAGGGTCTCTGGACTGGTCTGCAGGCTGGATCCAGCTGCACTGCAGCCAGAGAGCAAGACTAGTCCAATGGGGCACACTGTGGACCAGCCCTGGAGCCAGTACATACGATTAGTTTGGTGCAGATGCTGTATGCACCTTGGACCTTGGACCAACCCCCCCGGTGCTGCAAGCAGTGACTGCAGCACTGAGTCTAGCCTGCACCAGACTGGCTCTGCGTGCAGCCTGGGGGGTGTTCCCTGCTGCTCCCTGCTGCTGTGTGCACCTCCTGGGGGAGGCATGGGGGGCATATGCCCCCCCCCCCAGATTTGTGCACAGGACAGATTGGGCTGCTCGCTGTGGGTTCAAGGCTCTCCGTCCTGCTGCCTTTGCCCCGGGTACCCTGTGCCAGCCACACATGCCCTGATTGCCTAACAGCAGTGGGGGTGGTGAGTTGTGCCCCTGCTGCCAAGCAGGCAGGACACAGGAGACACAGGGGGGCCCCAGAGCAAAAGCAGCAGAGTGGAGAGCCCCGAACCCTCAGTTGGCAGCCTGCATCTGCCCTTACCCCACTTGGCTCTGCTCTGGCTATAGCAGGGGTAAGGGAGGGAGGAGAGCAGGGAAGAGAGGTGGGCATGTGCCACCCTACCCTGAGCCTAGCTGGGTCTATCCAGCTTCCCCTGCAGGGCATGGAGGCCTGCCTCACCATTGGCAGCGACAGTACCAGGAAGGGAAGGGGTCGCTCGCCTTCGTGGGAGTCCAGCTCCTGCAGGGGAGAGGGGCCTCCAATTTTCTGTTTGCCTCGGGCCCCAGTAAACCTTAATCTGGCACTGCGCAGGTATAACAAGTGAATTCTGGGCCCTGGGTGGTAACAGCAGGAAGCGTAGCAGCAGTGGCCAGACAAACAGTGGTAGTGGCTGCTGTTCTTGTACCTGCTCTACACCAGCACATGGGGCTGGTGTCCTGGTCACCTTCCCTTTATCACTGCACTGGGAAGGGCCATAGGAACATTTTATATGGGGTTTTTTATTTCTGTTAATAGTACATTATTATAACAGTATTTTGTCTTTTCTTAAAATTCAGAGTCCTGGCTCTTATTGAGGCAAAGGAGGCTTTACATCACTCTGACAGCACAAAGGGGCCTTAAAATGAGAGTAACATATATTTATGCCAATGTAAAGACCCCTTTATTCTGTCACAGTGGCCCAAAGCATCCTTACTGCAAATGAGAATTAGGCCCAATAGTTCTTCTTTCCCCAATATAGCAAGTAATATTATAATAGCCAGTGTCACTATACTTTGCTTGAAATAATAAAAATTGTTTAAGATGCTCATAAAAGAGTTACGTATTCCCTTGCTCTACATATTATTGATTGTCTTAGGAAATTAAATGCTGCCATTTTCACATTAAAGCAAATACATCTGGCTGTGATTTGTTTCTGTCATGCATTTACCCAACTTCATTTCCATCTTTGGTTGCTGATGGGGTTGATCTTTGTGCAGTCAGGCTCATGGCTAATGTAGGTGCTCTCGGGACAGCTTAAGACTTTCCACATTGATTTTTCTATGCCATGATTGTCTTGTCAGCATGTTTTATTCTCTCTATTTGGGAATGGAAATGCTAAACTCATTTTCTCAATGAATTTGAAGGAGCTGCTAAATTCTTTGAACCTTGTGTGCAGCTAAGTTTTCTCCCCACTTATCTATATAAAGCCAAATACCCCTCCTATCCAGCATGATATCCTGAGTTGCACAGCTGGCATGCAGAAGAGCTAAATGAAGTTTCATTTTACAATTATTTTTCAGCTGTGTCTTTTCACAACTGTCCTATTTTCAGTTGCATTTCTTGATAGAAAGGTGGTTTCCTCTTTTTTCCTATAGGCCCAATTATAAAAATAAGCCAAAAATAAGCTGCCAACGTCAGATGTTCACACGTCATGATCCCTGAGGTCATGAGGTTGTCTTACAAATCTGAAGACTTTTAAAAAACATTACGTTTTTGAGTTGTGTAACTGTGTTTGTTGTTGTTTGCTTGTGCTTTAGAGGAGGGTGATTCTTGTTGGGGGGTTTCTTTTGAGCTGTTTACTCACTTCCTATTTTCAGGCTTTTCTGAGCAATTGTGAAGACTCAAAACTCTCTTTCATATGAACCTGGGGGGTCTCCCATAATCACATGATGTAGGGAGCTGGGACTTACAGAAAAACACTGAGTAGTTTGAGACTTCCCTCTCACAATATACTTCATCAGGAAAAAATTCATTTTTTAAGTGCTGAGCTTCAGCAATTCCTGTTGAACTCAGTGAGAACAGCAGTTTCTCAGAATCCTTGCAAATCAGGAACCTGGCATTTAAAATTCATGCTAAATGGAAAGGTTGCCAGTGACTGTGAAAAACTTTGGATCAAGCCCTTAACCAGTTTACTCTGAGTGGCAGACTAAGGCATACTAAAATAAATTTCTGTATACATTCACCAAAGCCTGATTATTCTGAAAGGTCACATGCCATCATTAAGATGGGAAAAGTTATCTTAGCTGGTGGGTTATGATGGGGCTTTGTTGGGGCTAAAGAGGTAGGTGGATTAGTTTATGGTGTATAATTGTGCTCTTAAAATGTGGTAGGGAGCAACCAGAGGGGAAAAACAGTTTGTGAAATTGATGTACTAACTGGAAGGAAATAAGCCATAATTAAAGCCATAGACTTTTACCATGGATACAATATTACTTATCATAATACCTAATGTAGGAAATAAAAAAGACCCAAAGTATACTGAAGTATCTATGGTAGGTTAACAATAGTATTAGAAAACTATTGAAACGATTGAGTATCTTGGACCTTGTGAGGACACAAACTAGAGGTAAGAAAGTATCAACAATAGATGAATTTAGAAAAAAACGTATTTATGAAAAGAGTCTGCTGACAGGACTAGTGGGTGCATAACTGTTAACTTACTAAAAAAGAGTTGGTCTAGAAACTATTAAAAGGTACGAATTCAGATGAGTTTCCTGTGTCCTGTCTGAGGAACCATTCATTCTGGTTCCTTATTGACTGAAAACTAAATGCATTAAAATAATTGGGAATCTTTCTGTTGGTTTCTGTTGGCTTTGATTTAGGCACTAGGCAGTGTACTGCTGTCCAAGAGTCAAGATGGGATGGAGGTGTTGCAGGTGTTGGTGAATCTTTTAGATTGTGATTTAGCTGTCTGTCTGGATTTAGCAAAACATTTAAGCAAATGTGTAAAGTTAAGCATGTGCTTAAATGCTCTTGACTTGAATGGCATGTAATTATAGCTAAACGCTTCTGTTCATGCTTAAATACTTTGCTGAACTGTGACCCTTGGAATGTTGTATATCTTGACCATGTTTGATTTCCAAGCCAGAAACTTCTTCAAAAGTAGTTCAGAAGATGAAGCTTCTATGGCTCTTTTCATGACAGTAATTATGGTGTTGATTTTTTAAAGCTATTAGACATTCTGTCTCATTATCCTTGTACTATGTAAATTGTTCAGGTTTTTAATTCAAAGACATCTCCGAGGTCTGCGTTCTTGTCTACGTCAAATAAAAAGCTTTCATCTCTCTTTATCTCGTTCCACCTCTGCAATGAAAAGCCATTCATTTGCAGCTCAGAACATTGTGTGTTGAACTATGGTGTTCCATTTATTTCCAGCTAGGATGTTGACCCCAAGATTTGTTTCTCTGTCTGTGATCTAAATCCACAACAATGGGTTTGGGTTTTTTTCCTGGAGACCTGAATGTACAGTATGTTCTCTTTTGTTCCAGATTCACTGGGCATTTTACAGGTATCTCATTTGCAAATCCAATAGGCTTTCCTCGGTAGCTTAAATCTATTGATTCCTGTAATCAAGTATAAGTCCTTTCCCTTTGACATTTGCTGTGAAAAATATTCTCTAAATAAGGACTACAAGGGATGTACCAGTATGGACTTTGATCATGATGGTAGCAATTTTATGTGCCTTATTTTTTTTCAGTGCACAGTTTCAGAGGCTAAATTTGTAGATAGAGAGTGCCTAGCTCTTTCTAAAAATCAGGACCCTTTTATGGTTCCTCAAGTTATGCACTCAAAAATAATGCACTCAAAGTTATTAATCATGTTTGGAAATCTTGGCCATTGATTTTTCTTATCTAAAAGTTTAATAGAGGTCCTAGCACATTCTCTCCATAACTGTCACTACGCATTTGTTTTTTAAAATGGTAAAATAACAGGGAAAAGATGTAAATTATCATGAACTCTGGTTAATTCATCACTCCAAAGGAAAAGCAAATAATTCAGTATTGAATTAATCCAGTAGATACATAGAAATGTGAAGTCTACTCCTCTATGAGACTTGCTGTCCAAAATTTCAAGTTAAGCATTAAAAAAGACTAATTATTTCTAAATAGTTTTCAGGAGCCATGCCTAAAGCAGAAGAGGGTGGTGTTCTGCAGTGACTGAGGAATACCAAATGATGAGTCTTTAATAATACAATATTTCTGTTGTTATTATGCAAATTAATAAATTCTGATTTCCAACTACCTCACCTTCTGCAAAGAGGTGCAAGAAAGTAATACCAAAATATTAGGGCCCTGGTGGGCACTAAACTTGGGGGACCCTCCTGCTGACAGCATTCATTCAGCAACCCTCCGGATCATTTTAGTTGATATCACAAGACAGTGATGTCCAACCTCTGGTCCGCAGGTTGAATGTGTGGCTCATGGGGCTGTCATCTGACCCACAGAGCTCTCCACAGATCCAGAAATTTGGTGGGGAGGGAGTGGTAGTAGCATTAATTGCCACAGCTTCCTGAACTGTGGCAATCAATACAACCCCACTTCCACACCCATGGGGTGCCCTGAGAACTGGATGACATGGCCCCTTCTGTGGGATTGGGCTGTATGCCATGACCGGACCTGGCACATGGGGTCATACCTGTGGACTGACCCCCCACACATCCCATTTTGGATCAGATCTACAGACCAACACTGCCTGTGGGATCCAGCCCATGGACTGACCCTGTGCTCATGATCTGGCCCATGGGGCTGGAAGTTTGAGCACAACTGTCTCAGGGTATGATATCTACAGCCAAATGTTCAGCCAGAGTTCCCTTTTTCAAAAGCAAATGAAAGTTGTATATACATTTATGTATAATTTTTCAGCTGCAGTTTAGGTCTCTGGGACACGAAGTCCTTGAAGATGTTCTCAAAACAAGAACTAAGCCATCTGTGTATGAAGCATTTCTTGACCTCTTCTCTTGGGCCAATTTCAAATGATGTTTTCTTTTTAAGCAATATAAATCCTTTTTCTTGAGCATTTTATGGTGTGAGATCTCCTTGTTTAAGACTGATGGGATTTTATAGCAACTCTTCTTGTTAATATTTCATTCTAAGATTTGTCAACTCAAAGCTGAACAGGAGTCAAGTTTTGCATTCCTCCTTTTAGCAAGGAGGCAGACAGATATTTGTTAATGCTTTCATCACCTCAGGTTTGAATTAGTTTGTCTTCCTGTTGAACTTGTGAAAATCTGCACATTGATCACAATTTAGCAGCCAGACCTTTTCTGTATCCCAGTCAGCTCCAGTCAAGGGTTATCAGACTTATTCATAGCATGGATTTAAATACAGAAGTTACGTCACCGATTACTTGTCTTCCCATGCCTGGTTGGGCAGATCACCTTCCTTTCATTTATGACCTTACTGTATCCTGGTGGAAATAATGGCAATTGCATTCATACAAAGAGGTTTAATTAATATTTAATAAGGGGTCTTTTCAGTTGGCTGAGCAGCTAGAAATAGGAAAAATGTGGCAGTGGATGACCAGTTAAATCTCTACAAACTGCTAATTGCTCCACAAATCATCAGTAAGTTACACTGGTCACTGGGTAAAGCATCTTTGCTTAAATGTATTGCTTGCCTCTGTTATTCATTATAGCATGTACGATTCTATTTTTGCACTGAAAATCTTCTTTGTGTGTTTGTGTGGAGGGTAGGAGATCGCTTCATTTTTATTCCAGGGTTTGGGGGGTGGGGGTGTGCTATTACTCCATACAAATTAGTAAGAATTTCTCAAGATGCTCCTCTTCTGCCTTACCTGCCTTTTAGGCCAAAAGCAGTAGTTTGATCATGCAAGATTCCACCCACAAGAACAGAATAGGAAAGATGTATTACAATTGTTCTTGGAGCACAACAGTGAAAATTTCTAAATCAACTTATCAGACACTCAGCTGGAACCATTTTAAAGCAAAAATAAAGTTAGTATATTCCACAGATGTAACTATCTTAAGCAGCCAATGACAATGAGTCTATGTTTATTTTAGACCTGAATAAGGTTTTGGGGTTTTTCTGGTTTTTGAGCAGTTAATAATGAAAAGTAAAGGTTGAGGTCATTTATTAAAGTGAATGGCAGACCACCAACTGATTTATATGGAAAAAAACTATATCCCAAGTTTTGGTCTTAGGCGTAGTGTTTTCATCTTTTAAAATTTGACTGAAAGTCTTCTGATATTTGGTGTTTACCTTAACGACTCAACTCCAGGAATCAGATTACTTGTGATTGCAGACAATACGACAGGATCTGCATAAAAAGAACCAAAATGTGTTATCTTTAAAATCTCCTGGTTTTTAACCAGGCTTATGAATTTAATGGGCCTGACTCATGGTTTTTTAATGCTGAGATCTGGCAGTTCTGCAGACAGGAGGAACGCCTGCTTAAATCACTGTATATCATACATGTCACTCATGTCATAGGGAACAGACTGAACTGCAGTTGTTTGGTTTTTATATTTCTATGTTAGCCTCCTTTTATCCTAACAAGCCTTCAACAGCAGAGCAGAAAATACAATTGGCAAGCTAGCTGTAAAGACCAGAAGATTCCACTTGCTTAGCAATGTCGCACAGTGTGACAAGGTGTCATTTCTTTTTTATAGTAAAACAGTGATGTTGCCACCTGTTTGCTTGCAAATGAAAATTGTACCTATTTCATAAACAGTCTCTAAGCATGCATCCCGAATCCTCAGAAAGTTGGTGTATTTGAAGCAGAAGAATGACCTCTCTGTGCTGTTTGACAATCCTTGCTGGCAGGAAATGAAACTGATGACCTAGGGATACAAATTATTGTAGGAAATAGAATCTAGAAAGCTGTCAGCTGTGGAAGCCTAAAATGATTTTAGTCATCTGGAACAGGGAGCTGTTTTACAATAAACAAAGCATTCAATCCTGATAGCTCTTGGCGCTCCCACGGAAGCCAGTGTGAACTCATGCTCCCAAGGCAGGCAGGGTTGGGTCCACAGACGGCCTGTTCACTGTGAAGGGTGCCTTGCCTGGGTCCAGGATATAAACAAGTTTTGAATCTGAAAAAGTTTCCGTGTGTGAGCCTGTCTGTCCATCCACAAATCACAGCAGACAGGAAACAGAAAGCATTTTCTTGTTTCTTGCCAATCCCCACTACAATAAATAATTTTTAGGTGCACTACAAATTAAGTGTTTATTTTGTATTGGATCTTCATAATCACCATATCCCCAAACGCTTTAACTGTTAAGTTGAATAATGCATTTATAGGGATCAAGATGCATTTTAAAGAGATTCTCAGCTAGTTTGAGTGAAGGCAGCTCCATTGAAAGATCTGTGCCAGTTGATTGCACTGGAGGATCTATCTCTGAACAGAGTTTGATAATAATAGCAGAGGAGATAAATTTAGTAGAATAAAGAGCTACAAACTGAGTTTTGAAAAAAGATGGTGCATCTGTGGGGCAGACACTTAAGGGTAATTCATAATGCTGGGACAACAGAGATGAAGGCATTTGCATCAACAATAAGTATCTCAATGCTATTTATGGCCAGTGAAGAAGCAATGATGAATGAACAGGGTAAAAGGGAGGTGATGGGAAAAGATCATATTCTTCCAATTCCAGAGAGACAGAATAAAACATGTTGGTGCTGAGAATCTGCATGCTAAGTTTCTGGAGGATTGTTATTTGCATCAGGTGAAGAGATGTTATAAATGTCTGAAAATGAGCATTTATAGTTGAAGTGCTGACACAAGCCTATATATAGCTTTTGCAAATAAAATGCTGTATAAAAGCCCCAGAACATCTGTATTATCATAGCTACTAGTGATAGTAGCAATGGTATTACATCTTTAATTATTTTCATAAAGGAAAAAAAAAGAGATCTAATTTTCAGGGTAAAAGATAGAAGAAAATGGATAGGCCTGTAGGGGGTTGAAAAGCTTTCAGTAAAATGTTCATTTAAGTTGGACTCTCCCCTCCCAACTCTTTTTTTTTTTTCTAGGGCTTTTTGCTTTAATTTGGCTTTTTGCTTGTAATGGTAACCAAAAGAGAACAGAGCTAAAACCTCTGATTTTTAAAAAAATCTTTTCCTTAAATAAATCTATCAGAATATATGTTCACATGCTCATAACATCCTTCCCTGTGTTTTTAAATACAGTGTAAGATGAGAGGAAGAAAAGGAACTTCTAGAAGAGTTAAATGTCAACAATATTTTTATGGTCTTAAAGAGGGGGTTTTGATGCCACACGCTCTGGACAGAAGTATTTGTGGTGACAGTTTTGCTTTGAGTTCTTAGACTGAAGTGGTAAAAGTTGTTGTCTTTGCAGATGATGAATCTGGTACGTCAGAAAAAAAATGTTAGAGTACTGATCTTGCAAACACCAATGTGTGTACTTCACTTCATGCTTACAAACAATGCCATTGTTGTCAGCTGCACTATTTACATGAGTAGTGTGGCTTCAGCATGCCCATAAGTTTTTGCAGGATTGAAGCCTGTGTTATTAATACATTTTTGCTATTTCTATTTTGTATTCATCTGAAAGAGTATCCTCTTAGTAGCTCAATGCTTTAGAACAGTGGTCACCAACCAGTGGATCTTGATCCACCAGTAGATCTCAGAGCTTCTTGCAGTAAATCTCAGAGACTCTTGGAGTCGATCCAAGGCTGGGGGGAAGGGGGTGGGCTGACTGCCCGCATGCATGCACACGTGTGCCCCAGCCCAGCAGGTCAGTCCATGGGGGAGGGAAGGGGCAGGAGCTAGATTGAGGCCCCCGCGTTGAGGGCCAGTACCACAGGGGTAAGTTGAGTGGGGCCCTGGCTGGGTGGGACTTACCTGCTGGGGAGGCGTGCCCCCAAATAATTTTTTCTCCCTCTGCCTCGATCTGCCCCCCACTTCCTTCCCCATGGACTTACCTGCTGGGTAGGAGGGAGGGGGGAGGGGATGGCAATGGTGCACAGTAGATCTTGGATTGCTTTTAAATGCCAAAGGGGATCTCCTACTTAAAAATGTTGGAGACCACTGCTTTAGGGGCATCATCTCAGGAAGAGATTGTCATGACAAAAATCTGAATCTGCCACGACAAAAATATAGTAGACTTCCACTCCATTATGCAGATTTTGCCAAGATTTGTTCTTGGATTTAGTGGAGAAAAATCAATAGAAAATGACAGTAACTGGGAAGCACATCAAGCCCACTGTTATGTTTTTTATTTATTTGTGAGACTGAGATTCTTCCTTTACCTGCAACCTCAGCTGATGTCTTTTATGACTTGTTCATTCTTGTTGTGTGTGCACGGTTTCCAAAAACTGCACCCACGATTACAGTGCAAATTGTTGTGGGTTTCCTTCCAGTTCTGTGCTTCTTTAAAGCTGGATCATTTTGGCTAATTGCTTGGATTCCTACCATCTTCTTAAGGAGTACCCAAGGAGCAAGGCGTGTATTTTGCTTTTATTTTGCTCTAGTAACTAAAACCGTGATTCTGAATTTAACCAGTGCTATTGGGACTCAACTGAAGTCTCTTGAGCTAAGTGAGTCATAATAAGCAAATATTCTGCTATTTTGAGTGAATGACTCCTTCCCTTTATACCCAGAGATACCTCATCAAGAGGGAAGAAAATGCTTGCAGTCACGAAGCAGGCAAGCTACCAAGAGAGGTTTTATTTAATCATATTCCTGTTTTGTCAGTGAGAAGGCAAGAAGCAAGTCATCTGCAATAGCAGACATTTTTAGGATTTCAATTGACAGTGGGTCCTCCATGCTTCGGTAAGCATGAATATCCAGTAATTAGTATCTTACCTTTTATTGTTTACTGCCCCACAGAGAACGTAATCAATACCTAAGAAATTTGTTCAGAACTGCTGCAATTTAAAGCTATGTTAATAAACCTGATCCCATATGATATTAATAATGCTTTAGAAACCAAGGTTTAATATATAACATCCCTTCTCTCTGAGCTAGTTTGTTTGGTTGCATATGCAGAGTGAATGATCACAACATCTTGCAGTCCAACATATCTGGAGATCCACATCAGACAAATGTAATTGTATCTAGTTCAGGGGAGCAATTACTCACCTGGTAAGTTTCAGTGCAACAAACCACACTTGTATATTGCAAGTATATTAGTGTAGAATATATAATACACCATAGTGTCCTGCTGTGATTTGATTTCAGATATATGGCAATGGATCTTCTCTTTGCATAGTCACTTATAGGTTTAAATTATCCATTTGAGGGTATCAAGACAGCTGAAAGTCACCAAATCAAGGCTATTGTCATTGAGTCTGGTTTTTAGGATTTGGTTTTCCTCACTGTGGTGATATGTAGAGGTGTTGTCAGTTATTTTAAATATTAGGGGCAGATCTTTCTCTACGTATTAGGTGCCTAAGTGGACTGGTGCGTGAGTCTATTCTATTCCGCACGAGTATCTAAAGAACTATTAATACTTCTCTGTAACATGCTGCTAGATTAGGTTAGGTACAGAAGTTACACTTATCATGAGATACACACACAGAAAGCACTCTACAGCTGTAACCAAACAGACATTCATGGATTCCTGTCTAAGTTAACCTTAGATGGATGTGGTATCTGAATAAGCGCTTTAGGCTAGAACATTTTATTGAACATCTATACCAGATCCCATTAGGACTCAACTTTAGGTTGCATTCTGCCAGCCTCTGAGGGGCCTCTTACTGCATGGCCTGCTAAACTCGGCCAGTGCTCATCTGCTCCAAGTGAGTACCCCCTAGCCCTGCACCTAGGCTGTCTCAGAGAAGAGACAGAAAAGGCTGCGTCTCCTCTGTGCACAGCTGGGTCGGGGGTAGTAGTAGGGAGACCCTGGGAAGTGTGCAGGAGCATTCCTAGCCTGCTGGCCTCAGCCAGTGCAGGCAGGCTCTGAGCACCACCCCCACCTCCCAACCGCCACCACCACCAAATAGCAAACATCTGTTCTGTTCGCTTCCAACCTAACCTAGAGTACTTTGATACTTGGAGCACTTCTGTCTTGGGCTTTTTGAATGTCTATATTTAGCCTTAGTCTTGAAGCTAAGTGCCAGAAAAGCAGTAAGGAGAAGGAGACAGCCACCTTTGTACTAGGTTTTTCAGGGATTTAAGCAGGGTAGAATAGAATGACACTTAGTTGCTTCAGTTTACTTAGTAGGTGGAATAGGATCTGGTCCAAGGTATTATTTTTTAATCCCTGTAACTCGGTATCTTCTTTGGTTGCCCTTGAAACAAGTGTCTAAGTTTCAAGCCTTGCCTCTTGTTAGAAATTTATCAGTGTGAGGTCCATTGATGAAAAGGGAGTTTTCCATTGACTTCAATAAGCATTGAGTCAGTCCCTCTGAAAAACTAGCTCTGTGCTTCACCACTTACGACCAGTTGCTATCTGGGTATAAATTCAAGAGCCATTCCCACTGCTCCCATGCCCTCTGCATTCTGGACAATTTTCATATTTTTCTCCAAACTAGACCTGCAATTCTCATATTGGAAGAATATGGCAATTACAGACAGAACCACTTCTTTTTAGCTTAACAAGGGGTGGCTTTAGTGTCAGGAGGTTTGGGGTTTTTTTTCTTTTCTGGCTTAGGTCAGTGACCAACAGACTTAAGTAAAAAGATTCCATGATGGAGAGATTTCTAAATTACATAACAGCAACCAGAACTTTTTGGCTGTATTTTAATTGCCAGGGACCTCTTTGATTTATGAGGTACATTTAAAACAAAGGCTTAAACTTTTTCAGTACAAACATGATAGTGGTCCAAGACGATCTTCATATACAAAATGGCAGTATCGTTCATAGTGAGTTTACATATCTGTCAATTTACAGAAACTGTGTTTAAGTTAGTCATTCTTTGAAAAGTAAGGCTGTGGGGATGCCCTCTAAAAAGCCAGCCTTTTTCAATTTAAAACTGTAACTTCCCTTTGCATACATAACCTTTTGTGCAATTGGAAATACCCACCACACCAGTCTGGGCTTTTTTATATGGATATTTTTCATGAAGATTTCATTTATGCCTTTTTGGCTCAGTGCTTTAATTTTTAACAGGCAGTGTTAAAATAACAATAAGGACCAAATCCATACTTATATTACTATACTCACTGGGCTTAACCATGTGTTTTACTGCAAGAAACCTCAATCCCTGGTCAATTATGACTTCTCCTGTAATGACAGAAGCTAATTTACCCCATGAAGAAATAGTCATTCTGATATGTTAATCTTGGAAATAACATGGTGCCCAGTGATATGTTTTGGCTTTTCTGGTACACATACATGCAGTATCAAGCTGATTGCTTAGTAGTTGTGAAACAAAAAGTTCGATTATGTCTCTGCTAGCACAGTGTCAGAGCTGGAGTTCACCATAATTCAGAGATGCAAAAAACCTATGTGATAGTTCAATCCATTTCTCTACAAGTTCCAGATAGATTCTGGTAGAGGACATTAAACTGATACCGTAGCCAGGAGGTCACCATCTCAAAATATCTCATACCTTCTCACAGCCCGCACCTGGTACAGTCCTGAGGGTGGGAAAAATTTGATAAATTCCAAATTGAGCCACTTTTTTTTCAGCGCAACAAAATGATGCCTTTCACTGCTTTCAATTTTTTATTGTCAAATATTACATTGTCCATTTGGGTACTGCAAAAGGTTTATTTTAAATTATCTGCATGGTGCATACGTCAGCCAAGGTCCAGGATATTTCTGAGGAAGTTTGGTTTGAAAATGTCAGTGTTATGAATCTTTGACAGCTACACACCCAAAAGTTCTATTATTTCCCACTCAGTGGGTCCGTCTACCTGTGATGCTACATCGCCATAGCGATGAGCTACGGTGATGTAACTTGTCACTATGGTGACATAGCATCAGCAGATACAAACTGTGATGCCAGTGCTACTGCGCAGTAACTCACTGCTACTGCGCAGTAGGGTCAGAAACTTGCTAAAGCAAGTACTAAATGACTGCGCAGTAACAACTGGGCAGTTGGGTGTCATTCTGCCTCAGCTGGTGATAACATTTCAAGGGGCAGAAGTTTATGTCTTGTGCTGTATGAATACATATGGCACATATCTGGAGCCCAAGCACAGCTGTGCTTATTTCAGTCCTTACACATTCAAGGAACCTTGAATGTACTGCTATCTATAAACACAGGAACATTCAAATAAACACCATTGCTACCTGCTGAATTCTTCTCAGACCAATGTTTGTGTTCCTGTTGACTTAAGCCCCAGTTCTGCAAACACTTAAACAACTTGACTCATGTGAATAATGGCATTTGGCTCAATCCTGCAGTGTGCTCTTGCCCTGATCCAGTAAAGTTGTTAAGCTTGTGTTTTTCTTTAAGTCTGCACGTGGTGTTGTTGAAAACTCTTTCTACTGACTTCAGTGGACTGTGAAGCAGGTCCTCTGATATAAATGGCAATTTGACCACTGATTTTGACAGAAACAAATATAAATTATTGCAGAGTACTTCTAAAAATCCCATCCTTACTATACAGGAACTCCTACACACATGAGTAATTTTTTAGCTATATATGACTCATATGAGTAGTCACATGAATCAAGTTACTCATTAGCATTAGTGAGCATGAGCTGTAAAACCAGAAAGGGAGAATGGCTTTGAGGGATTTAGCCCCAGTGTTTAATACAGTAATCTTAAAATGTCTGACTGCTACTATCTCTTCCCTAAAGTGCAAATTGTTATATAGCTGGAGTAGAGTGATGCTAGCTTTACAGAAGACACATTTCTAATTAATATCTGAGGCGCAATTATATAGACAGGTAATACAAATGGATGCTGATATACAAATGCAGTGTGTATCTGCTGTAGTTCTGCTGCTGCTTTTCTTGCTCCGTTTACTGCATGGATTTACATCTTTGTTAATTAAACCATTATTAAGAAATCCTTCCTCCCCCCCCCCCCCCCCCCCTCCTTAAAGACATTACTAGAGAATAAAGCTTTTGTTTGGTTCATTTGTTACCCATTCACTCTCAATGATTACAAATTAATAATTTCCTCCTAAATGGTCCCTTTAAAACTGGCTGAGGTGATTTATGTCCCTGCTGCGTGCTGCCATGAAAAGTTAGCCGTTAGTGCCTAGTGACCCTGTAGGTGCAGAGCCCAGTTGGTGTACTATAATGGAAAACACTGGGATGAAAGTAATTGAAGTGGGAGTTAATGTGGTACATCAGGCTGTTGTGAAATTGGGGCTACAGTTTTGAATTTGACTACAATATGCTTTCACTTTGATTAATTCATTTAGAAAATGTCATGCCCAAGTAGAGACAGATTGACAGTCCTCAAAGCTGGAGTATTCAATTTGTTCACAGGCTAAGTACAGTACTGGCAACAGCAGTGTAAGTTTTCCTTGCCTTGCTAATCCCCCTCAACTTTATACTGGAAGAATCATCACAGGAGTGAAAAGCAATTAAGGTACTAGGTCCTACTTCTGCTCCAGTGAAGTTATAGGGGGGTTGCTACTGACCTTAACCTGTGAACTGAGAGGTTTTGTTATAGGGGACTGTATATTCAGTCTTAGACCTCTTTGCTCCTTGTCCATTCTGATGTCATTCTCCCACCAAGCCACAGGATCCTAGACTTCTTCCTGGCCGCCAATCCCAGTCTCTTTGTCCAGCCATTTCCAGTCTCTCCCCAGCTCCTTGTCCCAGTTCTTCTTGACAGCCTTCACCACACTCTTCCCTTGCTCCGGTATCTTTGTCCTCAACATACTCCTTCAGACACTGTTCCTGATGCGTTAAATCATTTAGTATCTGTGGTGCTAGCACTGCCTAAAGCATGTATTACGTGTTCCTTGTTTTACACATGCACTTCTTTCTATGTCCCATTCAAATTCACACCAGTTCCTGATGGTTAAAAATGCTAGTTTGTTTTGTGTTACAGCTCCTTATTCTAAGGGCATCATATTCTTGTAATTCATTGAACTTCCCAGCTCATAGTATGGTACAGTTGTGACATAACAAGTGCTTGTTATTTGGGTGGAGGAAATGAGTGATAGGATTTCAAAAGAAACAAAAAAGGCCTGTCCCCAAGGGGATGCTGCTGTATCTTTGTGGGTTACTGGCTGACATCTGTTTGTCTAATAGCAGCAGCTGTGGAACGGAGCAGAGATCTCCCAGTTTCAAGAAAGCACTCAAGTGAAAAACGTATCCGCCTCTTTTTGTTGTCAGCCTGTCCTGCTCCTATAAGGCAGGACTCTACTGGAACCATTGCATCTGCAGAATAATCTGTTGATGCTTGTGAAGTGGGGTGGTCATTAGCTAAGGAAAGCTATTAAAATGCGGCAGAATGCCATTGGACTAAATCTTGCCTTTAGTCACACTGCACATGGCCAAGAGTAAGTCCAATGACATCAGTGGCATTTCTCAAGCTTTACTTTTAGCTCCCAGCAGAATTTGAAATAGTGGATCAGCTACAAAATTTGGATCTGAATCTCGAACACAAGTTTGGGGATGTTTGGCCCTGAGGTTTTTGTTCAAACCCATCCATCCTTAATTGTTACATTTGTACAGAAACTCCCTACAGACAATTGTAACCTTCTTAGACAAGGCAGTCTCAATCCTGTACCTTGCTGTAGCCCGTGTATCACTGTTGGTACAAGCCCTCGTTAAACATCTGGCTGTGAAAACCTTTAGTTTAGCTTGTGGTACAAGACTCTCTTCACAGAAAGGAGCATGAAGCATCTTGGCAGCATACAAGGGGAGGACAACATGGCTGGAGTATTTAGTTGTCCTTAGTTGTCCCAAGCCTGCTGTACCGAATACTGACACAATGTTCTCTCCTCTTTCCCACGCTCCTGCTACTGGACTTTTGGTTAGGCTTTGTGAAGCAGAAGGTCAGAGAAGAAAGGTGAGGCAGCAATTGGAGCTCATGCCCACGTTTGTGGGTGACTTTTCTTAACCACATTATTCCTTTAGACTTCAGACACTTCCTGGTGCTTCAGTCTGACCCAGCAGGGCTGCTTACTGTGCTTCTTCCTGTGCTGTGAATTTGGACTCTCTCTCCAGTTCAGTCTTCTGGGGCATAGGAGGGCAGCCAAGGGCAGGTAGTTTGGAAGACTAGGCGCATCTGTAATGTCTTCTGTTTGACAGTTTCAGACAGGAGAGAATGAAATATAGAGAAAAAGAGCTGGGAAATGAAAGGGTGGGGTAACTACACTCTTGGCTTGCCCTTGCTATGAAATCCTACTGCATTTGAAAAAATGGTTCCAAGAAATGGTTAGCTAAAAACAAGGCGTGTTCAGCATTGTGTCAACTAGTTACTGTCAAACTCTGATTGCAATAGAAAAGCAAAACAAGCAAAATGAGTTTTATTGAGATTAATGGATTTGTCTACACAGGCAACTTAATTTATTTTAAAATGTCATTTGAAAGCAGAATAGCTGTTTTTGATTAACTCCCTGTGTGGACGCACTTATTCTAGAATCAGAGTTCCTTCTTCTGAATGAGTTTGAGCCAACACAGTCTAAATTAATTTGGAATAAGGCACTCTTAATCCAAAAAGGGATAACAGTCATATGGGATAAAGTACTCGTATTGTAAAATTAGAGTATCTTTATGGGGAATTAATCAGGAATAGCTCCCCTCATAGACAAGTCCTGTGGTAGCACACAGAAGAGCCATTTGCAATCATAGCGCTCAGTGGAAGGTGCTATCCATACACAAATAATAGAAGAAGGGATGTGGCCCAAACCCTTACAGCCTAACAGACAATGGAGAAAGAGGATAGAAGAAGAAAGGTGAAACAAATGTCGCACATTAAGTGACAGGAAAAGAAGTAAGGTTTTTTAACTCCCAACCCAGTTTCATATTCACAAGGCCACAATGCTTCTTTGACTTAACTGAATATGGTTTGTGGTTGACTGCACAGGAGGAGTCAGCATTGTGTCTGGTAGTGGAATCTGTACTATTATGTTTACATGTAAGCTATTCTTCCCCAAAGCATCTCCTAATGACAGGAGATGACATTAGGCTGAGAGAGAAGAAACAGGAGTGAGGTGTTTCCTCCTTGTTTTAGGCATTTAAGAAGCAATATTATGATTCCATTTTTCAGTGCATGTTATTTCTGAAAACATCCATACTGTGGTAATGTTGATAAGAAGAATCCAGGCAGGATTTCACTTCATTCAAACATCAGATATATTTAGATTTGAATAATACATATGGAAAAAAGGATAAAATGATTTTCCTCCAACTGATGGCCCTTATTGTGTTAAATACCTACTTGGGATTCCTGAAAACATTTACTGTGCCTTTTTCAATTTAATAATTGTTCTGCTATCTGACCATAAATACTCTAGGGGATTGTGTATGTGGGTGGCATGTTCATTGAGTAAGGAACTGGCCCTCTGGCTAGCGTGGAGAGTGCAAAAATGATTCTTTCTAACTGGAGATGTGCAGGTGCTGGATATCTGGTTTAGGCTTTTGAGACTTGCTGGTGTAGTATGTTGAGTTACTAAATGCTAACCCTGGTGCTACACTATTATGCATTCAGCTTGTCTTTACATTTGTCTGCCATATATAGTAACACAGACAAAAAATGTAAAGCAGAGGCTGCAAGGATTTTTATCATTTACCACCTTCAGAAATGAATTGCATCCCAAGTTGTCTGTAAGGCACACTAATGGAATTTCCTTTCCCTTTCACATACTTTTTTTTTTAAGAAAGGTTGTCTTTTTAAAGGTGACAAAATGAATATGTGCATCAGTTCCCTATACCCCACTAGACCCATCAGATGCCTCTAACTAACTGTGAAAGACTGCCTCTTTCTTGTATAAAAGCAAATTTTGTCACCCTTTCTCACTCTGAGTAAAGCTTTGCTCATCATGTAGACTCACTGGTATCAATAGGACAACTCACAGAGTATGACATCACCCCAGGGTATGGGGAGAAATCAGAATTTGTCCCAGGTTAAATAAATAATTTGTTTTACCCTAAGTGTTTCAGATGGAATCTCAGGATTTATTCAGTGAAATCAATATTGGTCCCAAAGGCATGATGCCAGTTTACACCAGCTGACGATCAGGCAGTACCTGTGTTATTTCCATAGCCCTGAGAAGGTTCAAATGAATGGTGACAGCTCCATTTTAGAGCAGCTGATGCTCTAATCCTGATGTTTGGCAAAAATGCTGAAGGAATGTCCATCCTGTAAGTTCTCTAGTTTCCATTAAGTTCATCTCCAGCCCCAGTGCTAATGAAAGGCAAGGTCCTAAAACTAGAGTAAAATAAGACTACTGATGTTCAGCTTTTGCAAATAAAAACAGCATTTGAGTTTAGACTGTGCCATGTTTGTGGAAACAGGTTATTATTATTACTTGATTTGCTTTGCTGCAAAGGTCCAGGATAACGTGTTGCTATGAAATTTTATTGTACATTTATATAGTAAACTCCGTGTGCTGACTTAGTAAAATGCCAAAAATGCCAAAAAGACAAGGCTTTGAAGCTGGTGTTCTGATCTGTATAAATGTCACCTAAGGACAATGCAGTGAGGTGGGGAGGAGGAGGGAAGCCTTTTTCTTATTATGGAAGCCTTCTTGCAGTGGATTCATTCAGGACTGGATACTCAGTGCTGCTTACAGATGTCTCAGGATCAAAAAGGAACTCTTGCAGCTCCTGAAATAAAAGGTTACTGTATGGCATGCCCACATTGAGACCCATGTATTAGGAATAACATACTCTTTGAGCTGACAGACGTGAGCTTCATGGTGTTGTAGTTCTCTGGGGGGAGAACGTACAGCCAGCATTGTTCATGGTTGTGATTGGTTTAATTCTTTTGAGCATAATTCTTCTGTAGTTAATTAATAAAAAAACCCCTCCCATTGACAACCTGGACTGCATTATACTCAAAAGTCAGGATATAGGACTAAAACCTGAGAGGTGCTGAGCAGCCCCAACTCCCACTGAGAGAAAATAAAAAGAGCAAATGAAGTATCATTTGGAACTAGAAAGCAAAGATGACTGTGCACTGAATACTTCTGCTTCATTACAAGATAGGTTAGCTAATTTGAGAGTCCACTAAGAATATGAACATTTCCAGCCAGTATGCTAATTTATTTCTTAAGAGTTCATTTTCATCTGGAATGGCTCATGAAAAAATAATTTCCTATCGTATCTTCCTAGAGCTGTTCTGTTGCCTGTGAATTATTATTATGGAGTTGTAAGAGAGAGAGATTTCCAGACAAGATTCTTTTTGACATGGGGCTCTGTTACTTCAAAATTAATATTATAATGTACATTCATGAGCTAAAACATGCCCTTCTGCAGACTTTACGAGGGTGCTGAATTACAAGCATTTTTTTTCAGCAAAAGAAGTGGTGAGAAAGTGAAGATGGCCATTAATATTTTGCATTTTATGACACCTTTTACATATGACCAGGGTGTTAGAATATCTCTTCCTTTTATATTTTATCTTGTTGTGACAAAACCAATAGCTTACAAAGCCCTTCCCATCAGTGTATTTTTCTTTTGCGTATTTTTAAAGTATATATAGTTTTGCACATATGTGAAAATGCATGTGGAGAGACCCAAAGTAAAGGACGAGTCCTGCAGACCCTTTTTTGAGAAAGTGGCCTTCTTGACCTCAAAGGGGTTTCTCAGGTGAGTCCAGATTTTCAGAATCAGGCTTGAAAAATGAGCCTCTTGTTTTGGTTAGAGCAGCTCTAATCCAAGATCTCATTGTCCAAATAGGGTAATTTCCAGCCTTTCTGTGAGATGATAAGAGTTCAGGATCCTGAAGAAAGGAAGGATGCAGAGCAGCAAAGTAAGGGCCCTGGAGTTCAAAAAAGCAGATTTGAACTCACTAAGGGAACTCATTGGTAGGATCCCCTGGGAAGCCAGTCTGAGGGGAGAGAGGAGTCCAGGAGAGCTGGTTGTACTTTAAAGAAGCCTTACTGAGAGTGCAGGAATGAACCATCCTGATGAGCAGGAAGATTAGCAAGTATGGTAGAAAACAAGTTTGGCTTAGCAGGGAACTCTTCAATAAACTAAATTACAAAAAGGAAGCTTATAAGAAGTGGAAACTTAGACAAATAACTAGGGAAGAATATAAGAGCATTGTTCAGGCATGCAGGAATGAAGTCAGGGAGGCCAAAGCACAACTGGAGTTGCAGCTAGCAAGGGATGTGAAAGGTAACAAGAAGGGTTTCTACAAGTATGTCGGTAGCAAGAGGAGAATCCGGGAAAGTGTGGGTCCCTTACTGAATGGGGGAGGCAACCTTGTGACAGAAGATGCAGAAAAGGCCTATTTCACCTCAGCCTTCACAGGCAAGGTCAGCTCCTGGACTACTGCATCGGGCAGTACAATTTGGGGAGGAGGTGAGCAGTCAATAGTGGTGAAAGCACAGGTTAGGGACTATTTAGAGAAGCTGGACATATACAAGTCCATGGGGCCAGATGGGATGCACCCAAGGGTGCTGAGGGAGTTGGCTGATGTGATTGGAGAGCCACTGGCCATCACCTTTGAAAACTCATGGCAACCAGGAGAGATCCCAGGTGATTGGAAAAGGGCAAACATAGTGCCCATATTTAAGAAAGGGAAGAAGGAGGATCCAGGGAACTACAGACCAGTCAGCCTCACCTCATTCCCTGGAAAAATCATGGAGTAGATCCTCAGGGAATCCATTTCTAAGCACTTCATATAATCATAGAAGTAGGGTCGAAAGGGACCTTGTAGATCTTCAAATCCGACCCCCTGCCTGGGCAGGAGGGAAACTGGGCTCAAGTGACCCCAGCCAGGTAGGCATCGAGCCGCTACTTAAAGACCCCTAGGGTAGAAGCCAGCACCACTTCCCTTGGAAGTTGGTTCTAGATCCTAGCCGCCCTGACTGTGAAGTAGTTCCTACGGATGTCTAATCTAAACCTACTCTCCAACAACTTGTGGCTGTTATTCCTTGTTATCCCGGGGGGCGCTAGGGAAACAAGGTCTCCCCCAAACCCTTCTGGTCCCCCGTAGTGAGTTTATAGATGTCACAAGGTCCCCCCTCAGCCTTCTCTTGTGAAGGCTGAACAGGTTCGGGTCCCGTAGCCTCTCATTGTAGGGTCTGCCCTGCTGTCTCCTCCACTTGGAGGAGAAAAAAGTGATTAGGAACCACCAACATGGATTCACCAGGGGCAAATCATGCCTGACCAACCTGATTGCCTTCTATGACAAGGTGACTGGCTCTGTAGATGTGGGGAGACTGGTGGATGTGGTGCACAGGCTTTTGATATGGTCTCCCACAACATTCTCGCAGGCAACCTAAGGAAGTACAGGCTGGATGAATGGACTGTAAGGTGGATAGAAAACTGGCTGGAGCATCAGGCTCAGAGAGTAGTAATCAATGGCTTGATGTCTAGTTGGCAGATGGTATCAAGTGGAGCGCCACATTGGTTGGTCCCGGGGCCAATTTTGTTCAATATTTTCATCAACAACCCAGAAGATGGTATAGAGTACACTCTCAGCAAGTTTTCAGATGACACCAAGCTGGGAGGAGTAGTAGATACACTGAAGGGTAGAGCTAGGGTTCAGAGTGACCTAGTCAAATTGGAGGATGGGGCCAAAATGAAGCTCATGAGGTTCAACCAGGACAAGCGCACAGTCCTGCACTTAGGATGGAACAGTCCCATGCACAAGTACAGGCTGGGGGCTGACTGGCTGGACAGCAGCTCTGCAGAAAAAGACCTGGGGGTTATAGTGGACAATAAGCTGAATATGAGCCAGCAGTGTGCCCTTGTTGCCAAGAAGGCTAATGGCATACTAGGCTGCATTGGTAGGTGTGTTGCCAGTTTGTCAAAGGAAGTGATTATTCAGCACTGGTGAGGCTCCATCTGGAGTACTGTGTTCAGTTTTGGGCCCCCAGTCTAGAAAGGATGTGTACAAATTGGAGAGAGAGTCCAGCGGAGGGTAACAAAAATGGTGAAGGGGCTGGGGCACATGACTTATGAGGACAGGCTGAGGGAGCTGGGCTTATTTAGTGTAGAGAAGAGGAAACTAAGCGGAGATTTAATAGCAGCCTTCAACTACCTGAAGTGGGGTTCAAAATAGGATGGAGCTAGACTGTACTCAGTGGTGGCAGATGATAGAACAAAGAACAATGGTCTCAAATTGCAGTAAGGGAAGTTTAGGTTAGGTATTATTAGGAAGACTTTTCTCGCTAGGAGGGTAGTAAAGCCCTGGAACAGGTTACCCAGAGAGGTGGTGGAAGCTCCATCCTTGAAGGTTTTTAAGACCCAGCTAGAAAAGCTTTGGCTGGGATGATCTAGTTAGTGCCTGTCCTGCTTTGAGCATGGGGTTGGACTAGATAACCTCCTGAGGTCCCTTCCAAACCTCATTTTCTATGATTCTATTAATATAAATGTTGAAGCAAGGCAGTATCACTGTGTACAGAAATACAATGAGACAGTCGGACTTGATAATCTTAGGCTGGGTCCTACCCTCGCTAAAGTCAATGAAAATATTGCCATTGACTTGATTGGAAGTAAATGATGCTTCCTGTGATTTATATTCAGCAGTTTCAGTGATATGTCAAATTACACTGGATCCCAATTTTAATTATGTTTATAATTCAGTGATTCAAATGTCTTTAAATAATTTACAAGACACAACAATAGCTTGCAAGTAAGTAAAGGTTATAAATACTAAGGATGGAGAGAATTTTTAAGGTGGTACATGGGGGCATACCTAGAAGCAATACATTGAAAAGGAAAGTGTAGCATGTATTTCAGGAAGAAATTCCTCAAAGTGAGATTTTTCAGGGCAATGAATTATCTCAAGAAAGTTGGGAGAATCCCCAATACTCTATTAAATGTTTTATGCCCCTCGTGATTTTTGAAATGTTTTTGGATGAAAGTTTGGTTCAGGGGGAACATCTGCACACTGGTAGGGTGTGAATATAATCATCCAGTAGATCTTCTCTTTTTTCATGACTGCTGCTGGTCAATGAGTAAAGGTTACATGCAAGCAAAGTAATTGAGATCAGATTCACAACCAGCTGGAGATTTTGCTCAAAACTGAGACCAATGCTGCATTTATCCTTTTTATTTATTTATTTATTAGTTTGAAAATATTCAGTTACCTCTCCCTCCCTGCCACAGATTGTATAGAATCAGAGTTAGGAATACTGGACTATCTCCACAAAACTTGGTCTCATGATGATAAACCTGGTTTTGCCTATCACTGATTCAGATCAATTTTTTTGTGTCAGTGGCCTCATCCTTACAGTGTGGATTTGAGAACATGCAGTGACATGAAAACTTCCAGACTTTCTTAGGGTGAAACCTGCTTTTCTTTTCTTTTCCTTCTGTTGCTGCGTCACAAAGAAGGCATGTTTCTCTCATAAATGATCCTCATGAGGCAGGCAGGTGCTATGCCGGGGCAGGCAAAATGCAGCCTGCAGGCTGGATGCGGCCTGCCAGGCCATTCTATCCAACCCGCAGGGCCCCTAAAAAATTTAGAAAATTAATATATATCTGCCCCTGGCTGCCTGTAATGTGGCCCTTGATGGCTTGCCAAAACTCAATAAGTGGCCTTCCGCCCAAAATAATTGCCTGCCTCTGTGCTATGTATTGTCAGTTTAGCACAGAGAGCTTTGCCAATGTACCTCAATCTTTTGTTTGTATTACCAGGGCACCTAGGAATCCACTTCAAGGACAATGACTCCCTAGTGCTAGGTGTTAAGCAAATGCACACAGAACAGAGATAGCCCCTGGCCCAGAGCATTAACAACTGGAAGTTGTAAACCTTCTTTTACTCTAGTCTTGAACCTTTCTTGAGCCAGCACTGCTAGTCCTCAATGTACAGTGGCATTCAGTAGCACAATAAGCAGTTAGAGGGGGTGCAAGAATGGCAGCCACATCTACCAAGACAGCTGGCCAAGGCCCCACTAACACCCAGGGCACAGACCCTGGTTGTTTGGCCTCTGGTGGCATTTGTAAGATATTTTGTGGTGAGACCACCTCACTCATTTCCATTTACATCCCAAATTCGGGTCACAGGAGGTCCTGGCCAGCCTGCTACCATAGGCAATTCTGACGAATTCTTTACAAATGAATGGTTTTCTCTTCCTCCTTTATAATGGTTTTCTTCAGATTGTTGAATGGTTCATCCTCCCCTCATTTTCCACTAGGATTGTGTTGCTTCAGGAGAGGGGAAAATGTTTTTACTTTTTTCTGGCTCCTGTTTCCACTGGCAGCAGTGTTTTAGCATTCCAACATTATGTGATGCTCTGTGAGCTATTTCACTAATTTACCAAGCATCCCTTGCCAAAAATGTCCCTGTTGTACTTAAAATAAAATTAGGAATGAAAAACCAGATTCAGTACAGAGCTCTCAACAACCAGTCATCCCCACCCTTCCCCATCTGTGAAGAAAGAGAGAAACTATGGAAGCTACATGGTCATGAGCAAAATGACTCAGATTATGGGAAGTTGTCATTCTGAAAATAACCATCCAAGGGTGTCTGATAGTCATGCACCAGGAAGGGAGTTTCATACAGGGTGTCCTGTTTCCACTGGGAAGGCCTGACAAAGGACAGTTGGTTCATCCTCCCATCTCTAAATTAATTTGCGGACACTGGATGAAAAAACGTCCTGCAAAACGGATTCGTTCCTTATTCCTTTTTAACAAAACTGTCCCCACCTACTTGCCTCAAGTAACTTTAGCACATGTCATGAAAAGCTGGGACTTGTTTAATAGATCTTTCCAAGGTTACTGATTTCACCTGCTGTCGTTTCTTCAGTTTAGGGTATGATAATAAAAAAGGGGCTGTGAACAAAGTGCTCCATTAAGAGACAGGCGAAAAGTCTCTGAGGCCTGTTCTGAGGAAATCAACCAGTGAATAAAACTAAGTTAGGCCAGGATTTAATCTCCCTGGAATTTTCTAAATTTAGGGATTTTCAAAATTTCTTAAAGAAAATGAATACCTAGTTTTCAAACCATCTAATAAATTTAGACATCTAGGTGCCCTTGAAAATCTTACCCTGAAAACTGAAATCCTACTTGCCACTAATCTAATCTGTCATGACTCACACTCAAACACTATGTGTTGGTGAAGGTATGACAGTAACAATACCTTGGATTAAATATTTAGTAGTGGCATTGCAGTAACACCTAAAAGCCTCAACAAAGCTTTGGGCCCTATTATGTCAAGTGCTACACACCCAAAATAGAAGATAGTCTGTGTCCCAAACGTTTTACAATATCCTTTGGCAAAATGGGTAAAGTGTGGGAGGGAAGAAAGGAGGAATTTTACCAATGGAGGAAAGGAGGCATAAAGAGAGACCAGAGTGGAACTAGGAACTGAACTGAGGAATCCTGAGCCCCGGTTGCATATTGTAATGATAGGTCCATTTTCCATCCCCTTTGCAACGGGTGCTGTGTTAGTACCTCATTGTGTTAATCTCCCAGGTCTAGTTAGCTTGAACTATGATAGAAGATGAGGGAAATCTTGGAAGGGGAGACTTTCTACCATTCCCATCACCCAAAGTCAATGGGAAAACTTATTTTAGTCACCTCCTGAGATGAGATTGAAAGAACACTACAATTCAAAGACTGATGTTGACTAGGCTTGTGCATGTTGGAGCAATTTTTTGATTCTTTAGACATTCATTGTCTAACAGGCAAAGTAGCCAAGAAACATGTCCAAGACAGAGAGCCTGACATAAGCTCAAGCACGTGTTTTAGGGCAGTGAAAATCTGGCTACACTGCCTGGCTTTGGTGCACACTGAATGGGAGCAAGTGGATAGGGTATGCTTTTCAGCAGCTGTCCTAGGCTTGGCAGGGTGGCAGCAAAACCATGGTGTACCTGGCGGTTAAACAGGTATGCAAGTCAAAAGACATCTGATTCCATACTACACTAGTTGGCAGAGGGAGTGAAATAATGGCAATGATCTTCTTCTTTCAAGGTTTTTCTACAGCTAAAGTGAAACAAGTGGCTTTATTAGTTTATACCACCAGCTATCCTCCCAGCTTTGCCTGGGGTTGAAAACTTGGAAGACTCTTTCCTCTCTCAAGAGCATGGTTTCCCAGGCTGCTTGCCAACTTGATGAGCCCAAGGGAATACACCTGGCTGCCATTATTAGAATCTACCAACTCTTGCACAATGCCAAAAACAAGAGCAGGCATATCTTAGAGCAGCATTTCTGAAAATGCTGTGCTACGGCTGCTTGCTCAATTCATTGCTACAACATTACATTCCCCCACCAAGTTGATTTAAAAATGAATGTTATACACTCTGCCCTTCTCCCTGGAGTTGCCACCCAGCTATGGAATCTCAGCACATGCTCCACCTTTATATACATGTGCACACACCTTCAATTTAGTGCAAGAGTAAATATTTGGAACGCCAACCAGGCCCTCAGGATAGTCCACCCACCTTCCCTGCTCTCCTCACTCAATTGCTGCTTCTCAATAGCAGTCCCACTGGACTAGTTGCAAAGCCAGTTCAATGGCTTGACTGCAAGGAACTGAGAATCTGAGTCATCCTTTTCTCAGACTCAAATGAGAGCTCCCTTGACAGAGGAGACTATAACAGGCTTGTTTTTAGAGAAGAAGCCTTTGTGAAACATGTTACATTGCATATTTTAAAAATGATTTATTCTGTAGAAAATACTTCTACTTTAAGATGCTACCTATTCAGTTTAGAATTAGAAATACTCCTTTTCCCTTGGACATGGACTAAGGCCCCTGAACCTGATTTTAGGGCCTTCATCTTCTTTTATACAAATGTTCTTCAAGCAAAGGCCTCAAGTCCTGATACCTCCACTGTGTTGCAGTAGGACGCAGCTACTGTGTGCGCTGCCCCTGAGGCTCTGAGATGCTTGGTACTGGTCTCTCTGGAGTGCAAACCAGAATGGAGGTCCTGTCTTTTAGAATACGACTCAGACTTTCCCAGCTGCACTGCCACACTGGTTAGCCACAGAAGCAGAGTTTAAAATCGGAAACCCAAACAAACGCTTCGCCACACAGTCTCGCTCTGTAGCAAATTGAAATGTATAAACTCTTCGAGTATCATAGGTTTGTTATTCCTTAAACAAACCCCTTTCATTCTTAAACGCAAAGGGACATGGGAATAAATGGGCATGATTCCATCCTAGTCAGTGCATCAGCTAGCTCCAGATGCCTGGTGTATTCTTTTCCAGAATTGTTCACCTGACATTATCAAGCTCTGTAGCTTTCACCAGTGACCATTCTTTCACTAAGGTTCCAATATTGAATTATTTACCATCACTATGATAGCACATTTCTTTCTGTTTTTGCTTTTTGTGGGACTTTTTTTTTAAAGAAAGTCATTGTAAATCCAAAAATATATTGAAGCAAAGGGCTTTGTTTCACAGTAAACAAGCTAGGGAGTTTCTGGCTTGGATTACTCATTCCTGGATTTGAAGTTGGAGGCTGACACAACAGACATGTAGCATTTGGTCTCTTACGATGCTGGCATCATTTTTAGACATTGTACACAGCTTCTGTCTGTATAAACAAGCATATAGCTTGATGAAAACAAAAGCGTAGGGAGAAAGAAGGCTGTTTGCCCTTTGTGGGACTTCCTTTCTTTTTGTTGTAATAAAACAATTTGCCCTATTGTAGATTTATCTTTAAGTAATACATTCATGAAGGCAGGCCTCTTTAATGTGAAGAATGTCTGTAATGTTCATCTATTGACCACAGGCCTGGCTAGAACACCTGGTCACTATAATATGCTGTTGTTTATAGTTGGAAGTACCCAGTTTATAAAGACTTTAAAATTAACCTAAAAATCGGTATCGTGTCAGAAGACTTCAAAACAACCAAGATGCATTCTGGGCATGTCCACATGTGCTATTAATTCAAAGTAGGCTTACTGTGCAGTAAAAATGCAGTAAGCCTACAGGGGAGCATGTCTCCAGGTGCTCCCTCATGGGAGCAAATTTGCTCCCAATGAGAGCAGCCTGGTCCAAAGCTGCTCCCGTCTTGCTCTGCCACCCTGCAGCAGCCGGGGGGAGCTCCAGGCTGGCCCAGGGGCTGGCAAGGAGCATGGGGTGGTCCTAGTGGGCACTGGGCCAGGTGAACTCTGCCAGATGTAATGGCAGCTGTCTCCTGGCCCCATGCACATTGGGAGGGGACCTGATTGCACGAGGCCAGGAGAGCTGCCCCTGCAGTGGACGGAGTTCTTCTGGCCCCATGCACATCCAGGCACACAACTGCCAGCAAGCCCCCTGCCAGGCAGGGGTTTTGCTGGGAGCTGTCTAGGGTGTAGGGCAGCTGTGGATGAGCCTCTTTCTGGGCAGGGGAGCATGGGGAGCTCTGGCAGCTGTCCTTCATGGCACAGAGCTGGTTGCTCTGGGGCAGGTGTGGGCTCTGGGAATCCAGTCCTCCCTGTCCTCTGGAGCAGCCAGCTCCATGCTGCACAGAGCTGGGTGCTCTGGGGAGCGAGCAGGGGCTGGCAATCCGTGGAGCTGGCTGCACTAAGGCAGGAGTTCTCAACCTTTTTTGTACCAGAGCCCATTTGTAAACATTGATGGCCAGCCCCGACCCAGTGCCCCTCACTCCTGACCCGCTGCCCCCAGGCCCCAGTCCCACAGTGTGTGGGGTGGGAGAGGGTGTGTGTGGGGCATGGGGGGCACAAAACAGCCCCTTGCAGGCTGGAACTCTGACAGCGTGAAAGGGAAAAGCCACAGTTTCCCACATTTTTTCTTCTTTAAAGGAGAATCCATTTTTAAAGTTTGTTTGAAACCTTTTCATATATTCTTGTGATCCACTTTTGGGTTGCGACCCATGGGTTGAGAAATGCTGCTCTGGGGGACAAGCGAGGGCTGGATTCCCAGTCCCTACTAGCTCCCCAGAACAGCCAGCTGAATTCACCACTGTGAGGAGCTGGCTGCCCTAGGGGACAAGTGAGGGTCGTCCCGTAGAGCAGCCAGCTCCAGACAGGGAGCAAGGATGGGAGGCAAAGAGCTCCCGTGGGGGGAGCTGGGGAGCTATAAGCAGCACCAGGACCGGAGACAGAGAGCTCCCAGTCCCCTGTGGCCCCCTGCTGGCTAGGCTGACCAGGAGCAAATTTGCTCCTGGCCAGTGTCTACATGTGTTTTATTGTGCAGTTAGTTTACTACCTTTATTTATAGGTAGTAGCTAACTGTGCAGTAGACTGATTTACTGTGCAGTAAATGTGAGCACATGTAGATGGTGATGCTTTACTCCACAGTCGACTAATCTACTGTGCAATAAAGCATTGCATGTAAATACACCCTCTGTCTACTTCAAAGACACAAGGACTTGAATATTGGGAGATAAGTCCCAAATTGGTTTGGAAAGGTACTTCAGAGTCAGAATGGGCCCCCCTATTTTCCCCTGCATGGTTCTTTTTCAGATCACATGTCCAGTGCTGTGCAACAATGTAAAGCAATTCCCCAAACATTTTAAAACCATTCAAAGGGAGGGAGAGGGCTCTACTCAAGTATAAAATTTGTTCAGACAAAATGCCCTATGGAGCATGAGCTGTGGGGACTACACTGATCTTGAGCAAAGTTCAGCAATGAATTTATCATCATATTCCAGATTTGAGTCCATGCCCAGATTTCTGTTTTCTTAGGGAAGGGATTAGATGTTGAATTTGCCACCAAAAGGAGCCCATCCTGGCTTTGAATTCCCATGGAAGGTGTAAATTGATAGAACAAGTGTTGCAGAGTTCAAGTACTGTACATCTTATTCAGGTGTTCAAACTGACTTCTACAATATGAAAGCTGTAAACAAGGGTTCTCAATCAGGCTTCTGTGGCACACTCCAGTGCTGTGAAATCCTTTTAACCATGCCCTGGATGCCACATAATATTAGCTTTGTTTAGTGTGCAACAGTTGCACAAAATTCACAAGCTAAAACCAGAGATTTCACATCCACAGTGTTAGAAACATTCTGGTCTGTTGTGGACTTTCTGAGTTCTTTCCAACAGAAGAATTGCTCTGTCATTTTTCTGTATGCAACAAAATGAGTGAAAGCTAAGAGCACTTTCTGAGGGGTTCCTTGAGTCTAACAAGTTTAAGAACCACTGTTCTGTGGAAAATCAGACTCTGTTTGTCTTGCTTTGTGTTGTTTGTTTCCCTCTGCATGTGTAAGAACTATGGAAAACATTTTTTTAAATGTTTTATTAAATGCAAAGCCCAAATTCAATTTAGGAGCCTACATCCCACTAGTTTTAAATGAAACATAAATTTCTAATGACCCACGACACTTTTGAAAATGGATTTTAGACTCCTGAGACAGTAAAACACATTTGTAGTTTTTTAATTACTCCTTTTTATCTTTTAACATTTTAAGTAAAGCTTCAAATAATTCATGGGTTTATGCTGTACCACTATCCTAGATTCTCCATGAAGTTCACTCTACTTTGTAGTACTCAGTGTCTGTTTCACCACCTGTGACTCTTTCAGTATAAAGGATAGTTGTATTAATTGTAGCTTTTCTGTAGTAGAAAAATTACCCTGGTTCTCCACAGCCAAGTCATTCATCTCTGTACATGGTGAATATAAAACATTATCTTTCAGATCTAGTATTTTACATCCATTTTGCATGGGCACAGCAATTATATAAGGTGAACAGCTGTGGAGCATGTTGCTCAATTAATGTATTCTCAATATAAAACATGTCTTAAATGCTTAAGTTTAATACACAATTAGTAATATCATTATAATAATCCACCTACATTTCTTTACTGTCACAATCCTGGCAGAGCTCCCTCTGCTGGACATTCAGGCTAAGGACAAACATTACACATAAACCAGTTTAAGTGATCAAAAACTGGTTTAAACCTGTAACAGAACAGATGTTCGGTGCACATAAACCAGTCTGAAAATGGCTGAAACCAGTTTGAGATAAACTTGGTTGAATGTAGTATCAGAAGTAACTGGTTTGGGTCAAACTGGTTTATGCAATGTCTGTCCCAGACCCCTTGTTGGTTTAAGTTAAATCATACTCCCCCAGCATCCCGGCATGCTCTCTGAGTTGGGCAGGGCTCTCTTCTCCCCTCTTCTCCCTGGCTGCAGCTCCCCAGAGTCTTGCAGGCTGCCCCCCACACAACCCCCTCACCACTCCCTGCTAAGCAGGAATTACCCCTGCCCCTCTGCCTTGCTGAGAGGTACCTGTGTATTAGCTAGCAGACACCAAGTTGGCTTGGGTCCATGCTATGACGAAGACAGAATCAACAGGTAGTTTGTAATGTCCCTGTATTGTTTTCTTAATGGGGTAATATACACTGTTATCTATTCCCCGCTGGGCTAATCAGATCATCTTGCTGGGGCCTGGCCATGCCTCTCCCCTCCCAACTCAGTACTGTCCAAGGGAAGGGAGGGATGCTCTAGCACCCTCCCTCCACCCCGCTCCCCGGCTTCTAGCCTGAGCCACTGCAGGCATGTGCCTGCATTTCTGGAATGAAAAGGAAATGCCTATCCACCTCCAAATTGGTTCAAGCTTTGCAAGTTAGACTAACCTGCAAAGACTGAATCAATTCAGGCTCAGGCTTTTCGAATGTCTGTCCCTAGCCTCAGAAGGCTCTTAAGGGAGAGACTTTGGAAGCAGCAGTTAGGTGAGGCAAGACAAAGCAGCTACATACCTACCTTCTTTCCTTGTGGATTCAAAGAATTTAAGCATCAAGGTAAGTATGTGCTGTAATGCTCTCCTGAGCTGACACCTGAAGATCCAGTCCTGCAAGCTCCTTTTATTTGGGCTTAGTTTTTATAAACAGACTCACAGAAGCAAGCTCTAAGCCCATTAGAAAGTGTTTGTGGGATCACACTGTTCGCTAGAAACATCCCATGCTAAGCAGCTTATCAGACTTAGCAGGGTGTTTAGGAAAGGTGGAGAAAATATTTCAAACACTTCCCTGATGCCATCATTGCCATCTGATTCAACCTCCTTACTCTATTCTCCCTTGCATCCTGCCTTTTTCTAACTCCTATTTTCAGATGATCCCTGGCCAGATCTCTTACACTCCTACATGATTCCAGGACTTCTTGTTTTTCTGAACTGCAAGAATTCCCTTGTTTTCGCAAAGTCTCTTAAGTATCTCTCTTTACAGTATCAAAATTGAACTTCTCAATTCTGATCTTTTTATGCTGGTGTGCAGAGCAGCTTTCATTATCATCAGTTTTCTAGCCAGTTGCTACAGTAGTTCTCTGCTTCTGCACAGCAGAGTCCCTTTGAAGGCTAGAAAGATACAGAGTTCTGACAGATCAGCTGTGTGATGAAATGGAAATGTCCTGCATGCATTAATAGATAGTGGGGGGAAATGTCTATTATATAATATCATAACAACATAAATTAGCAAAGGGCTAAATAATTGTGTTTGTTCAGGATTGCAGTTACAGAACTAGGCTACAGCTGCCCTTCCAGGCCTGGTTATGGGATGGCAGCTGTTACTAATTTTATTACACTTGAGATGCAAGATTGCAGTGGTTTCTTTTGCTATGCAGACAGCTTTTCTGGTGCATTGCAAAGCTCAGTGATGGCTACTCTGCCAGGGAGTAGGCATGGTTCACCACTGTAAATATTCAACTTTTTAAGGCCATATTCATTTATAAACAAAGAGAGGCAGTATTTTGGAGGGGAAGGTCTTTAAACCTACATAACATCCAGGATAGGATAATGAAACAGTGACATTTCTCCAATATGCCTCTTCTGATCCATGTTATTTCCTCAGAAATGAAGCAGTTGAGATTTTCTGTATGTAGAATGTGCTTTCTTTCCATTATTCTTTGTTTTCATTATTATTATTATTATTATACCTATATGTCCACACCAGCATAGTGGCATTGCAATGAGTAGCCATCCCAGAATCTGGAAACATATTATAATAATTCAAAGTCCTTATGCAGATCTCACTTTCATTGGTGGAAGTCAGACGTATCTTCAGCGAAACCAAGAGTTCAGCTGTTGTAAAATCTCGAGATGAGGAGCAGATCTCTAATACCTCACTGTAATATCTTCTGTCAAGAACTGGACTCTAGTGGTGAAGTTCCGGCACGCCTGAAGTCACTGGCAGGATTTCCATTGACTTCACTAGGGTTTGTATTACATCCTAACTTGTCTCTATATATCAAATACATGCTGGTGATGCATATTATGTGGTATACATATGGAATTCATATGGTAATTACCAGCATGAGAGTGGAAGGGCTGCATTACTGATAAGTGGCAAAGCTGCACAAGTGAGATATATAGGTTGTTCCAAATAATTGCAGATAATGGCCATAATTTGTTTATATGTATATTTGAAAAGTAAAATCTAAGTTTCCAAAATGCTGTTCTGCAGAAAGGGATGAATTTGGTGCCAGATTTCTGTGGGGGTCCTATAGAACACTCTGCTCTGGTTACAAAACGTGTCCTAAGATGTAGCCATTTTCAGTAACAGATAAATGAAGACTGCTCAGGGTTTTGATGTTGTTTAAAAAAATATTCCAACTTTGGTTTGAAAAGTGTACAGGAAGGCTAACAATATAAGAATGCTTGAGGATACATAGTAACATGATGAAAATTCCTTCTTCACCAGTAGTGTGATATCATACAGTCTAATGAGCTAACTACTAACTATGAAGTTGCTGTTTCCTTTGTCATTATAAAATGTGAAATCATAAAAGGGTATAGTTCATGAAGAGACTGGGAGCAGCAGTAAATTGGGAGAAGGATCACTATGGGGCAACTGTATCTAAATGTTCTTTACTTTCCTATCAATCGAAAAACAGGCCTTTTGTGTATGTGTGCTGGGGTCCCAAACACATGGAAAGCCTGAACCATTTTTGTCCTGATGAGATTTTGTGAGGATTTTATTTCACAAAAGAAAATCCTGTTTTTTAAAGCCAGAGATGCCCCATCTTGCAAACTCTCGTTCATGTGAGCAGGCATATATGCAAGGCATCTGATTGGCTTCAGTGAGACTGTTTGCATGGGGAAGGATTGCTTCTGCGAGGGCTTGGAGGACTGAGCCATCAGTTGCTGATATTACTGGACTGGGTGTGGGCCATCTGGAGAAACTGAAACATTATGTTTTTTTTGTTCTTTTACCGCAGTGGTGTAGTGTGTCTTCAACCTGCCAGGAAAGGGCTAAGAGCTGCCTGCCTGTTCTGTGATTTATCAGAGGTTGATGGGAATAGGTGTGTCCGTCTTTCAGGGAAGAGAGAGGCACAAATGAAAAGGCTTCCAGGCCCTTTTGCCTCTTTGGCCATGGGAAGAAGCTTTGATTTATGTTACTCTGGGATTTGCGTCTGAGGTAATAAATCATGTCTGGCCTAAAAGGGACTTGGGTGTATACTTAGTTTTTCCTGGACTGGGGAAGGAAGACACCAGTTTACAGCGTCTTTGAAAGTCGCTTCATTAGCAGACCATGAGCTTCCTTACCACTGAGTCTGGAAATGTAGGGAAAGGAGCAGTGCTTGGCTGCATCAGTCAGTGGGGCCAACCTTTTCAGCAGGCCTGCCACAAATTAGAGCTGCACTTTCCCTGTGTTCCTCTCTGTTCCCCTTCCCCTGCCTGCTTTGCTGCTCTGGTTTTTGGTTTCTGCCCTGTGCTTCCTGCCCAGTCTGCAACTCTACTTTCTGTTCCCTGCTCTATCTGCAGGTGTTCTCCTTGTCCCCTCCGCCATCTGCCACTTGCCACACACAGAGACTACCCATGTCACTTGTGACAGGTGTGCAGCAGGTTGGCCACCCCTGGCATCAGTCATGGTCCAAGCCCAGTTGTTTCCTAATCAGACCTTTCTAAAAAGGTCTGTTGGCTTGCTGCAGGCATCCAAAGGTGCAAGGGTTCAAAGTAAGTCAGTGTGCTCGAAGGAATAGTTCCAGACCATTTGCTGAGTGAGTCATCTACAAACAAAAAATGTCCAGTGCTACTTCCATGCTTCATTAAGTCAGCACTGAATGACAGTCATTTTGATTCTCTTTTGGGGGAATTAAAATTCTTAATAGCTGATGTGGCGGGCTGGCTGCTTTTGCCCAGCAAGCCAGGCTTGGAGAAGGACACTTCGGATTGGTGGAACATTTCCACCAAGCAGGTAACAGCTGGGAGGGGCTTGCCCTGCCCCTGCTTGGAGGGGTGGGGGGCGAAGAGCCCCTGGACCTGATTGGAGACTGTGCTTTGCAGGTCCAGCAGACTTTGAGGTGGGGCCTCTGGTGTAAATAAAAGCCCAGTGTGTTTGGCACGTGGGGCTGACATGGCGAGGGACTCAAGAAGAGCAGGGCCCAGAAGAGCTGAGGAGAGCAGCCCAGCGGGCGGAGCCAGCGCCCTGGAGAGCCCTTGAAGACACTGCTTGGGGACCCAAGTGGCGGGAGGCTCCAACAGTGCACAGATCGGTGCATGGAGCCCAGACCCTGGGAGCAGCACAAGGCTGCTCAGGTCCACCAAGGTGCACAGGGATGGTGCACGGAGCCCAAACCCTGGTTGCAGCCCGAGGCTGCTCAGGCCCATCCACAGTGCACAAGAATGGTGCATGGAGTCAAGCCCTGGCAGCTGCTTGAGGTGGCTCGGGCCAGTGGTCCTGGCATGAGGCCAGGCAGCTGAAGCCACGAGCACAGCTTGGCATTGTAGAAAGAGCCCCCAGAGCCCTGAGTGGGGACCGGGAGAGAAAGCCCCAGTGCTAGGCTGGATAGCCAAAGCCCAGGTAGTATGGCTTGGCTTAGCCAACAGAGCCCTCAGTACCTGGAGTGGGGCACAGGGCCATTGGGGAAGCCCCGGTCGGAGGCTGGGTGGGCCTAGAGCCAGCGGCAACACTGCTCCAGGCAACAGGAGAGCCCTGGGTGCCCAGAGCAGGGCGCCAGGCTATTGAGAGGAACGAGGCACCGCCAGAGAGAGGCCCTTGTGGGACTGGCCACCAGGGGACAAGCCTTGTCTGCTTCAGAGTGGGAGCGGGAGTTGCTGAGGAAGCAGGTCCCACAGGGGAGGTGGTCTTGGGGAGGGAGGGTCTGCAGCCTCCACCCTCCTCCATCATGGGGGTGTGTGTCCACATCCTGGGCCCTAGAGGGGAGGGGCTCCAGGGAGCACCCCGTGGAGTGCTGAGCATACTTCATATTTTATTATTGATGTTTGTTTCATACTGTTGATGTTAATATAGTTATGGGTACTCCTTAAGGGGGTTTATATTGGTTTACCTCTTTCATTGCCTATATATGCTTACTGCCTCTAACCTGAACTTACCTGTATTGTTGCCTGTGTACGTCTATTGTATTGCTACTCAACCTACCTAAGTTTATCTGAGTTGATGCTTATATGTGTTTACTGTGCTGATGCCTTGACTTACCTGTTCCAGGGTATTAATGTTCATTTGTGCAGGGGGTTAATTATTGCCTGCACTGTGGATCACCTGTACTGAGCTCCCAGTTACCTGTTCTATGTTTTTCAGTCCCTCAAAGTGGTGCGATGTATTGAATGCAGATTATATGTGCCAACAGATATCAGGAGTTGATGGCTTAGTCCTTGTATATGGTGTCACATACCAATTCTACTGTAAATATTTAATGTCCCTTATTCATATTTATTTTGTATAGCAATACATTTGTATATAGTTAAGTGCTTTGTCCCAGCCTGACTCTATAGAAAAAAGAGGGAACTGCTCCTCAGTGGCAGGCCCCTCTCACAGCACTCTTGCCTGACCACCCCATCCCTTCCACTTGCGGACAGGGCACAACCCTGGGTGTACCTGGGTTACACTGAGAAAACAAAGAGCATGAAAAAACAAAGAACAAAAAGCATGGGCTATAAACATGCATATGGAAAGACAGATATCCCTTGAAGAATTAAAGAAAAGAAGCTGTACAAGAGGACTCTATAGGAACAGAATCTAAGCAAATGGAGAAATAAAGTGAAAAAGAATTCTGGTTCTGTAGACAGTGACCTTCAGCCAAAAGTTTCCAAGATCAAGGAGTATTAAGATTTAACCTATATGTTCAGGATCCAAAGTAAAGCAGGACTGAAGTCTAATTTAATGTTATAAACCAGTGAGACTGAACCCACATACAGATTAATCAGAAATTGATTTAATTGTTGGTTTCAATCTTGAGCTGAGCTGCGTGGTGAAGAGGAAACACATCTTACTAGTAAGGCAATAGCTTTGTTTTTGCACGAACCTGACCTTTGAGGATTTCCTCTTACTCTGTTTTATCTGGGGTGGCTGAGAAGAGGTGCCATCAGCTGCTGATGTGTCCCTCTGCCTCTCCCTTTCAGATTAGAAATCATTCTGTTATATGTAGCCAGTGCTGACGGTTTAACATGGACAGAACTCCTAATATCCTAGGGCATGAGGGCATTCCCAAACTATTTGTGCGGGCACCTGCATGCTATGAAAAGCTGATGAATTAGGGCAGGGGCACTTATAGCTGCCTCTGCATTGACCCATTCAAAAACTTCTCACCCTCTCACAGGAACTTTTGAGTAAGAAACTGTTGATTCCTGCTAACAGTGCCTCTGAAGTGATGCTACAAACATTGTAATATTGTGTGTGTAAAGCCCCAGAACTTTTAAAAGTGGCCATGGGATGCTTTATCTAAAACCTTATTCAGTGAGGGTTAGTTAAAGTTTTTAAACATGTGGGTGGCTTAATACATTGGACACTGTGGAGCAGGTGTATAGACACACCTTCAGGCACATTTAAGTGTAAGAAATTTGGCTGATGATACTAGTTGCTGTTAATACCTGTGTGATCAAGTGAAAAGCTTTCACATAGATTTGAGAAATGGTGACAGAGTACTGGGTTCAAAGTCGTTTTAAAAGAGGCTTAGTCCTGCTTTACCTTTGAAAAATACAGTAGATTTATAAAGAGGAGGAAGAAGAGGAATAAAATGGGCCAAGTGCTGGATTTATCACTTTTCCTCGGGGAAAACTCCCATTGAAATCTCACGGGTGTTCAAAAGCAACAATTTCTTTAGTTACTTTATGACAGTTCCTAAGGACATACAACTAGGAGGAAGAGCATTCTTCCCCAGAAGTGTATTCACACTAAATAGGCAGAATAATTAAGGGTAAGAGAAGAGTGCTGTTATCTACATTTTATTGCAGGGCAGGGTAATTTATGGCCTGCCCACACCATGCCAGCAGCTGTGTCCTGGTAGGTACACTCCTGGGCCTGCTTTGCCCACCTACTCTCACTCACAGACTCCACTCACAGACTCCAAAACCAATCCCCAGAAGTCATTCATTCTCTCATGCTGGAGGCCATGGTCTTGAAGGCAACCTGAGGTGGACACCCCTGAAGTAACCTCTCCACTGCATTTCCAGGTCTGGAGCATTTGAGGAAAAGCAAGTGGGCAGGGTATATACTCAGGCACGTCTGTGTCAGGACATCCTTCTGTCATGGTGCAGACATACCTGCAGTGTCCAAGGTCACACAGTAATTAAACCAAGATGCTTTGCCCAGTGCATTCATCCCTAGACTGTCCTTCCTGTTATGGTGGTGTCAGAGCCATTCTGCTTTCCCTGTTTTCTTTCCCCATAAGAGCTAAGAGCAGTGGCTCCACTTGCCAAATTGTGGAAATAGTTTTGTTTGTTTGTTTTGCCCCACTGTACCTAAAACGGGCTGGATTGTTTTGGCAACTCTGCAATTAGCGCTGAGGCATTTTTGTGGCTGAGTTATGGTCTGGCTGTGATTTGATACCTTCCAAAGAAATTTATTGTTCAAAGAATAGTACGTCCAATGCTGCTGAGCAGAACATTCCCATCCATCTCCAGGTGTCTGTCAAGGAAAGTGTGAAAAGGAGAAACAGAAAGAAGCAAACCCATTTTTGAGCCTAGCTCATCTTATTATCTGATATAGCCACAACAGATTACTGCAGCTGAGGATCTGGCTTTCTGTTTATCCTTTGTGCTATCCAAAGAGCAAACCCCATGAAGATTATGTTTCTGGGTGTCTTTATAGTTTACAACTAATCTTTGGCAAAGGCGGAGAGTTTCTTGCTATTATTCAGAAGAGGACCATGCTTATTTCAGGGGAAATATAAAGACCTGCTTTGATTTGAAAACCACAGGGGGCTGTTTAGGCCCTGCTTCTGGAATTGGTTTTAAGTGATATCATTGATAGGATAGCATTACACCAACATGGAGCCCAATTGCTGTTAAAGGTGTTCTGCTTGGGCACAGCCCATCCGCAGCCAAACTACTTACCGGAGGATTGAGGCCTAACTACATATAGGTAAGGCAAAAAAAACAACCTGACAGCCCTTCTCATTTTACCTCCCATAGTGAGGATGTCATAATGTCATATGGCCAGGCTCTAATGTCATTACATTCCATAGTCCACCTTTCTAAGATTGAAACCAAAAAAAAAACAAACCCTCACAGAAAGTCTGACCTGGGAATTAGAGATGATGGGCCTAATCCTGAAAACACTTAAGTAAGGAAGCGCTTAGGTAAGTGAGCAGTCCCATTGACATCATTGGCATTCAGGGCAACTGGATGTCATAAAGCAAAACCCTGATCTTCTTACTGCTATGCAGTGTGCCATTTCCCCAGAACATCATAATCCTAACGTTGTAGGATGTAAAAGGTGGGGATGAACAGACAATATGATGAAAATGATAATCAGCTGAGGAACCATGTTGAGGACAAATACCACATTCACTTTTCTCTCCCTTTGTTTTGGTGTCACCTAAAGTTGCAAGAGGCAGATCAACTCTAGGCCTTTTTCCTAACCAGGCAGGCTATGGTAGGTGGAAACATTTTCCATGGATCTACCCAACAAGGGGAACTGGTTTTCTTGAGATACAGCAGCAGGAACACAAAGCCATCCTGGGAGCTGGACAACCCCCAAGGAAGCTGGCTAGGGTTTCTATACTGTCCACTGTCCCTCCACACACAAAATTCCCACCTGTAGTATTCATCAGAGTACAGAAGAGACAGAACACTTAGTATGTGTAAAAAGCACTCATCTAAGGGATACTGCTGGACCCAGAAAGAAACCAGTAATGTTCTTTGGCTTTCTAGCACCCAAACTAAACCTAACCTGTGCTGCCTAATATATAGGGTCCTTATGGATTACATCTGGATGTTCAAGGACTATGCCACAACTTCCGCATATTCCTTCAAACTACAGCAGGGGTAGGCAACCCCTGGCACAGATGCCAGAGTATGGCATGTGAAGGCATTTTGCATGGCATGTGCACCTCAGAGCGAATGGCTGGGAAGGGACCAGGGCTGCACTGCCACAACAAGAATCAGGCCCCTTGTGGTTCCCTTGCCATCTGCCCCTGGCATGCCAACATCTTACAAGCTGAGTTTGAAGGTGTTTTTGGCACTCTGTCCAATAACGTTGCCGACCTCTAAACTACAGTATAGCTGGCACTGTAGGAGTTCTAGCGCAGCAACACAGTGACAGGCCAGTGATTCTCCAAATTAGGTCCCATCCTCACTTCTGTTACTGGCAATGCATTTACAGAAGTCTAAATGCATCAAGATTGGATAGGGAGTGTGCCGTTTTATTTTCTGAACCAGAGATAACTGTATAATGTATATAACCAAGTACAGTACAAGCTCAGGAATGTAAAAACACTTGAATCGTCACTTTCCCTCCCCCAGTTGGTTTTTCTGAGTGAATGTGTATAGGCTTCTAACTCCTCAACTCAATGTATGTCATTGTCATTCATAGGTGGATGGGCGTATAGGTTCCTTTCGGGCTGTCATTAGACTTCAGGAGGTGTTTGTGCAACTTGACATGTGAACGCAGTCTCCCACATAGGTTTCAGCAGCCTCCCCAGGCAAGAGTCTCTGTGATTGCTTAAATGTCTGATCTAATAAAAGATCATCATGTCCAAACAGATACTGTGGTTTCATCAAACCATGTACTGTCAAGTGTATCAAATGCTGTTTATGTACACATTTTAATTCTTGTTTGCACAGTGCTTTGAAGATGTCAACTGCCATAGGAATGCTAGCTTATTGCTATTGCCACCTCAGCCTCCCATCATTTTGAATATTGGTTAGTTGTAAGAAATCAGTGCAACAACAGGGAAGTTTTCAACCCATTTCCAGGGTCCAAGTACATGGTGCCATATATGTTGCAAAACCAAATGGGCTCCTGCATCGTGTCTCATAAGGCAGCAGATATGTACATGAAAGGCAGGAAAAGATTCAGCAACCCAAATGCAATATATGCCTGCAATTCAAATGATTTCAGGTACATAATCATTAATGAAACCAGGCCTCTTGACTGATTACCCAAAACAGATGTGACAGTATAACAAGTTAGAAGGTGCTGCAAATCTTATAAGAATATAACATAAGAACTGCCACTTACTGGGGCAGACTATAGATCCATCATGCCCAGTATCCTGTCACATGGTGGCAGAGAGTGGATTCTGAAAGGGGCAGTGAACAGCATGGGAGACTAGTGCTGCCTTAGTTGATGGGGGAGGGGCATGTGCCCCCCCTGTGACCCGTCGCACTGATCGGAGGGGGGAGGGTCCCCCACAGCTGATCTCACTGTCCAGGGGGACCCCCGCGGCCAATCCCGCAGTGGCCGATCACTGCAGCCACTTCTGGGAGTGGCTGCGGCCACTTCTGGAAGTGACTGAAGCGATTGGCCGGCACTTGCAGGGGGGGCATCGGTGCTCCTGCCTGCCCATCACCTAAGTAGTGGCCAGGCAGGGGGTGCACTGGTGCTCACCACTGGCGAACAGGGATGACTAAGGTTTTTTCCGTGTTCCTCTCCCACTTGCAGTTTCCAGCATTTAATGTCTAAGAAGTTCTGCTTCAGAGGCTGTACCAGTAGCTCTCATGTTCAATAGCTACTGATGCACATTTCCTCCAGGAATTTATCCAGTCCCTTTTTGAATCCGGTAAAGTTGTCAGCTCCCACAACACCTTGTGGCAATGAGTTCTTGAATTACAAGCTGTATGAAAAAGAACTTTCTTTTGTTAGTTTTAAACTTACCACCCATTAATTTCATTTTATGACCCCTAGTTCTTGTCTTGTGAGATATAGTAAATAATAAATCCCTATTTACTTTCTCTTCACCGTTTAGTATTTTGTAAACCCTTATCAAGTCCTCCTTCAAGCATCCCTTTTCTAAACTGAATAGGCCTAGCCTCTTTAGTCTCTCCTCATATAGAAGCCCTGCCATGTCACTAATCATCCTTGTTGCCCTTCTTTGTACCTTCTCTAGTTCTTCTGTATCCTTTTTGAGGTGTAGAGATGCAGAGTTAATTCTACTGACTTGCTGTGCAGTCAGCTGAGTTGGGTCCTATTATTTCCAACACTGTCACCTCTCCCTGAGGAAGAGAGGACAAGAGGTTGTATTAGAGCATGCCATGTAGGGAACAACACTAGGAAGAGCCCAGTTTAGGTTGAGAGTTGAAGCTGAAATTTTGTTTTTCTTAAGTTATTAATACAGGGAAACCCCAGGACAAGGGGAAAGTTTGGACATTTTATAGTGCCTGTGTGATGTGGGAAGTAAACATGCCTGACTATTGAAGGGATCCAAGTGTGTGTACTGCCAAGAGTAGTGCTAATCACATTAATCTGTTTGACAGTTTCCTGGTTTTGTGGATGAAAAAATAATTAATATACTAGTTCTCCAGAAAAGTGTGCACCTCTCTTAATGCCATGGAGCTTGGAATACTTGCCTCTGGAGGTGTCTTCCACGCTGCTTGCCAAATGGTGCTTTATTTCTCAGTCCCGGTGATCTAGGCTTTTCTGTTCTGTAATTCCAATCACCTTTCTTGCTTCAATTCTTTGCCTTTAATTCTGAATGCAGTATCATGCTAATTCACTGGGCTCACTGAACATTTGTTTTGGTGACTGGCAGGGAACGCAAATGATGGATTTATAAATGCCCAATCTGCATTTCTGTCTATCTGCTTGAAAACTGAGGTACCCTGCTCTGCTGCAGTTAGAATTCACTGAGAATCAGCAGTGGCAGCAGTGCCTTGTAATTAGCTTCATTAATTGACATTGTCAAGTAGCTGGTACATTATAATAGGGTTGGTCTTTTCACTGCTCTCTGGTTCAGAACAGCTTGGGTAAATTCCCAGCTGCTGACATATGATAGAGATATACTGGGCACATAGACATATTAATGTGCTTTTACTACTGCACATTAAATTTAGTAGCTCTAATGTGAGGTACTAAATAAATGTGCATTAGGCTGCCTTAATGCACAGTAGCAAAACCACGTGCTTTTTTAGTAATGCGTAATGCGCAGTAGCCTATTTTTTACTATGCATTAACGTATTAGAGCAGTTTTTGACGTGACGCTCTAATGCATAGTAAAATAGGCTACAGCCCATCAAGCATACATGTAATCATGCCCACTGTATCCTTTAGCTATAACAGGAGGTTTTATTGGAAGTCTGCACAGAAATATCCCTTTTTCCATGAAGTATTTTTTTTCATTATTTTTGAATAGCTTAAGCCTTATTCTGGGAATGTCACTCAAGCAGAAATCTCAGTCTGACTTATGGGGTTGTTTTTGCTCTAGCTACAGCAGTGGATGCTGATGATACCGGTGGTGGAAGGATATTTTCTGCCCCCAATGTTATACCCACTCCCCCAGGAGCCAGAAGCTCTGCTGTTAGAAGCCTTCTTTGGCTGCATCCCCACCAGGGGCTTTGCTGGCACTGCTTCATCAGCTACAGGGTGGAGTCTTTTCACACTCCTGGCCAACATATCCAGGCCAGCAGAAGTCTGTAATGTAAAGGCTGGCTTCCACTGTTCCTTTGCCCTGTGCACAAGTGGAGCCACTCATGTCAGTGGGAGGTTTAGACAGAGACATCAAGGCAACCTGAGTCAGTTCTAGAATGAGATCTGATCTTGCCTACTCAAAAGTTCTAACACTATGCCATTATAGTTAAAGTGTTGGGACTCCCTTTAGTGCAAATGCAGTTTATACCAGTAGATTTTACTCTTACAAAGGAAGGAGAAGCAAGCTGTTTCAATAAAAGGTATTTTTATTTCAATACAAGCAAGTCCACACGTGAGCACGTTAAAGTGCTCCAGCAACTTGAGGGGCCTAACCCTATGGGCCTTTATACACATGCTTCAGAAGATGGGGGTGGGGGGAGGCTTCTGGAGCACATTAATTTCCATGCTCCAGCTGACTCGATTAATCGAGTCTGCTCCAATGCACTGGAATTACAGCACGTCAGAGCAGGCTCCCTGCACATGTATAGGAGCCCTATGTGTCCCGGAAATTCCTGTGCAGGATTGGACCCCTCAAGACCCAGGAGTACCTTCCCAGCTTTGCTCTCGTACAGAGGCAGGCCCCAAGCAATCTCTAATGCACATCCCTGTATGTAGGCAACCCCAGTTTTCCTTGCTTACAGAGACATGACTTGGAAATTTCCTGGGGCATGTCTGTAAGTGGGGAACCCCTGATTTCTCCCCTTACAGAAATGTGCCTTAGAGATTCCCTGGGATGAACCTCTGGAAGCGAAGAAAGCTGGACTTCCCTACTTAGATACATGCCCCAAGGCACGTCACTATACACTGGGAACATGTTGCCTGTTGTCTCACAGGATTGGGCCTCTGCCCAGTGTGGGAGTATGGGTAACGTGGCTTTTGTCCAGTGAAATGGATTAGCTGTGATGGGACACAACCCAGCACAGCTGATCTGCTTGGCAACATATGTTTATACCCTTAGTCTGCAAGTTGCCCCAATAGACAACCTTGTGTTGAATATATCATGGGCACATAACACTGTCTTTGTGATTCAAGAAGTTTTTTTAAGAAAACAGAGTGATTTTTCTAGTCAGTACATGTTAGCAGTTATACAGTTGAGAATTGCAGGTTTATTGAGAACTTATACAGTTGAGAATTGCAGAATTATTACCTTGTCTATACAGTTCCTACATGTTTATTTTTTCATGACCATTGTTTCAAATAAACTATATAATAGGGGTCCTGGGCCCAATTTGCTGCCACCTGTACCTTGGCCTTTATTTTCATTTACAATGCTCCAGCAATATTCAGGGACCTCATAGTGGCTGTACATTACAGTGATATTTGCTTCATAGCACCTTTGAACTGCCAGAGAGATGTAAATGTGCCTTAGCGTCACTGAGAATCTAGCCCCTTGTTTAGTCATGGACACTAGTGCAAAGTCAGTGAAACACTGTTCTTAACAGCATTTTACACTCTGCATGGATGTTAGTGACTACCCACGATGCAGGATGATACTAATTCAGGCTTTCTCTATACATCCAGAAATGTACAGAGATGAGAGTGGCCAACAGGAAATAAGGTGAAAAACTATTTTAGTTCAGATCATATATCTAGAATGCTGAATTCACAGGTTGTCCTGTTTGCTCATGGCATCGTCCCACTACTGCTGCTAATTCAGACTACCTGAGCAGAGTGCAAAGCTATAGGCAGATGGGAAAGTTGTATATATTTTTATGTGGGTGGCTGAAGGAGCAATGCATTTTGTTTATGTAATATTTCATACCTAAAGTATTCCAAAGTGATGAATCAGATGCTGGCAGTGTTGTCAGTATAGCTCCTAAAGTGTGAGATGTCTCAAGTCTGTCCATATTTTATATAATTACACAATACGTTGAACTGGCAGGGCTTAAATGGGCTTCTAGCTACTAAAAGAATTACTAAAATACTACACTAAAAACAGATTCTTAGATTGTAAAGCTGGAAGGAACCTCAGAAGATCATCGGGTCCAGCCCTTGCACAATCCACATCGAGTAGGGGATTAATCAACTGATGCACAGAGAGACTATTCAAAGATTTGTAGATTGTGAGGCTGGAAGGGACCTCAAAAGATCATCAGGTCCAGCCCCCTGCACCAAACAGGAAAGATAACTGGGGGGTCAGGTGACCCTAGCAAAGTGACGGTCCAGTCTCCTCTTGAAGATTTCCAGAGCAGGTGATTGCACCATCTCTGGAGGGAGCTTGTTCCACATAAATAATAGCATCTCCTTTTGCAATCATTAAATTCACTAAATTTGGTGGTTGGGAGGCTTAGTGGAGCAGAAAAGTTAGTGCATTCAAATGACTATAGATGCTATCTTGGTATTTTATTGCACTGCTTATAGTTTTGGGATCAATTGACCTGCTTGTTGGCATCATTACATTGAGTGGCTGATGAGGAAAAGAATGTTTATACAGCTTAATGGGCTTAACCTGTGACCCAGTATGCCCTCTTTCACTTAATTCCCATGTTTACTTAGCAGTACTATCTTTTCAAGGCTGCACTTCAAGACCTGTCTTACCACATTTCTCTGAAACTCCAAGACCAAGTACAGTTTCTATATCACAGTCCTGGTTGAGTAACATGTTTTCACTTTCCATGCTGTAAACAAGTGTGCTTTGTCAGGCAGACTCTCTAGTTAGAAATGCTTCTTTCCATCTACTTGTGAAGCCCCCTACCTTCCAAATATTTTCAAAATCTTTTATTCATGTTCATTTCCAGGAGGGGCTTGCAGTGCTCCATCTGTCTATCCAAACCATGGTAGTTGCCTTGTGATCATATTAAGTAGGAATAGTGTATGTGAGTGTGGTAGTCAGGGCAGGGCACTGACTTTGAGAACCAGATTCACCTACAACTGGAATGATTGACCTTGGGCAAGGTGTGTTGTACTCTACACTCCATTCATTTACAGGCTTCCTATGTAATCTGAGTCATTCTGCTCCGTTTCCTCTTTACTGTATGGGAAAGGTGATCTCTGCCAGTCCTTTAGTCAATGTGGATTAATTTTCCCTGCAGTCTGGCTGCAGAACACCCACTGCCATGTGCAGCTAAGGATTTGCCTGTTCTCCCTTGTTCCTCCCTGCATCCCACCCACCTGCACAAGATGAGGCAAGCAGGTTAGCAGTAGCTGTTGTCCCCCTTCAAAGGTTCAAGCAATGTGGGTCTCCCGCAAAGGGGAGTCAGAAGCTCCAACCATTCCCTTACCTTCCCCTCATGTGTGGAGTTGTTCACATCAAGTGGGATTTTTGGAAGTACTTAGAGTTGGCCACACTGTCCTCATGGCAGTCAGTAGAACCATTGAGCTCATTTGCAACAGAGCAGGTCAAAGATGGGTGTTTTTGGAAGTCCTCCTTTTACTCTGCCATTGCCTCAATTTAACCTGATGTGAACCATAAACATAATAATATAATATTTACTTCAATCATGCCACTGCCAGTAAAAGCACATGGCAAGCCCCAGAGGAAAGGTACTATCACTGTAAATTAGTATTGTTATAACACACACTACAATAGTCATTTTTTTTTCCTGAGAGTACGAATAGAATGCAATGGAAGACTGTTCTTGCTGAGAGGCACTGAATGAAGAGATAAAATCATGACAAAGTTAAAAATATCACATTTTTAATGCTGTCTTGCTACACCCAGTCTATCAGCATAGTAGGCTTACAATACATTGGCACCTGGCTTATGTGTGTGCATGTATGTGTATGTATGCATGTCTTTGTGTGCTGCTGCCCTCAACTGTAAGGGTTCAGGTCTGTTTGTGTTATAACCTTAACAACGTATTTAAGTTAAATGGCTAGGGACAGCTGTTACACATAAACTGGTTTAAGTGATCAGAAACTGGTTTAAACTTGTAACAGAACAGAAGCTCAGTGCGTATAAACCAGTTTCAAAATGGCTGAAACTGGTTTAAGATAAACCTGGTTGAATGTAGTATCGACTTAACTGATTTGGGTCAAACCAGTTTATGAAACTTCTTTCCCAGACCCCTTCCTGGTTTAAATTAAATCACAGTCCCCTAGCACCCCAGCATGCTCTGCATCCCTGGGCTGGACTGTCTGTTCCAACAGAGAAGGGTGGGGAAAGCGGGGGGAGGCAGGGCTTCTCTTTCCCCAGCAAACCCCAGCTGGGGTCTAGGGTCAAGAAGGAGGGTTAAACTCACCTTCCTGCAGTACAGAACTGCCGTGCCCTGCCCTTCCCTGCTAAAACTTAGTGCTGACTGCGACTGTGGACTACAAATCCCAGAGGCACCTGGAAACAAGAAGAAGAAGTGATGAGCAACCCTGCAGAGTTCTACTGCTGTAATTGGGGACTGCAAATCCAAGACCTCAGGAGCAGCAGGAAGGTGAAGCAAATACACAGCCCATGCTGGCTACAGGCATGCTCTAGTACCTCCCAGCTTCTGATCTGGGCCACTGCAGACATGTGGCTGCATTTCCTGAATCAGAAGTAAATGTGTGTCCAGTTGTTTCACAGTTTAATCTCTGCAGTTTAAACTAATCTGCAAAGACTGAATTGATCCAGCCTCGGGCTTTTTTAATGCATGTACTTAGCCAATATGTTTGTATATTGCCTAGCACAGAGTTTTACAACCTTTTTTAGTCTAAGTACTCCTGGCAGCCAGACACTGAGTGGGGAGGCGGAGACGGTGCACAGGTGGGCAGGGATGGAGCGCTGCCACCTCCCAGGAGCAGAGCCAGGACGGGGCGAGGAAGCTCACCAGGGTGGGGTGAGGGCAGCAGCACCCTTCTGCAGGGCAGGGAAGCTCACCAGCCTGGTGAATGGTGGCAGCCACTGCTGCATATGAATTTCCCAACCCTGCACAGGGGCACTGCTGCCTTCGCCCTGTCCTGGCCCTGCTCTTGGGAGGCAATGGCACTCCGTTCATGCCTGCCCACGCATACCCCGTAAGACCAGTCCAAGTACACTCAGGGGTACATGTACCCCCAGTTGGCAACCTCTGGCCTAGCACATTTGGTCTCTGTGCTGCCTGACTACTGTAAATGATACTATACTATAAATGATAAATAGTAATTATTTCTGTTGACTAATAAGATTTCTTCCTTTGACTACAGTGGTAGTGATCTCTGTTTACACCACATGTATGCAATGTAGACAGATTGTGTACAATCATGGATTGTCAGGGCTTGATCCTGTCTGCCCACATGGATGGCTGGACCCTCAATCTTCCTCACTAAAGATTTTCACTATCCATTTGCCTCGCTAAATATGACTATAGTGTGGAGGGATTCACAGCAGGTTTATTTATTTATTTTCTTCCTTCCTTCTCCTTCCCCAAGCTCTTCAAGTCTTTTCTCTTTACCTACACAAATGTAAACTCTCTGAACTAGGTTAAACAGCTATAGGGCTCTAGGTTCTTTTTGTAGCACAGACTAAGTTATCTCCATAACAGGGACCAGCTTTCTTTCCTGGCACCTCATTGTAACATTATAAATCGTCTTACTATTGTGCCTTTTGTGGCCAGATGATTCCTGGGGTCAGATCCCCAGGTGGTAAAAATAGGTGTAACTCTAATAGAGCTTTGTTTCTACTGGAGTTTTGCTGATTTACATTCACTGAAGATCTCACTCCCCATCATCGTTGTTGAAATATTTTCATTTATCAGTGGGATTCTAGTATCCACAGCTTCCCCCTATAGACAAGGAACTTTTGCCTTTTCCTGCAGCATAGAAAAGATTAGATGGTCCCTGCTCCTGTAAATCATTGGCTGTATTCTGATTTCAGTACAAACTGTCTGTCATCTTTCCCCAGTTCCTCCTCCTGCTTCCTTGTCACTGTGGAGATAATAAAAGAGTTTCCTGCTAGTGCATATCTCTGTCTGATAAATTGCTATGATCTGTCTTGAAAAGCATTGTCTGGCTGCTCTTGTGTTGGGATAAAGGAACACTGTGACTGTCTGCATTGTGTTTTACTTCCTTTCAAGGAAGGGACAGCTGAACAGTTAGGACCAGTTCCTTTGTTGTGCTACAGCCCTGCCCTGCTTAGCACAGGTGAGGAGGTGTGGGTGGCAAAGATGATTTTTAAAGCCACTTTAAACTTTGTACTTTTCCAAGCCCTGGAAGCTGTTGTTGACCGGGCTGGTCAATGGCACAAATTATGACTGGACTGTGCTGGCCTGGTGACGGATGAGGATTGCAGGAATATAGCACATTCCAGCTACACCTCCTCCTTCCATTGGCATGTGGCCTGTGCTTGGAGAAGCAGTGTAGGTGGCACAGAATATGCTGTGATAGTTCTGTGCCAACCCTGAATTCACACCCATACTAAAAATTCCTCAGCTTTCCACATAGTTCTGTAACATGCCCCTTTTGTACTTCACAGACAGTTTGGAGGGTTTCACTTTTGGACCCCATAGGGTTTTTGCTTAGATCTTCCCATTGAACTAAATAAAAATCCCATTGAACAGCATAAAAATGTGGGGCACGTTCTCCGCGAGGTGTGTGGGAAAACGGCCACGGTCGCGTCCTGAGTGGGGCACCGGGTGGTGACACCAACCCAGACACGCTCGGGGATGCCGGGTGCGAGAGAGAGATGTATACCAGAGGCAATGAGAGGGTGAAATAAAACTTGAAGTTTACTTACAGAACAGTTGAACACTTGGTAGGTGTTATAACTTGGAGAACAATGCAGATGATAAACTATATAAAACAGCAAGACAAGTGACGGGTGGCGGGTGAAGCGAGGCAGTAAGCTATGGAGCTCAGAACAACCAGAGCAGCTTCTGCTGGTAACCTAGGGGTCTGACCAGGCCCCAAGACAGGTGATCAGTCTGTCTCGAGAGTCAGAGTCCGGGGACCCCGCACCAAGGTGTGCGGTCCCCTATATAAAATTTTTAGCCAATCTGAAAGCTCCCCTGATGGTAAATTCTGGAACACATGGACATGCTGGGCAGCCAGCCATGCCCATTCGGTGGTTTTTGGTTGGCTAGGCTACAGGTGATCACGCGCCGCTCGCATGGAGGGTTAGATTGTGCACACACTCTGCCACCGCATCACCAGTCGCAGATGGTTGTGTCACTTAACCCATTTTTGGTACAATAATCTGGCGGGGTCACTTTATCTGTTGACAAAAAATACAGCTGAATCCTAATATTTAAAGTAATGACAAAGATTCTTTCACTAAATTTAGCCCTGCTTTCAGCTTTGTTTGTTTGTTTGGTTTTTTTTAAACAGTTGTATTATGGGTTTTTTGCCTATGGGATGTGAGAGCTAGATTTTGCTCTCACCTGGGCTAGGGACAGAAGTTACACATAAACTGGTTTAAGTGATCAGAAACTGGTTTAAACCTGTAACAGAAGCTCAGTGCATGTAAACCAGTTTCAAAAATGGCTGGAGCTGGTTTAAGATGTACCTGGTTGAATGTAGTATCAGACTCAACTGATTTGGGTCAAACCTGTTTATGAAACTTCTGTCCCAGACCATTTCCTGGTTCAAGTTAAATCACAGTCTTGCAGTCCTGGGCTGGGCTGTGTGGTCTGCTCCAGAGAGCAGGGCTGGCCCTGCCCCTCTGCTCCCTAGCTGGGGCAGTGAGGGCTGGCTGACAAGGGGGTAAGGGCAGGCAAGCCTGGCTGGGGATGCAGCCCAGTCTACAGAGGGAGGGGACTGCCCTCTCCCACCAGGCAAACCCCAGGCTAGGGTCTGGTGCCAGGGAGGGGGGTTAAACACTCCTTCTCACACTCAAACTTCCTGCTGGCTGCAGCTGTGGACTGTAAATCCCAGAGGCACTTGGAAGCAGGAAGAGAAAATGATGATGAGCAACCTGCAGAATCCTGCTGCTTTAATTCTGGATGGCAAATCCCAGAGACACCCCGGGGGCAACAAGAACTGGAAGTGAAGTCACAGCCAGAGAGGTACGCTCTAGCACCACCTCACCCCAGTCCCCGGCTTCTGGCCTGAGCCACTGCAGGCATATGGCTGTATTTCCTGAATCAAAGGTAAATGTCAATTCAGTCTTTGCAAGTTAGTCTAAGATGCAGAGATTAAATTGAAACAGAAGTGAACAGACATTTACCTTTGATTTAGGAAATGTAGCCACATGCCTGCAGTGGCTCAGACCAGAAGCTGAAATGCGCTAGGGCACAGCTCTCTGGCTGTGTGTTAGCTTCCTCTTCCTGCTGCCCCCAAGGTTTCTGGGATTTGCAGTCCTGAATTACAGCAACAGAACTCTGCAGGGTTCTTCATTACTTCATCTTCCTGCTTCCAGGTGCGTCTGGGATTTGTAGTCCACAGGTGCAGCTAGCAGTAAATTTGAGTGGGGAAAAGGGTGTTTAACCACTCTCCATTTCAAAACCCTGGAACAGAGGGAGTGACCAGTTCATTGCAGTAGGTCAGCACTGCAGCCTTATGTTGTAGATGTACATTCCAGCTCCACCCCTGCAGAATGCCATGTACAGAGTCTTATTCCTCCGTGAATATCACCTTACATGCACTTTTCATGTTGTAGAGAAGCTTCCCTTCCTCCCACAGATATATTTAATTAAAATCCCAGGACTGAAATAACAGCAGCATTGTCCTTTAACCACTAGTGATGGAAAAGCTTGATGCTTCCCTCTATGAGATATACAGTGAGGTTTGCACAAAAAAATGCAATATGTTAATCTCCATTGGAATCTGATGGATAGTTGCCACTTCAAAGTAAGTAGAGTTGGCATGCTAAACATAAACTTCTTCATGACAGATGTAAAAGAGTGTCCAAAAATCTAAGAAGCTAGACCAGGGACTTTTAAGGGTCTTTTAAAAAAATAGAAACACTTCCTTAAAATGTGTCTGACGTTGCTTACTCATTCTTTCCTGTTACTTTTGAGATGTATAGAAGCTGCTTCAATAAGAAGGGTAACACAAGAAACTCTCTTCTTCTCTGGTCTCACAGGTCTTGAGGGCTTATAACTGCCTTAGCTATAGCCTTCCATTTTCTTCTATCTTGCACAATTTCCTTCCACCTTGTTGCATCTTCTCCTGTCTCTTCCAGATCATTTTTTATGTTATCTTCCCATCATTGCCTTGATCAAGAATGTCAGAGATAGGAAAATTCTTCACCATTAAAACTGTCAATGGGCTGAATTCTCCATTCCTCCATTACTTGATGTCTTTAAATCCAGGTTGCTCTTAAAACAGAGATCCTGCAGTTCAACCACAAATGTTTGGAGCTCAGTGTAGGAACTACTGATTGAAGTTCTATAGTCTGTGTTATGCAGGAAGTCAAACAGTACTGAGGTTTTGCTCTGTCTTTGTATAGTGCCTAGGACAGTAGGGCTCTGATCTCTGATGAGATGATGCATGAGTATAAAAATCCCAGGAAAATGATTTTAGGAGGTGGTTTAGCTAAATATCCTCTAGTTTGTATATTTTGCCACCACTCTTCATATCATAAAAATGAGCTATTTCATAGATTTTAAGGCCATAATGGCTTTCATGATGATGATCATGGTCCTTCTGGCCTTAAAATCTGAGAAATAGCCCATTTTTTATGATATGAAGGATGCTGGTGAAATATACACACTAGAAGATACTTAGATAAACCACCTCCTGGTATAATTTTCCTGGGAATTTTGTATTTAAAAATCTGTGGCTATCTCAGGCACTTTGAAGTTGGTAAGGCAGGGAATTTCTGAAAAGAAAACCTAATGCAAAATCCATCTGTAAGGAATAACTTGCTGTATTTTCTGATCAAGCCAAAGACCCCATGGAGAATTCTGAATTGATTTAGACATTTTTTTGAGAGACCCCACAGGACTCATGGTCTCTTTTTTTTTTTTTTTTTAAGCTGGTTGAAATCATTCCTCCTTTGTATATTTTTAGCATTACAAACATCCCTTTACATGGAATTGCTTCCTCTTTGCTTGAACTTGCAAGTTGCTCAGTACTCTCAAACTCCATTGCAAAGAACAGAAAGTAAGGGTGGAAATCTGGCCTTTTGCTATAGTAGAAAAATACTTTCCAAAAAAACAAAGGGGATAATGCTAGATAGAGACTTTTAGGTATGTAAGTAGGTCATCAAATTAGCTTGGTATTTCCCAGTAATTGTGTACTGGGAGCCTAGCCCTGAGACATCAGCTCTCCTAGATTTAATTACATAAAAGCAAGAGCTGGATATCTCACAAGGCAATCAGAGCTGCTTGCAGCAGTCTGGTGATTTTTTTTTTAATATCATTAAAGCACAAAGTACGATCCTTCCAGTAAGAGGGAATATGATCTCAATATGTGATTTAGATAACAAAATTAGTTTGTGGTGATGATGATGTTATCTTGTTTTAAAGAAAAATTCAAGACAGAAATTACCTTGACTCTGTGGGCTTCTTGAAAAGACATCATTGTATTGAAGCCCAAACCAGCAAGTTCTGCTGAGGGGTTTAGAGCTCAATGAACTTAAACTGAAGCAAGTTCATTAATATGTTGTTCCATATATGTTATGTATTTTATACCTCCCAGCCAGAACATAACATCTGTACACAACATGGGACTCATCCTGCAGGGTGTTCAGCTACTCAGCTTTTATTGAAGTCAATAAGGGCACTGAACACTTCATAGGCTTGAGTTTTGCCTTCACAAGAATTAAAACTTCTCTGCATGTGAGGACTCCCAAGAGAAGACCTAAAGCTGCAAACCCCTATTCACTCAGACCCACTACTGCAGAGATTTGAGCCCAGAATTATGACTACAGAAATAAACTTCAAGCCAAAGTCAAGAAAGAATGGCACTGATCAACACTCTACAGTCTTGCCCACCACAATACAGTCAAACTGGAGAGTAGCTGCTTAAAATGACAGAGCAAAATTCTGTAAGAGTGGTGCAAATTTGAAATGATGCTATTGATGTCAGTAAAGTTACTCTACATTTGTTTCACTGGGCACGTCTACATGAGATGAGATTAATTCTACCGCACATTAGCGCAGCACAGACAAAGCTGTGCTAATATGCTAATACGCAGTAGTATTAGTCTACTCCTCATTAGTGTAACTTAAAAGACATGCAATAGTATTACTGTGCAGTAGTGCCAGTTCCTAGGGCTGTGCAAAGCTTCGGGTGTTGATTTGATTTGGAGAAGATTCAGCCTGATTCAGTGGCTGAATCTCCAAATCCAAATTGAATCAAGAGACCAATAAAAAGGTCTGAATCAATTCAAAGCTCTCTGAATTGATTCGGAAAAGATTCAGAGGACTTTGGAGAGATTCGGGCAGTCCCACTTGCCACCCCAGGGAGCTGGACCTGAACTCTGTGCTGGTAAGTAGGGGGCGGGGGAGGGGGGCCTGGAAGAGGGGGGAAGGGACCATGTGGGGACTCCCGCCAGGCCCCATCCCCTGCCCACTCTCCCAGCCCCCTGCCCCATGGCTGCCCCACCCAGGCCCAGCTCCCAGCTCTTTAAAAAAAAAAAAAAAAAAAGAATTCCTCCACTCACCAGCTGCTGCCAGGCATGAGGGCTATCTCCACTGCCCTCCACTGCTCCACGCTGCATGGGGCGCTCTGTCATGAGCCCCCATCCCCCTCCTGCTCTCCCAGCCCCACCATGGCTGCCCTGGCTGCTGCAGTGGCCATTGGAGCTTCTGAGGGCATATGGCAGAGCCCCCCACACAGCATGGGGCAGTGGGGATCACCCCCTCCCAGGCAGGAGCCAGTGAGTGCAGGGCTTTATTTTTTTAAAGAGTCAGGAGCTGGGGCCAGGTGGGGCAGCCATGGTGGGGCTGGGAGAGCAGGTGAGGGTCAGGGGGCTCATGGCAGAGCCCCCCACGCAGCGTGGGGCAGTGGGGGACCGTGGGGATTGCCCCCTCCCCAACCTAGCAGCAGCCAGAGAGTGCCGGGCTTTTTTTTTTAAAGAGCCGGGAGGTTGGGCCTGGGTGGGGCAGCCATTGACAGGGCTGGGAGAGTGGGCGGGGTGTGGGTCCTGTCTGATTTGGAGATTCGGCTGATTTGGCAGCAGCCAAATCTCCGAATCAGATTCAGCTGAATCAATTTGGGACAGTGATTCAAATCATCGAAAAGAATCACTGTTCCCCGAATTGGCTGAATCTGAATCCAAAGCAAATACTAGCCACTTTGCACAGGCCTATCAGTTACTGTACAATGATTTAGTACCTGGTAATACAGGTACCAAACTTAATGCGCAGTAACTACAGCTCATTAACAAATATGTAGATGTGCTCACTGTGAGTGAGAGAAGCCTTTGGCCTGCCAAGGATATTCTTTTTAAGCAATAGGACTTGAACTGTTCTAAAGCTTTTATAATCATTTCCAAACACACACTGGATTTTGTAAATCTGTAGAGATCCAAAAACAAAATGGCTGCTAAAAAGAGCTAGAATCCTGCACTCAAGAGTTAACTGTGATGCTCACCTGAATAATGACCAGAGCAAAATGGGATTTCAGGGATTCAGGTTTATTCTATCTCCAACTAGGGCTGTGCGAAGCTTTGATCCCTGATTCAATTCAGTGGAAATTCGGCCTGATTCGGTGGCCAAATCTCCGAATCTGAATCAAATCAGGAGACCCTTTCATCTCTCTGAATTGAATTGGAACCCTCTGAATCAATCTGGAGAGATTCGGAAAGATTTGGAGATTCAGACATAGACACAGCTTTAAATATTTTTTCTACATATTCATAGATTCACAGATTCATAGATGTTAGGGTCGGAAGGGACCTCAATAGATCATCGAGTCCGACCCCCTGCATATGCAGGAAAGAGTGCTGGGTCTAGATGACCCCATCTAGATGCTTATCTAACCTCCTCTTGAAGACCCCCAGGGTAGGGGAGAGCACCACCTCCCTTGGGAGCCCGTTCCAGACCTTGGTCACTCGAACTGTGAAGAAATTCTTCCTAATGTCCAATCTAAATCTGCTCTCTGCTAGCTTGTGGCCATTATTTCTTGTAACCCCCGGGGGCACCTTGGTGAATAAAACCTCACCAATTCCCTTCTGTGCCCCCGTGATGAACTTATAGGCAGCCACAAGGTCGCCTCTCAACCTTCTCTTGTGGAGGCTGAAAAGGTCCAGTTTCTCTAGTCTCTCCTCGTAGGGCTTGGTCTGCAGGCCCTTAACCATATGAGTGGCCCTTCTCTGGACCCTCTCCAGGTTATCCGCATCCCTCTTGAATTGCGGCGCCCAGAATTGCATGCAGTACTCCAACTGCGGTCTGACCAGCACCCGATAGAGGGGAAGTATCACCTCCTTGGACCTATTCGTCATGCATCTGCTGATGCACGATAAAGTGCCATTGGCTTTTCTAGGTATGAGGCGGCTCGTGAATGCTGTGATGCTGGGGTGGATGGAGCATCCCACAGGAGCATGGGGGGCTGCCCAGCATGCTCAGCAGCAGTCCCAGAAGTGGACCAGAAGCACTTCTGGTCCACTTCGGTCTGCCGGGGAGCACATGGGGGGGCCCCCCCTGTACCCCCAGCTCAGTGACTATTGCCTCCTGGGTCTGGGGTGGCCACCTGGGGTCCCCCCACAGGCAATTGCTGAACCAGGGGGTACAGGGGGACCCCCCTGCATGCTCCCCAGTGGACCTGGAAGTGGACTGGAAGTACTTCTGGTCCATTTACAGGTTCACTGCTGAGCAAGCGGGGGCACACTCCTGTGGGATGCTCCGTGTGCCCCACCATCACAGCATGCACAAGCCACACCTGGTACCTTGAGGCATGTAGAAAAAACCTTTAAAGCTGTGTCTATGTCCAAATCACTGTTTCTCCAAATCAGCATCGAATCTTCAGATTCGGGTTCAGCCAAATCAAATTGGAGACAGTGATCCAAATCAACGAATTAAATCACTGTCCCCGATTTGGTCTGAATTTAAATCCGAATCGAATACGGCCCGTTTCACACACCCCTATCTCCAGCTTTTTGTCTTAAGTACAAAATGAGTTGATTTTTCAAGTTAAATGATATTTTTGCAAATTGCCAATCCTGCAAAGGTAAGTGGGGCTCTTTCCTTCCCATGCATCATCACCTCCATTGGTAATAAAGTCTTTGCATGGCAAATTCTATTGTGTATTTTGATATCTGTACTGTACAGCTATATTCAATAAGTTTGTAATTGTACATGTTTTAAACATAAACAGCTATGCTGATATTGTACATGGAGGAATAAACACTAGCTCACCTTTGTGGCTGTACTGGCTATGTCAGACTAGAAATAATAAAAAAAAAACTAACATTTATTTTAATTAGTCTGATCCTGATTGTGACATCCTTACTCCTACCAAATAATACCTTATGCCATGAGTTCTGTTCTTTGTTATATGAATTCTTAAACTGGACTCATCCCTTTGAAATCAATGGGTGTATTTGAGCAGTAAGGTTCTCTCAGTATCAGCCTAGCCCTAAATAAGAAGCTGTGATGTACACAGGCAGAGTCATATACAGATAATGATCTTTGGGACTGTTTCTCAGTATGCAATTACAAAGTACCTGGCATAGTGGATCCCTAGTCTCAGTTAGGGGTGGGCTTCCCTGTAATACAAATAAGATCTTGTTCAATAAAAAGGTGCCATTTTAAAAGGATGCTTTAAATGGAGTTGTTGAAAACACTGCATGGTATTAATAACTGTTAGTGGGTATAAAGAATGTAGTACAGTGGGGACTGCTGAAGAGGAATCCTCCAGAGAATGGGTACAATGAATCAGAGATAATTTTGGAAGGGTTGATGCACTAAGGTTGTTGTAGTTTATCAGCTGTGCAGCTCATTAATATTGTTAATCAGGATTGGAGATTTGCTATTCATTCAAAAATCCACCTGAGATAAGAAGGGCAAAGGCTTGCTGAATAAATATTAGATGTCACCTTTCCAATGCACACTTCAGAGAAAACATAATTTCCCTGATGAAAGGAATTATTAACATTAGTAATGACAAAAAGGGTCCAAACACTTCTAGCCTGCTTTTCTAGCTGAAAATGCTTTTGAATCAAGTACCCAGTGCTCTGTGCTTGAACCTGATCTTGTGTCCAATGAAGTCAACGACAAAGCCCTTATTTACTCAACGTAAAATCCTTTAACTTTAAACCAAGCCTTGTCATTCTCAAGGTATTTTTACTGACAGAAAAAGCATATGGGACTCAAGTGTCAGCCACTGAGGCCAAAGGAGGTGTTGCCCCTGACTTCATTAGCTGCAAAATCAGACTCAGAGTCATTATTTTGATGGCCTTTCAAATGTCTAGTGACTAAGAGTAATACCATTAATTCCAAGGCAAATAGCAAGCCAGTTCCTATAAGAGAAATGCTATTGCAGTAATCACCATTTCAGGGCATGCCTGTGCTGAAGTCAAAGGTGCGACTGTTGCTTATGCAGACTTACCCACATTAGCTTCAAACTAGCTATCTTGGTTACTGATAGCACTCCAGCTACAGCACCATAGAGTTCAGAGTGGGCTAAGTGCTTGATTATTTGCCTGGCTTCTCAGGTGAGGTTTGCAGTTTATGCTGACATCCCTGCTACTTCAAGTACACTGTTATTGGTTGCCTGAACCAGGTAGTTTTAAAGCCAGCTTGGGTGTGCCTAAACAAACCTCGCCAACCATGGTTTTGCCAACCACAGTTTTGAGTGTCCACACTTCAGAGAAGGGAGGGATGGTAAAGTCTTAAAGTACCCCCCACAGCTCCCCTGGCCCTGCTCCCCTGGCCTCTCACTCCTCCGCACCCCACCAGCCTTGCTGGTGCCCCTCACTCCCCACCTACACCCACACCCCCTGCTCCTCCAGCCCTGCCGGTTTTTCCAACCACAGTTTTGCCAACCACAGGAACTTTTAGAAACCTAACCCCCATGGGGAAACTCGTACATCATACCTAGACTGCAGAAGAAATGTACATTGTTTCCAAGTATCTTTAGTATCCAGAAATCTCATGGGTTTTCTAGGATTTCCATACCATTATAGAGTCACACAAACAAGGGCCAACAAGGTTTGAAATACATATTTATGTTTCCATAACCTTGAATTTAGATTCCATACCACACACAATAATAATCAGAGAGTAGGCTTCCTCATGATGGCTAGTTTTGCACTTCCATTGTTGTGAAAAACTCTGAAGGACCACACTTTATGTTTGAAAGATTTGTCTGATCTTGGGGTAACCAAGAATTTCAGGTAATGAGTTTTGGATCACCTGTGTTTGAAATGAAGATTGTGGATGTAATTAACTGTGATTGTGTTACATAGTCATTTGTAACCATTTATAACTGATGTAAACTCTGCCATTCTTATGGTACAAGCAGATGAACTAGTTATACCTAGTAAAAGAGATATGGAGACTTACCATGCCTTGGCTGCTCTGCAGTAAGTATTTTGTGTGTCCACTCTATCCCATGATAAATGGAGGATAAGCCAGGATAATTTATCCCTTTTCATTCAGAGATAAGCTGCTTGCTTTAGCTTTTACTTTGAACAAGACAGGTACAGATACACAAAACTTTTACTCAGAAGTTGCTGACATGGTAAAAGCATCCCCACTCCTTTTAACTAGATATAATTTATCAGTCCATACTCTGAATCTGTAATGCTTTATACGCATCTGCTTTGCAGTTGTGTAAACAAAACAATACAAAATGTAGAACCATAGTGATCTAGGTCACAAAAGTTTATGGCTATTAAATAAAAAACTCCAACCCCTCCTCACCATTTATGCTCTGTTGATATTTTTTGTCATAGTCACAATCTTGGAAATGCTTTTCAGGAACCCATAGAAATGTGCAAAGCAATAGCAATAATTGAGAAACACAATTGCATTATTTGTCCAGTCCTATTGGACTCTTGGTCATATGAATTATTTTAAATTGTTGAGATATCTGTCATGTGCGGATGCTGTAATGCTGTGGCCCTTGACAGCATGGTGCCTTATTGGGGTGAGCTGTGAGGAGGCCGAGAATATCTTAAACAATTGCCCAGCCTGAATTATCTGCTTCTCGTCTGCCATGCCTTGATGTTAATAGACTCTAGTCGGGAGATGGATTGCGGGTTCAGCAACTGTCCTCTGGGTCCACTGGGCTAAATCTTCTTGTGGGACTCCTTTGTCCCCTTACGCCCACCCTCCCCTCAGCCTGTTCTTAGCAGAACAGATGGAACGGCGGTCACCCTGTATTATTTCCACCCAACAGGGATCAGGAGCGCATCTATTTTCCAGAACTGACCTTCCACTTCCGTTGGTCTTACTCAAACCAAGTCAACTTGTTCTGGGACAGTTCAGTGGCTTCTAGGGTCTTTTAACAGGTAAGTCAATCAAGCCAGCCAGCCTTCCAGCACTTCATCAAATAAATCAAATAGTCCAGTTATTCCGGCTACCTAACAGCCCCTAACCAATACCCACTGGGTCTGATTAATTCTTCTATGTTCCTTGGGACAACTCAGTATGGTGAACTAATGCTCACATGGTTGTTCAGAATACATAAAGGCAATCCAAATTAATTTTCAGGCCTGTTCTGAAGAAAAAATGGATCAGTGCCACCAACCCATCATGGGATGGTTTCTTGCCTGAATCAATTGAATCAGACAGCTTTGCCGGCCACTTTTCAAATGAAAACAATTAAACCCAGAAAGGGAAATAAACCAATATAGCCCTTCATGTCTTGGGCCATTCCTCAGATGAGTCCAAGCTGCCAAATTAACTCCTGGGTAGTTCCTTGAAAGGATAAATTAAACCAGTAAGCTTCACTGGCACCACGTGGAACAAATCAATTTACCCCATTAACTTTCTTACCCCCACCCCAAACATTCACTGAACAGATGTCCATTAAGTCAAGCAAAAAACACCCTGCTTGGTGAGGGTCAGTGAAGGGACCTGACCAACGTTTCCGCCATCTGTCTGGTCCAGAGAGTGTCTCCCAGGACTTTGTTCCCTCTGCTCCCTCCAGGTGATGGTGTAGGATGCCGGATGCTCCTCCAAGCTCCCAGACTTGGAGCCTTCTCACTTGCCCACTTTCGGCGTTGTTCCCCATGGTTTTGCCATGGCACAGCTCTGTGCTGCGTCTCTGCACCGCTGCCTCTCCTTCTGGTCATGCTAGACTGCCAGATATCTTGCTGGCCCTGTGGTGAGCTCCAATCAGGAGTAAGCAGAAGCTCACAAAACGGGGCTCTCACCTTCCCTGCAGTTCCACTGCCACTGCCATCCCTGCAGGAGAGGGTGAACCATCTCCCTTCACAATATCATTTTCTGTAGGCCGCTTTATCAATTTGCATTTCGATTTTTCAGTTGCCATGTATTTAAAATAAAGATCAAGTTTAGTGATTGGTAAACTAATGCAGAAAAGTAGCCACTCTAGGGGAGCATCTACATATACATGAACATGCTTAGTTAATATACTTTAAAACTAGTACCTCCATTGTGAGGGCATCTATATACATGCTCTGGGGGTGAGGGAGAGGGTGCTTTAATTAGAGAGCTGTTCTAATTAAAGTACCCAGAGTGTCTCATGTATCAGTGTGGCGGAAGCAGGGCTTTAGCTAAAGCTCAGTCAATGAGCTTTAGATAAAGTGCCCCACCTCCATTTTGAAGTGCAGAGATATAGAAACATGAGATGCGGCGGCTAGCTGGAGCGCAGTAACTACCATGCTCCAGCAAACTTGATTAACTGAGTTTGCTCCAACTCAGTTACATCTCATCAGAGCAGCCTCCCCGCTCATGTATAGGCACCCTGAGGTACTAGGAAAATGCACATTAGCCTGCCTTAATGTGCATTAACTAAAAAGAATGGTTTTAAAGTGATGCTTAATGCGCAGTAGCTTATTATAATGCACATTAGCTAAATAGCATGTCTTTTTAAGTGATCCTTTAATGTGTATTAAAGTAGGCTACTGTAGAATAGATAGTATTCAGCTACTGGAATGGTTGCGATTGTCTAAAATTTTTATTGTCTGCAGATCCATGTTTTGTAATATATGGCAAAAGAACAAAGTTCCTGTTTAAGGAAGCACATACACATGTGCTTATTTTATGTGTGTACTAGGACTTAACATGAAGTACATACTAAAGTGGTGTCTTGAACAGGGCTTCTTTTCTGAATCAGGACTTGGAAGCAATTTGAGTAAAGCTTGATTTGCTGCAGATTAGGCATGGGTAATAAAAAATAGGATAAGTTGTGTAAACACCAGGGGAGAAGCAGTAGTGAACTGTCTCATCATTCTGGAGTATGCTGTGGGATCAATGGTATTCTACAGTACAGAGGTCTGAAGCTGAATGCTTTTATCAAGGGAAGTTATTAATGCAGATATAGTAGCTTTAAATGTATAGCTTTAGAGGTAAGTGAAATTTGATTTCTGCAGTTAGCAAGAGGACGGCCAGGGAGCTTGCTAAGTCAGAAATGTTTCCCTAGGTATGAGTGACAAATTGAATATGGTTTGTTAAATTAATAGCCTCTACACAACAATCAATTTATGTGTTAAGAGGTCAGAGAAAGTGGATGTAAAAGCCATTAAGCATTTATTTTAGTGACCCTTCCAGAGCAGCCATAATTTTTACTCTGAAAGCATACGAAAGAAACTTCCAGCACAATGTTTACAGAGAAAATTCCAAACATTTTCAAGGCAACACACAGGATGATCATATATTTAATGATTGTATATACCCGAGATCTATATAAAGTGAATTACACTTGAGTGGTCTTCCTCCCTTTTCTTCGCCAAAACTCACACATGCTTGAAGTCAGACTGGGTAATAATTAACACCTCAAAATGGAATGTCACTTGCACATCTACAGTAAGATTCACTGTGCCTGCTGGCTGGCTCCAGAATTGTATCATCCCATTCAGGAAGCTACCCTTAGGCAGATGCCCTGGGCTAGCCAGGAACTTGTCCAAAGTAACTGTGCATATGATTCATTCCCCAGTTTGATTGCATCCAGAGATGCCCCTGGATAGCAGTTCTGCAGGTTGACGGGTAGGTCCCTTTTCTGCACAAGATCTGTGTCCAGAAAGTTCTGTGGTTGAGAATGTCATTGGACTAGGAATTGTAAGGCTGTTAGCACTGTCATCTTCCTCTTCCTTATCCTGCTCCACACCTGCAAAGCTGGCTTTAAAAGTGTAAGCTAATGAAGGAGATCAGAGAGTAAAGGAAGGCAGATGCAAGGAGCAAAGGGAGGAGACGGCTGAAAAGTAAGGCATTTCCTTCCAGAAATAATGCTGGTGATGCAATGGAATGGTCAAAGGAAAGGGAGGGGAGATCTTTTCTGTTACTGTAAGCCAGTGGTTCTCAACCTTTTTAGTCTCAAAGCATCTCTTATTAGACTCAAGGCAACCCTCGTAAAATGACAACTCTTAGCTTTCACTTGCTTTTTGGCTATGAAAAAATAATAGAGCAATTCTTCTGCTGCAAAGAACCAGGAAAGACCACAATAGGTCAAGGTTTATCTTGTGAATCATATGTCGGTGTATGCATACCTTACAGTGCTAATATTGAGCAACACCCTCAAAAGGAACTTGTAACACCCTAGGTGCTGCAGCCCCTTGGTTGAGAATCACTGCCCTAACCCTAGCCTGGTACCATTGTGTTGTCAAGTTTATTGAATGCAGAGGTGATTCTTTGGGATCAAGCTATATGAGATACAAATAGTTTTGAATTGACTGTCACCAATTATCTGGTAATTCAACTAGTGCCCAGGGACCGCTAAGCATTTATGACAAATGAGTACCTGTCTGTGTCCTTACTTGTAACATTAAGCCAGGAGCCTGTACTATATATAAGCAGTAGGTCACATGTAATTACCATGCAATTACATGGTTTTTACAGTGAATTATTCTGTGGTTTCACTTTCTGATACCTGTAATTACCACTAAAATTTATATGACTGGAAGTTTGTTACATGAGTGAAAGTAATGTTGGGGTAAATACAGTGAACCTGGTATTTAGTTGATGTCAAATGTCATGGAATAGCTCCATAGTGATTTAGATCAGCTAAGGATCTGGACCTGGATTTGAAGTGTTAACATTGACAGCTGGTTCTGAACAATACAATACAAATGTACTGGGAACAGGAAAGTAGACTCAACTGATCAAAAATCTTTCTCAAAGGCTCAATTTTCTTTGGTGGTTTAGCAGTTTTGCTCATTTGGAAACACTTTGAACATCCTAGTTATAGAAAATCAGATTTGCTTGTATAATCTAACATGTTGAAATGTGACAGCAAATTGACAAATTTCTCATGGATATATCACACTTTGGATCCCAAGCTTGAAACATCAAACATGTTCTTCATCAATGCAGTATACATCACCTGTTTTATTTTATGCAAGTTTCTGCATCCTGCTGGCATAGGCTGATTGCTACCAAACCAGCTACTTCTTCTGTTGAGACTTATGATAAAATCTAATTTGTTCAGGATTTTACAAACAAAAGGATCACAAAAGACTCCAATGAAACTATAATATGCTGCTTCATTTCTTTTTCTACAATAAAACTGTGTATTTTATCATATGGATTTTGTCTGTACATTTTGTATATATCTGCAAAACAGCATGTTCTGTCAAAAAGATACCTTTATTGAGGAAGATTTGCCTAGGGAGGCACTATTCACTATATTACACTGTCCTTTTTCTAAACTGCAAATAGGTTCATGTTCCCCCAATTTTCTATCCTGTATTTAGATGTTTTAGGACCAGTATCCTGAAGCAGAATTCAGAGACATTAAAAATTGACATACTGCCATATCCTTAGCTGATGAAAATCAGCATAGCTTCAGTGAAGTTGTAACACCTATGGTAATTTAAACCAGCTAAGAATCTATCCTGTTATTTTCTGACTTGGGAATATTTCGCATACGCACTCTATCGGGTTTATAAAAGCAGTAAATGCATAAGCTAACAATCTGCCGTTCTTTTTCAAATATGAAAAGTGTATCTCCTCAGGTTAATTGAATCAGGAAATGTCAGCTTCTTTTTACTTCATTTTCCTTTATTGTTGCAGATTCTAGAGAATGAATGACTTCCGTGAATACAAAATACAGTTTAGTCTAATTTCTGAGAAATACTTAATGACCAGAAAGTGAGAAGGTTGTTTGAAACAAGACTGAAGTAAATCAAAGACACCCTTTCACTACTGCAGTTGGAAAAGTCTATGCCAGACCTTTAATTAACTATTTATAGAGATGTGTATATTTCCAATCTATTTTAAAACTGAAAATGACAGGAAGGAGACCTATCTACCCACTAGTTAGCACAAAGTACGGGCAGTATAATGTCTGTGCAGTGTCTAGCATTTACTGGGTAATTGCATATCAGCAACCTAGACAGTTTAAAGACAGCCACAGAAATTCCAAACCAAAAGCTTAGCCTGATGCTTAGAGCGGATGCCTCCTGCCACCATCTTTCCTCCTGAGCAACAGAAAGCCGTAAGTGCAGAGTGACCATCATGAAGAACAGCCTGCCTGTGCATGAGCAGCAGTCATGGTGTTCTGAATAGGTCTGCTGTTCAGAGCTGCTCAGCATTGATTGCTTTCTTTAGTTCAATAGGAACTGTGGGTATTCAGCACCTCTGAGTCCTACACAGGATTCTTCCTGGTTTCCCTCTTCATTGCCTTGTACCTAGTCATGAACCGATCTGTGAACTAATGCCAGCACCAGGCACCAGCACCAGGCCAGCATTGTCATGTTTGCAACTTCATTGCTGGTATTGTATAATCAGTTGGCTCAGGTTTTTATTTTCTGGGTGTTTTGCTTGATCCTTTTCAAAAGGCTAAGGTAATAATACCAGGCAAAGGTTGAAAAGGAGTTTCTCCTTCTTTAGTTAATTATTTACTCTTGCCCAAGACCCAAGAGGTGGAGAACAGGCATACAACTCTCATTAAATGTTATATTGACATGTAAAGAGAAGACAACATATAATGGGCAAGCTGAAAACAGTTCTCTTTATCAGTTCTGCCAATATTCTCTGAATTGCTCTTACCTCATGTTTATGGTCAAGAGAATTTGATGGAGAGCTAAAGATGCTCTGAGCTGCCGATTTAAGTAAAGAGCTCTTTAATTCATGAGGCAAAGACATAACAAGATCCAATGACTAGAAGCAAGAGCTAGATAACTCCAAGCCAGAAATAAGGCGTACCTTTTTAACAGCAAGAGTAATTAACTTGAGGAACAGCTTACTAAAGATGCGGTGGATTGCTGGACATCAATCATGAGGAGATATCTTTAGCATGGCTAGGTTTGGCTGCCAAATGGAGCCGTATCTCCTCCAAATTAAATCAACACCCGAAGCTTCACACAGCCCTACTTTTCATACACTATTACCCAGTGGTTGTCCATAGTCAAATAGGACACCAACAGTCCTTGCTGCTGAGCAACTGCCCTCCAGTGCAGATATGAAGAAAGGCAGAGCATCATCATTATAACTATGGCAGTCTTCGTATGACTAACTGGTGTAAAATAACACATGAAAAAATCCTTAGTCACCCACTACATAGTGTATAGAGTCAGTAGACAAAGACTTTGAAAGTAAATGTATTCTCTTTGGCCAAACCAAATACACAGCCTGATCCAGCTCCTATTCAAGTCAATAGATGAGATGAGAGCCAGATGGAAAAAAAAAAAAGCATTAACATTTGTAACATTTCATAGCCCTCTTTTCATTGGGTGGATGCTGTATTACTAAATGGTTTCCTGTAGCTCTGTATGATAAAATTGGCCTGTCTAGGCCAATGCTATTTGGGGAGAAAATCCCACGGGTCTGCTTTTGATTAGAGCAGCTTACAAGCAGTTCCAAAGGTGGAAAGTTCAGATAGTCTTTCTGGGAAAAAAGACAGAAAATAGCTCAGAGGGTTAGCATTCTCAAAACAGTTATTTTAGCCAGGATTATTTTAAAGTATTTTCTATGAGATAAGTAAATAGACAGATTTTTCTTGTCCCCTTCTTAAAGTGGACTTTTATTTGATTTTTTTGTTGTTCCTGGAACAAGGTATAAACTTGTGCAAAGAATAGACCGGGATTGATCCAGTTTGGGCCTGAACTGAAACAGGAAACTGGAACCCTTTTGGAGAAGTTTGGATCTAGACTTTGCTGCTTAACCCCATCTAAAATGGAGCCATTTTGTCTTCCCAAAGCAAATGCTGGGCCTGACTTTCCACTACCTCTTTTGATACAGTCGAAGTATTACAATAAGCAGCAGCTGTTTCAGTGACTCATTAGCATTTCACACCCATTTTGCAGAGACATATTTGATAATACTTGGTCCTTTTTAGAGATGTTCCAATGTCTGAAGCACTGTACTGATCTTACTCAATCTTCTGTTAGTCAAGCAGGTAAGAGAGATTTCCCCCTGTTGTGTGGGTGGAAAAACCAAAGGAAACAAAAGTGATTTCTCTATGTAAACCAGAGGTAACGCTAGGATTAAAAGCCAGGACTGTTTTTGGTCTTCCAGAACCTACTGTTTTTCCTTCCATAAAAATGCATGCAGTGGTTCATTTTAAATTAGGCTCCTGTAGCCTAAAATTGGTCCATGAGGGAAGGAAAGAACCATGTCTCTTACCTTTTTGACAGTGTAATGCTTGCTTAATAACTATTCTCCAACCAATTGGGTTGGTCTAATAAAAGATATCAAATTCACCCAAGGAACCTTGTCTGCCTATGTCCTTAGACCAACACGGCTACAACCCAAACACCAGTAATCAGTCAAAAAGCATTGTTACTTGTGCCATCTCCTTCATGAACCAGTGTACAGGTGTCAGAGACATAGCCCAGGTAAGTGCAAGAGGATGTTTTCTCATTTGGGCACAGATTCTTACTCCCTTACTCTGTTTGCTTAGCACTACCTCAATCAGGAAAGCTGCATCCAGATGAGGAAAATAGACCCCTGTGGTAGAGTAAGATATGTGTGGTGTCAGATACAGGCTGATACATAGTCCACCTGACATTGAGGACAGCAGTCCCCAGTGCAGCCAGTATAACTGAAACCAGTGTCTAGGCTTATGTCTTTTACAGGCTGAGCCAAGAATCTGGCCCATTTTTTTCTTCATAACCTAAAGAAAGGGGCAAGCGTACAGGCTGTGTTTGGGAAACAGTGCCCTGAAGCTCCACTGGGCTTTTCCTGAGATCTATTTCTCAGGGTAGCAATTCATCCTCTTGGAGGAAGCATACCTTGTATTTCCTCCTGCAAACCCTGCAGGCAAAGTGAACTCCCCTTGCTGCTAATGAGAGCTCTGCTTCCAATTGCACGTCAGGGAGACAATAGAGCCTAGAATTCAGGAAGTCAGTCATAATATCCAATTGTAGTGGGTGAGAAAGGGCTGCTTGTCAGATGGGTATAAAAGAAACCTTTAATTCCAATCAGGATAATCTAATGCATTAGCTGACCAGTGGTAAATAGCACACAGCACTGCCAGGCTCTCATATTAAAAAGCAGGGAGGCTTTCCAAAAGATAAATGTGGTTCTGTATGGTGGTTCTATGGTGAAGCAAACCTTATCGTATTGATCAAGCCACAAGGCTGATCTAAAGAAAATGTGAAGTGGCTCACATGTCCTGTAGTAAGAAACTGGGAAGGGGTGGTACTGGATTTTCTTCATTAGTTCCCAGCAAAGCTGATATTGCTCTTGTCACTGGATTGGCAGCTTTTCTTCCCATATTTACCATGGACTAGATTTTGACTTCAGTGACAGCAGCCAAAAAATGGTAAACTCCACTGGCATCAGTGGGGTTACTATGATATAAAGGAACACCAGAAAGGTAATTCAGCTACTGTGCTCTAGTAACCATAATTCTTGACATTTTCTTCAGAGCCTCATGGATGTTACCTTGGCTGGATTCATGAAAGGCTCCCCACATGGCCCCAGACTTTGTGAATTGTTGGGAGTCAGCAGAGCAGTAATTGTGGCTTTGTACTAATATAGCAATATTTTGGGGGGCTTAGCATTTTTTTTTTAAACTTGGCACGTCGGATTAGGGAGCTTTGCAGCAGCAAATTCAACTAGGTGTGAAACTTTGATTTCCTCTGTCTTTGTATTAACTGTAATTACTTTCCCTGCCTTTCAGAAAACCCCTGCGACTCATGCCATGAAGGAAGAGAATTTTCTCCGCCGCAGGTTCTCTCTCTGTCCTGCTTCATCCACTCCTCAGAAAATCGACCCTCGCAAGCTGACACGGAATCTGTTCTTTGGAGCTGACAATGAGATCTACCCGCTCAGCCCAGGTCAGTTTGTGCTGCATTGAATCAGCATGTGCCCTTGCACCACTTTGCCTGAATCTCAGTGCAACACACACACGAACAGTACAGCATTGTTAAACCGGCCCTTTGGGTGAGTGAGTGCAGATGAATTTAGCATGTCTGCAAGCAGCAAAGACATAACTTGGTGTGGAAGCAAAAGCAGCAGGTGATAAAACTCTTGCAGCAAGTGGACAACCCATCCTACAAAGTCCTAAGAGACTTTGGAAAGATGCTACAAGCCCTCAACATTCATTCATTCAAGGAAGTGGAAGGCCATTCACACCTCAGAGACGGGCCCAGATCTAGCTAAATTGTTGAGCTAAATGGCCTAAAACTTTAGAAAAGAGGGTGATCTGGGGTACCCATTTCAGAGAACCTTTAACGGATTGTCCTAAAAACTGGGCCTTTTTAAAGTGTCAAATGGACAACCATCATTTTTAGCCACTTTTGAAAACAATGTTTGTCATGTACATTTTTGGCCCTCTTACATATGTAACAAATTCTTTCTCCAGTGCTAATATCTTTAGCATTTTTTTCCCAGTAATGTTGCCCAATTGCAATAAATATACCACTGGCTTCAAGAATTTACAATACTTCCTTCAGGGTTAAATTAAAATTGCTAGTGACCATCTGTTCTGAAGGAAACAGAATTGACTGTATTGTTGTGGTGTTTCCTGTATGCAGTAAACACTCAATTAAGAGCAGTTTTGCTGATTGCAATCTGGATCAGGTACTAGTCTGTAAACATGTGCTTCAACCTATGCTGAAGGTGAAATCACAATTTTGCAAACTCAAATTGTGGTTGTCACTGATAGGTTTAATAATTAAACCCACAGGTGCCTCTGTGAATTGTTGCAATTCTGATATTTCTGGGAAAGAGGGTAATGCCACTGGCAAAAAAACAAAACAGTATTAGTACTTCTACAGGATCCAGTAGTGCTTGGTGTTTTCCTAATATAGAACAAAATCAAATCTGGAACCAAAGAGTTTATAATCAAAACTCAACGTTTTCAGGAGGCTTCTTACTTTCAAGTGCCTATTTTTGGATGTCCAAGTGGAGTCAACTTGGGCCTAATTCAGGAGAGCTGAATTCACTAGAAGCAGTAAATGCTCACCACCTTCTGAAAATTAGTTCAGTGCTACCACAAGCTGAAGACATAAAACTTGTGACACCCAGAATTTAAGGCCACTTACAAAATGTGGCCACAACTAAAAATGCTCCACTTAGATGTCAGCAGCAATGGCAGTGGCAATGGCAGTCCTTCAATGCGAGGATGATGTTCTTCCAGTAAATAGGGAAGCTATCAGTGAGTCTGCAGCTGACTGAGGAGGACATGTGAGAGCTGCATGTTCAGTTGTAGATGCAGCAGATAGTTGTGGGAAGAAGGAATAGATTCTGGTGATGCCAGATCACAGCTCTTTCCCTTAATCCCTTTCATCTATCTGCCTCCATAGCACAGCGAATTTCCTCAAAATGATTGAGGTTTTGTCCTATGTCACAGCATCCTTGGGGATGATCCCGTGCTTGAGTCTCCCAGGTATTGATGTTATTATTGCATTTATTTAGATTGGCCTTCAAGGTGTCCTTAAATCCCTACCCCTACCTACCTCCAGAGTTGCGACCATCAGTGAATTGGGTGTATAGGACCTGTTTTGGGAGCCAGTTGTTAGGCATTATGATACATCTTATCCAATGGAACTGATACTATATAAACATGGCTTCAATGGAGTAAAAAAGTCTGCAGCAAATTACATTCTCATGGCTGAGCTGGACCAAGAGTTGGGTCTATTAGTTAACTTTTTGGACACCGGAGAAATTGTTTTGAAGAACAGACATTTCAACCTTCTGCCAGCTTTGTCTGCTGCGATGGAAGTGAACAGCTGCTTCTGATGGTGTACATCCAAATAAATAACAACACCCTGAAAAATGACCTACTTACTTGTCTATTTGAGTAGTGTTGAGTGCTGTTAGCTTCCATCTGAGGCAGTAAAAGTTGAGGGGTTTCCATATCTTCACCTCCTTTACCAAAATGGCCTTGCTCTTAGTCCAGCTTCCATATCACAGTACTTTGTTTCTCCTTATTACGTGCAGGCAAGCTTTTTTTTGTAACTACACCCTCTGAATGCATGTGTGCACAAAGTGCATTGTGCTGCATTTGAGATGGTGTTCTTTTTTTTCTGATCATCCCAAATAACTTGCAGCATTGGCACAAGCGAGGAAAACAGCCATGGTTTCCTTCCCCTTCCACCCAATGCAGAAGGAAGGTGTGCTTGAGTTTTTGAAACTAGAATACAAATAAACCTATGTCATTGCTTGAAGTAGTGTGTGCAGGCCTAGGGGTGGGGTGGTCTCTTGATTTTATTTTCTCCCTTGGATTTTTTATCTCTTTTATTTTTCTTTCCTGTTCATTCTCTCTCCCTAAGATTTAATCTTGTATTTCTTTAATTTATATGCTTTGAAAAAGCAGCCTGTTCTCATCCCTCATCTTTGTTTGCCTCCCATATCTCACTCTTTGCTTTCTTCCCATTTATGTTCTCCCTTTACTCTTTTTCTTTTGCTGCTGTGGTTCCCCTTGTATTTCATTGTCTCTCCTCTATGAGGATCACCTTTCCACTTCCTCCCCTTCGTCTATGGGGTGTGGCTACTGTGGAGTGGTCTAGGTATTCCACTCCCCTCTATCATTAACTTGGAGAGAGGCAAAGCACTGCTCAACCTGGTACTGGCAATGGGGGATGACCATATCAGCGACCTAACGATGGAAGGCAAGCTGGATGATAGTGACCACGAGCTGATCACCTTCACCGTCCGCCGTAAAGCTGGCAAGTCAGTCAGCAATACAGAAGTCCTCAACTTCAGGAAAGCTGACTTTGCTCGGGAAGCTTGTCAGTGAGGCCCTAAGGGACCACAACCCAAAGGGAAGGGGAGTTCAGGAAGAGTGGTCACTCCTCAAGGGAGCAATCCTGGATGCACAAGCAAAGTCTATTCCATCTCAGAGGAAAGGCAGCAAAAGGGCACAGCAGCCCCCATGGCTCTGCAGGGAACTAGCAGACCTCCTGTATCTGAAAAGAAAGGCCTACAAAGGATGGAGGATGGGAGCCACCTGCAAGGAGGAATATTCTGCGCTGGTCTGAACCTGCAGAGAGCAAATCAGAAAAGCCAAGGGTATGTCTGAATTCCAACTAGCTACAAGTATCAAGGACAATAAAAAGACCTTTTTTAGATATGTGGGGAGCTGGAGGAAAAGCAAGGGCAACATTGGACCCCTGCTTAACCAGACAGGACAGTTGACAGCCGACACCCAGGAAAAAGCCAACTTGCTAAATGGGTATTTTGCGTTGGTCTTTCACCAGTCCCGTGGGATGCCCCTGCCTGTTATGGGATGGGAAGGCCCAGGTGAGGGAGATTCCTTACCCTCAATCAATGCTGACCTTGTGAATAAACACCTTGAGAGGCTGGATACCTTCAAGTCAGCCGGCCCTGACAATCTACACCCCAGGGTACTCAAGGAGCTGCAAGCATCATAGCCCGCCTCTGGCATGGATCTTTGAGAACTCCTGGTGCTCTGGTGAAGTGCCCAAAGATTGGAAGAAGGCCAATGTGGTGCCTATCTTGAAGAAAGGGAGGAAGGTGGATCCGGCAAACTACAGGCCCATCAGCTTGACCTCTATCCCGGCCAAGATCCTAGAAAAGATTATCAAAGAGACTATTCTCAGCAGACTGGCTGATGGCAAAATCCTGAGGGATAGCCAGCATGGGTTTGTTGCGGGTAGGTCTTGCTTGACCAATCTTATTTCCTTTTACGATCAGGTGACCTATCACCTGGACAAGGGGGAAGAGATTAATGTCATATATCTTGACTTCAAAAAAGCCTTCAATCAGATATTCCATGATCACCCTTTAGCAAAACTAGCCAACTGCAGCCTCAGCTTCAGCACAGTCTGCTGGCTGGGAAATTGGCTCTGCAGTCGGACCCAAAGGGTGGTGGTTGATGGAAGTCAATCGTTGTGGTGTGCTGTGACCAGTGGGGTCCCTCAAGGCTCTGTCCTTGGGCTTATATTATTCAACATCTTCATTAATGATGTGGACATCGGTGTCAGAAGCAGACTGGTCAAGTTTGCCGACAACACCAAACTTTGGGGTAAAGCATCCACACCTGAGGACAGGAGGGCGATACAGGCTGACCTTGACAGGCTCAGGAAACATGCAGATGAGAACCTGGTGGTGTTTAACACTGAAAAATGCAAGTTTCTCCACCTTGGGAAGAAAACCCGCAGTATGCTTATAGGCTCAGCAGTGCTACGCTGGCTAGCACTACGGGCAAAAGGGACTTGGGGGTCATGATTGACCACAAGATGAACATGAGCCTTCAATGTGATGCTGCGGCTAGTAAAATGAGCAAAACACTGGTTTGTATCCATAGATGCTTCTCAAGCAAATCCCAGGACGTCATTCTCCTGTTGTACTTGGCCCTGGTGAGGCCGCAGTTGGAGTATTGCATCCAGTTTTGGGCTCCACAATTCAAAAAGGATGTGGAGAAGCTTGAGAGAGTCCAGAGGAGAGCCATGCGCATGATCAGAGGTCAGGAAAACAGACCTTATGATGAGAGACTGAGAGCTATGGGACTCTTCAGCCTGGAAAAGCGCAGGCTCAGGGGGGACCTGGTGACCACCTATAAGTTTATCAGGGGCGCTCACCAGGATCTGGGGGAACATCTGTTCACCAGTGCGCCCCAAGGGATGATAAGATCAAACGGTCACGAACTCCTCCATGACCGTTTCAGGCTGGATGTAAGGAAGAACTTCTTTATTGTCCGAGCCCCCAAGGTCTGGAATAGACTGCCGTTGGAGGTGGTTCAAGCACCTACTTTGACTGCCTTCAAAAGAAATTCGGATGTTTATCTTGCTGGGATCCTATGACCCCTGCTGACTTCCTGCCCATGGGGCAGGGAGCTGGACTCGAAGATCTTCCAAGGTCCCTTCCAGCCCTAATATCTATGAATTTATAGAGCTCTGAATACTTTTTCCATTGATCATTTCCATCCTCTCAATGTTGTGTCCAGATGTTGAATTGGCAGCCCAATGAAGGGCTGTAATTATTTCCCACCATGGGTGGATCTAGGATTTTGAGAGAGGGGTGCAGATGGTGTGGTGCCTCATCTTATATAACACACCATACAAAAAGAAACTGGAAGCAAAAAAAATGTATTGGAATGTGTATTAATTTGCATATAATATGTATAAAAACACAAGGAGCTAGGCAAAAATAATCACAAGATGTTGCTTCTTTAGTCCTGCTGTCATTAGAATTATGTGTACATCTTTTTCAGATTAATAAAATAAAACCAAGCTTTATTGGTTATCCTTTATTTTTATCCTGAGCATCTTGACAGTACATCCAGTGCTTCACTGAAAGTTATTTCCACACCTGAGTTAAAGTTCACCTGAGTTAACATTTCCATACCGAAGTTAATTTTCTAACTAGAGTTAAAAACAGCCTGCAGGGCTGTGAAATAGAAGCTATATTACCATTAGCAGCTAACAGACAGCAAAATTGCAGAAGAAAGGATAGCTTGATTTGTTTAAAAAAAGAGAGGGTTGTTAACACCTGTTGGAATGATAAGTTTAGAAGGAATCAGGTAGAGTGTGATGAGGAACCATAAAGTTACCTGACTTCCTCACAGCTGCCTGAATAATAATGCTGCTGCTTTTGTTGGATGGTTGGTTTTACACTTTGAGTGAGCCAAGAATCAAAGGGAGGTACAACTGTACCATTCCACCCCTTGGATCTGCCCTGATTTCCTACATCCTACCACCATGTCTAGCCCAGCTGTGGCAGCAGACTTCATAGGCACGCAGGGCTGTGAAATAGAAGACTAGCCTTGTGTGGCTTTAGCATATGTAAATTCAAGAGTGACAGACTGAAGACCTCAGCTAAAACATATTGTAAAGGCTCTCTGAAATGAGAAAATTGGTCTGTACCTAGAGGGGGAAACAAAGAGGAACATGCCTTTTGGTCTGCTATTCTTACATATAACAACCCAAATTACTGTAACTGGAAAAACAATTAAGGGAAAGTCCACAAACCAGAGAGTCCAATTTCATTTGTTTCCCTTGTTGGTGTCCCTGCCTCCTGAAAGGAAAGGAAAGAAGGAAAGAAAGAAAAGATATTCTTTGGAATACAATGTAATAAGCTGGTAGGGGGAGTAGCTGCAACGATATCTAACTAAGCTTTTTACGTTGGTTAGACTTCGCTTTGCTGTCTCTTTAAACAATTTATTTGATTAGTCCTGACACATGAAGGTCACCCAAATTTGGAGATTCATGTTTCAGACTCCATAGCTCATGCCTAGGAGCACATTCTTGCAAGTTGAAAAGGAAAGAGTTGTATCTAAAAGTGTAGTTTCCTGGCATTTCCAGCCTTCTGTATTAACAATTGCCTCCTGAGAACAGATTCCATTTCTCGTACAAATGTATGGACTTCGTATAGTATCAGTTAAAATAAGGTATTAAGCATAACACAATTAATTCCCCACAGAAAGGAAACCAAACAGAAAAAGACTGAACAAAATAATTTGTACTTTTCAAGTAAATGCAGCCAAAGTTCTTTTAAGGTGAGCAGCAGAGGGAATTGTGATTTTGTATAATTTTTATTCTGTGATATGTATTAAAAAAATCTGTCCTCTCTTTGGTAAAGAACTTGTAGAGCAGCAGCATCACAAGCAACAGTAAAAGTTTAGTAGTTACAAGAAAAAAAGGCGGGGGAGGGGCTTTTACTTAATCTGTTGAAACCCTCAGTTTTGTTTAATTTTATGAGCACCTATGTAATAGAAACACCTGACAAACACTTGGGGGGGAAAGCTCCATCTGAAAGATTCACACCTGCTCACCCTTTCAATTGCAGGCTAAGAAAAACTCCTACTCTAAACCATTTAGTAAGTCTCCTTCAAAATCAGAGAAGACAAAACTCAATATAGCAAAGGTTCATAAAAAGCCTCCAAACACCTCCGCTTTCGGGTATCATGCTTGTGACAAGCCAAGCAAACTGAAAACGGTCCAATTATATGTATTTTTTTTCTCTTTTCTGTAGGTCTGTTAGAATTATTAGCTACAAACAGACAAGAAGATTAGCATAGGTACTGTTATCACACTTCGAGATTTAGAAGCAGTATGGCTTCCTGAATACCCAGCATTTGATTTAGAGCCAGTTTTTAGCAGATTATGCATTTAGTTTTTATTGGCCTCAATGAAAACTAAGCACCTCTCTTTATAAGCAGTATTATGAGTCCTAAAGGTACCTGTTTATATCTTTTAGTTTCTAAACTGTTTCTTAAATTTGGACCACAATCTATATAAAGCAATGAAATTCTAACCTAGCATATACTTCCTGAAACTTGACAGATGTTACTATGATTTAAAAAAAAAATCAATTAAATCTGAACAAATGTTAGTCCATTCTGTCTTACTAGATTTATAGTCTACATTTCCTTCAGTAATTATCCAGATGCCATATCAAGAAAAGTTATAAAGCAATCACTCTCATGCTGTGTTGAACTAATCAAGGCACTCTTCAATAATCCAGTAATTCAGCTTTGTGCTCAAAGAAAAGGGGCCCTACCAATTATCAGCTATTCTTGTTAAATTATTAAGAGAGAAATAAATGGAACTGGTAGGCTAAAGCTCAGAGTTAAAACTCAAACAAAAGAAGCTGTTGCATTTCAGAAAAAAATATAGGTATGCATTATATCCACAGCATACAACGTAACAGAGGAACAAGAAAAGGATATCAGTAGCTCAAATACATAATATGCTAGGCTATAGTATCTGAAGCTTTCTGTAAAATATTTTCTTTAGCACTTAAAAAAACAACCCTCAATCCTTTTTCTAGAAGTGCAACTGGCCTACTTCCTGAATTCTTTCTTATCGTATAGCTCAAAGCTTTGCCTTTACTTTTTTATGGCAGCCCTTCCCATTCTACTGAGTGGCTGGCCCTTTAAATCTGCAGAGTTAAATAAGTTCGACCTGTACTATGGCCTTTTTGGGATGGCAATTTTGTGGTGGGGGAAGCAGGAATGGCTGCTCCTGTAGCTAGTAAGTATTTGGTTTCTTTTATCCTTAGCTTGATTTTTCTTTCCTTCTTCCTGAAAGGATGCAGGTTTAGGGGCTGGGTGGGGTTTTGTCTTTAAGGGAGCATCCAGAAAGGCTCTTTGTGAGTTTTCCTTCGATATGCTGGTTCTCTGTCTTCTTTTCAAGAAGACTGTTTGGAGTAATGAGTTAAACATGTAATTACTTAGGAAACCTAAGTAGTTCCTATGTGAAGTACAGAGGACTTGCAGTACAACATACAGAAGCTATATAAATTGTAGGCCAGATGCTGACCCTCAAAAGGACTTGGTAAACTGTTGTGATTTTTTTTTTTTTTTTTTTTTTTTTTTAATTGGAGAAAACAGGAGTATTTATCAGGAAATTCCAGTTTGCATAGTGCTAGGGGAGAAGGGTGATCTACAATTCAAAAGATGACCATCATCCTGTTGTTTATGTGCTAAGCTTTTAACCCTATCATTCAACTGAGGCAAAAATCTTCCTGCAGTGCAATTTTTTAACTTCTCTGTATGTTTACCCACAAAGTGTGAAACTTTTATTTAAATAATAAGGTATAATTGAGGGGCTGGTGTGAATTTATCTTGTTGCTGATAAATGCCACTGGTATAAACTTCCACCCCCCCCCCCCGGGGAATGACAAAGATATTTTATGGCTCCCATTAACTTTAATTGGACTTGAGAACCATATGTTGCCTTCCAATGCATATGTATGCACAGACAGAAAAATATACCCACCTGCATGGGGAGAGCTAATGAACTCAATTCAACAACAGCAGAACTGAGTGAGTATATTAGCTACCACCTGGTGTAGATCTCTGGGGATGAAGCAGGTGGGGAGAAGTGCTAACACATGCATGCAAAGTAAGGAACCTAAGAGCATTTAGGACTTGCTCCATATAGTCCCTTCTGGGTCTCTCTCTAGCCATGATGGCATAATTGGTTTAGTAATTCTGCTGCCAGCCTGCGGTTTTCTTCTGAGGGATATTTTTAGGCAACCTATATACAGGCTGGGCTGTTGAGAGTTAAGATGGTTTGGGTTTTGAGGAACTGGCTTGGGTTTCTGTGATTGGGGTTTATTTCCTGGTTCTAGCACCAACTTCCTTTGTGACCTTGAATATGTTCCTTAATCTCCCTCTTCATTTCTCCATTTGCAAATTGGATGAGATGTTCTTCTTTCCTTCTCTCTCAGAAGGCATTTGTTTTGCTCCTGCTCTGTAGAGGGGAAAAGTATGGAAACTAATAGATCTGAAGCTACGGTCAGGCTTAGTTCACAATGCTGGAAAGTGAATATAATGTAATGTAACATGGTCCTGAGTCTAGGCAGTATATCTTTTATAACTGTAAAAAGGCCAAGTTGAAAAATACTGTTAATTAAAGTGATCAGGCTCCAAAGGGCTGATCAGTGACTATAACCAGTGCAACCTTCTGCAGGGAACCTCAACAACTCTGACCCATGAAATCTTATCCCTCTTACAGTTATGGTGTTGATTATTTCTTTTTCAGGATAATTGACAAATTCAGTTTTCTCCCACACTTGTAATGAAGTTATAACAGACAAAACATTATGACACCATATTCTCCACCAGCCCTCACTACTAATTTCTCTCATCAATTATTTTTTTTTAAAATGGCTGTTCTGCATATTTCTTAAGACTTGTCTTTTTTTACTGTCATGCTAAGGTTGTGCTTGATTCACTGATACTGATGTTGAATTCCTCTTTCTTTGTTGTCTGTCTCCTAGTTTTTGCAATGCTCTATTCCATAGTTTCTGAACTTTTTCTGTATATACATGAACGTATCCAAAATAACCTTTTCATATAGGCAAGTAGTCTCCCAGTCTTGTGTGGAACTGAGGTACTGATGTGAAATGATTTGTATAAGGCTTCTCATTTGTGGTACTGAATACTCCAATTAAACTTCTGGCTCCGTTGATATCTGTGCCAATGCTCCCCTTAACTTCACAAGAACAAGATTTGTCTTTCTGCCTTTCATTTGGTTCCCTTTCTATTTTTGCATTCACAGAAGAGTCAAACTTCTAACACTACTTGGCTGTTATTTATTGTTGAGTAGTTTTTTGATATTTTAACCAGTTCTGATGGTTATTTATTGTACTGCAATAGGATATTAGTCTTGGCACTAAAACACTAGTCTAATCAAGTGCTGTGTACGTAATAGCATTTATGAGCTTTCCTCTAGTATAAAGCATGATTTCAATTGGCAAATGGTGCAGAATTTTTTCAGATAATGCCAGTGCATTATCGTAAATATGGTACATACTTATATACATAGTATATTTTAGCGACTTGTAAAATGTGTATATTTACACATGATGGAAACATCAAGCCCCTCACACATGCCAATTATTAGCAATTATTTCTTGAAGCAACTACCCATTAGCCTTTATGGTCTCGTGACCACCCCAGAATGCATGTAACTTTTTGTAGCTCCTTCTTCTGTAATGTTTTCTGAGTTGTGGTAATATTGATTGGGAAAAGGATAATGTCAGATGTAATAAAGTGTGGTTACTGAATAAGGAGGATAAAACAAAATATTGAATAACTTTTTAGTACTTGAGCACCATTCATTCTGTGCTCTGAATGAGGCAGGAAGCTTGTGGTAAGGAAAATACTATGTAGTAATGTAATTAAAGGCAGTGTCATAATGCATATACACCAAGGGACTGAATTAAAGCTGTACAAGCAACATTCAGTTGGGTATTTCCTAACCTTTTAAGTGTTTGGCTTTGCAACCATAATGACTCTCCAATGTAGTTGTCTTTAGATGTAATTTTAAATAGTAATAATTAAAAAGCAACCTGCATTATGTAAATTTATTACAATAAATTTAATATCTTTGCAGAAGGTAAATTGCACATAGATCTAGGTTATTTTAAAGCCACACCGTTTCTTCTAGTAGTTGCTCTATTATTATTTGTTCTGTTAGCAGTGGTCTTTTTAAGGGCTAATGGCTTTGAGTAGCCCTGATCGCCCACAGCAATTCTTGGTTTCTTCATTTTGTTATTCTGTTGCAGGAAAAGACATGGAAGGAAATAGCCCGTCATTGTTGAAGGATGAGTCTCCCCAGACACCAAACTCCATTAGCAAGGTACTGTGGCATGGGGCAATAACTTTGCTATGTCTCGCTTACATCTCTCTTAAGGTTTTGTTAGTGATTGATCAATTCAGTATTGAACACATAGGGTTCATCTATGCGAGCAATTAATTCAATGTGGTGAACTCTGGAAAACTCCTCCCAGGCACAGCATTTAAACGAGCACATGGGACTGTAACTATTTGAGCCAAGGCAGAGCATCCCCAAGTTGGCAGGAAGCTTGGGGAGTTGGCCCCAGGTGGTGACACTGGGCACGGAGAGGCTGGCTAGAACACAAGAGTGCCCAAACAGCAGAGCCATGTGGCTAGGCAGCAGGCAGGGGTCTAGCTCCCTGCTGCCGGGCTGACTAGACACAATTTACTCCAAGGTCAGTGTTTACATGTGCACTTAGACACAGTTATTTTCGCTGCTGTAAGATATTGCTGTCCTATAGTAGCACTATATTACAGTGGTGAAAATTATGTTGCTGTGGTCTAATAGCATCTCATATATAGGCTTTCAGTGTTTTTACACAGGTAAGTGACACAGCACCAGGCACTTTGCAAAGCACCCAGCGCTGCAACGCTTGCAGTTGTATAAACAGCGAAATGCATGTCAGCACTGAGAAAATGGTGGTGGTGTGCTTTTGAACTAAAACACATTGGAGATGCTTTAGTTCAAAAGTTCACTGCCTCCATTTTCTGTGCGCTGATGCACATTTTGCCGCTTTTCCAACTGCACGCAGTGCTGCGCGGTTCACCTCTGCTTGCATGCAGAGCAGACTTGATTAATCAAGTCTGCGCTGGAAGAGCGGATCTCTGGCATGTCGCAGGATAAAAAAGTACGTGTATAAATGCTCTATACTGCAGCAAATTAGACTGCTGTGCAGTTACCTGCAAAGCATGTGTGAATGCACTCCTAATCACTGAGAAGTGTGAAGGGTATGTATAGGCTTTTCTTAATCCCTGCCTAAGGCTTCTCTGTTGGCCAGCAGACTGATTTATAGGTAATGGGCAACAAAATGGAGTGAAGACTTCTCGGATTCTTTCTCTTTCCCCTGAAGTGCTTTGATGGATGTTATTAAGGTCTTGGTCTTGGTATTAATCTTTCCAACTTGAGGCTCTAATTTTTTATTCTTCTATGACTGTCTCTATATGCAAAGATGGGAGTCTTTTGGAAGGTTGTGGAGCTTTAACTAAATGTGTACTTGAAGAATATCAAATCCCTCTACAGCATTAAGACCAGTTAGCCCCTAAGAATTAGAGATGGGGCACAACTTAAATATTTTATCAACCCCTATCTATTGCCTTTCAATGTCTAGTTAGATCCAGGTTTGTTTTTGCTGAGCCAAGCTCATGATCCTGTACTGAGCTCTATTCAGTTGGACTCCATCCTGTACTGAGCTCTATTCAGTTGGACTCCATCCATTGCAGAGCTGCTTTGAAGTGCCCCAGAGTCCCAATCTACATACCAAGGGCAGCAAAAACAAAACTAGGACTCCCTCACTCCTCTTCAGCACTGGAAGCGATTACATTGGTAACTAAATGTGCTAAAGCTGCAAAAATGTACAGATGCTGTTTTCCATCCTGATGGTCTGGTCAGCTTCAGGTGAGGTCTTCAATACTTGCAGATGACTTGGTAACAGTTTGGTCCCCAGCTAGGTTCCATGCCTACAGTTCTCATCTTGCCCACTCCACCATGGCTAGAAAAGTCTAGGTTAAAATCATACCATCCTGCTCTTCTGTTTGCATCGCCAGCAGAGCATTTTGAAACAAGTCTTGAGAATCTGTCACAAATGGGGCTCAAACAATAGCTCTATGGGCAGCCCACCAGCCTATCTGTACTAAAGCTGCCTACCAGCCAGTAAATTACTGGTATCTACAATGATGTAGCTGCTCTTCTGTTTTTGTGGATAGGAGAAAAGTGTTTGACATGGTGTAAAGAGGGATTTTGGACTGGTACTGCTCTTGGAATTATGGCAGAGCATGCCCCAGCTGAAGCAGCAAAGCAAAAGAAAGCACCTATTTGCTTTTTTTTGGATTAAATTATTTTTGGTAGGAAATGCTAAGCTGACAACAGAGGCAACCCTCTCGAATGAATACAATGGTAGAGAACCTTCCCCAAAAGCTCAACTTTTTTTTTTTTTTGTCTCCACACTTCTGGGAGGTGGGTTTCCTAAAGACCAAGAGCTTATGTCCAGCTTTTGACCAGTTGTTTGTTCTGTTTGAGACTGTTAGCCAATTAACACAAGATCTAGGGCAAACAGCTGCTCACTTGAAACTGCTCTAAGATCACCAGTGCATTTTGTATTGGTAGTGATCATCAGTTAGATGATCATTATGTTTGGACCACAATAGGCCTCAGGTTCCTAAATACTTGTAACTTTGTCATGACCAAGCTCCTAAGTCACTTCATTCTTTGTTATACCACTTCTCTCAGTTAGGCATAAGACAGGACTGTGTCAACAAAGTAAATTTAAAGCAGCTGCCCCATTTAGGCAGCATAAAGAAGAAAACATTTTAGGTCCTATGGCAGTGGTTCTCAACCTTTTTGAACTTGAGGCACCTCTCCATAACTCTTCTGAAATTAGGTAGCGCACAATTTCAAAAACTAATTTACATATTACAGTGGTTACCTTCTTACAGAGGGGCCAGGCAGTGAGATAGCTGCCTATATTCTCACACCTCGTGGCACCATTCAAAGGATCTGGCTGCACTCCATGGTACCATGACATGCACCCTGGTTGAGAATCGCTGCTGTAAGTGGGGGGGGGGAGGGGAGAAATATTGTGCATGTTTGTGCATCTTGCCCAACAAATGTAACTGCCCTTATTATAAATCTGTGCATCTGTAGCATTGTTCCTCTGCTGTGTATGTTTTTTCCAAAATATGTTGTATCTCTTAAAGGGTAGATAGAAGAAGAGGAAATATGACTTGTGGTGGGGCACTGGACTGGGGCTAAAGAGACCTGGTACTGCATCTGTGCAGTGCCTGTCACTGGGGCCCTAATTCAACTGAGTCTTCAGAGCAAGCTACTGAAAAGGAGCACTACTTGTGCCATAATTGTATTTAAACTTATTACATGACAGAAGGTCCAATGTTACATACCATTAACTGATACACGACTTAGATTTGCTTAGATTGTCACAAGTGAGGTTTTCTGTATGGTTGACTTGTTTGAAGTTTTGGTTTTTTGGCTTTCTTGTTTGATTTGCATTCTAAAAGATGAGCCTAAATGGTTGCTAAAAGCTTCCCCTGTTCCCTTTTATTTTAGTTGCACAGTGAGAGTCCTTGAGCTTGTTATGATGTATCAAATTCATTTTAATAGAGCCACTGCAAATCTTAAACTGTCTTTAAACCAATCATTTGAGTTCCAGGTGGCAGCATGCCTTGAAACTTTGGAGTTAATTATAGCCACATTTACATTCAGAGACACGATAAAAGATCAGTCACAACTCTGGCAGTGCACAAGGGTTTTTGCCATTTACCAAGGAATTGGGACCAGATTCAGTTGGCAGGAAGATCTGATTGGATTCAAAACCCAAATCGGTGAGGTCCAGGAACAAAATGTTCTTTGTGTAGGCCCAGCATAGCCCTAGAGAAGAGTCCAAGCATTCCAGGCATTGCTCTTGCCAGTGGAGCTGTAATGAAATATCATGGACAATAGTTTACACACAGATATGGGGAACATAAGCACAATTATTTTTCTAACTAGCTGCCTGTGTCAGGATTTGAGTAGGTGAGCTCCTTCTGTCCTTTCATCCTAGCCTCAGCACTTTGCCAAAGCAGATGAGAATGAGCCAACAGTCTCAGGATGAGTAGCCTAACAAACCAGTTTGCAAAGATGTTGTGAGAAGTCTTCATGGCTTCCTTCACTTCGTTGTCTTATCCAACTCTTAGCATAAAGTCTGGAGGACTGAAAGCTGAACAGAATTGAACAAAGGATCAGAAGAAATCTCTTCATCACTTCTATTCCTCACCAGCATCCACATACCCTTAGCCATAAAGAAGCAGTACAGGTATTTGGGGAGGTTAAATGGGGTTCAAAATGGCTGCCCGATTTAAACTTGCCTCATTCTGGTGCTAAACTTATGCTTACAGACCCGGTCTCAGTGACTGGCAATCAGTCTAAACCTGTAACTGTACAGCAGTTCCATGCACACAAACCAGTCTAAAATAGCAGAGCTTGGTTTAACTTAAACTTGGATCTATGTAGCATCAAATTTTATTCAATTCAGGTCAAAGCAGTGCATGGAGCTCCTACACACTTTCCCTGTGCAGCCCTGGTGCAGGAAAACCCAGTCACTTGCCCCAGCCCCAGGACTGCTCTTTTCATACTCCCCCTGACCCCTGCTCCTAACTGGGTTTTCTGGGTTGTTTCCCCCCCACTCCCGACTGCTCCCAACCAGCCAGGTCTTTCAACCCCCATCCCACAAGACGTTTCCTGTGCAGCTGTTTTTATCAGCATTTGCCACTACTAGAGTTGAGCAAGTAAGTCCCAGTGGTAGAAGGGGTGGGAGATATGCACAAAGCAGGGGGGGCTGGACCCAATGATCTCACGAGGTCCCTTCCAGCCTTAAAATTTTGTGAATCTGTATGGGGGTGTAGGCTTGCTGGGAGAGGGACCCCGCTCCACCTGCAGGTCATTCTTGCCCCCACAACCTTCATGGGTTGTGCCAGCCCCTGCCCACTGCACCTGTGGGTTGCACTAGTACCCACCTCTCATGGGTTGCACCGCCCCTCATCCCCCAGCAGACCCCCATCCCCTCCAGCCTGCTGGACCCCCAACGCCCACTTTCCCCTTCCTGCATCCTGACTTACCTGAAATCAGGCAGTCATTTTGATCCAGTTTAGCCTCCCTCTAAGGCCCCCGAATATCTGTACTTGGCCTAGATGAAACTCCCATGGCCAGGCCAAGGAAGTAACTTTTTCCTTAAGTTTCAACATTAAAAGGCACAGGGAGTCTTGCCTTTAGTTGGTCTAGGATTTTGGCTTTAGTGTCTGAGAGGAGAGAAAATTGAGATAAGTCCTAGATGCACATAGCCATTAATCTTCCTGAACACTTCACTGAACAGAATGGATGCAAGTTCCACTATGATAAATGAAAATGGGGAGACAAACTCATGTTAAGCTACAGCACTGTTACTGTGTAACCCTGGGTTAATGGTGGTCATAACTCTACCCATCTGTCCTCTCTCAGGTACTGAGATTAAATGGAGTTACTAAAACCAAAGGGATTTATTAAATGTTGCAACCAAACATATTTTTAACTGAATATTCAAGTTATATTTAATTTTAAAATTATTAAATGTTTTAATGTAATGTTTTCCTGACTTGCTTGAGTAATTGGATCACACAAAAAGGAATGAAAGCTCCATCCCACATAACAGCAGGGAAAGCCTCTTTACTTAAGAATACAATGGGGCCCCACTGAAACTAGAGACAAGTATACCAAAACGAAAAAAACAAGGATGTTCTTTTTTTACACAGAATGGTGTTAACTTGTGGAACTCATTGCTGTAGGTGGTTGTAGAGGAAAATAGTATAGCCAGGTTCAAAAAGCCATTAAACAAATTCATGGAGGGTGGCTCCATTGGGAGCTATTGAGTATAACAGTCGGAGATCTATTGTCTGTCATCCTTAAATCAGTTGTGTTTTACCTTAGAAAGGGTATGATGGGATGAATTAAACTAAACATGCCATGTACATATAATCTCCCTTTAAAGCTTCTACTACTTGCTGCTGAGAGAGGATGCTGGGCTAGACAGACCATTGTGTAACCCAGTAGGGCACTTACGTTCTTAAATTGGTTTGAATTTGAAATGGAATTAATGTTACGAGGCAGCAAGACTTTCTGTGGCATTTAAAGTAGAATAGAGTATTATAGAATAGTCCTTTTTATATCTTATCAATCTAAATTAATTTTTTTTAAGCTTAACCTAGGGTTGCAAGTTGTACCCCCTCCCTCCCACCCACCATTTGAAGTGGGGCAGGGGCAGAGTTAAATGACATTGTAACAGTCCCATAATATCTGTGACCTTGACTTTAAAAATGGCTACTTTGTTCCAGTAGAGAGGTACAAAATGTTTTGCTAAACTGCAGTACAACAACTTTAGTGCAGTTATGAAAAATACTTCTAACTCTCAATGGTTATCTTCCCCCCCCAACACACACACTTAAAGACTGATAGTAATCAAACTTGCTTATTTTTATGTCTTTCTGTGTTTGCCCCTTGCCATTTTCTGCTCATTTTGCTCTTTCTCTTATGTGCACAAACACCTTTTATCATTGCATTGTTGCTGAAGTAGGGGAATCTTGTTCTGAACCTCAGCTTTCTAGGTTGTATACAAGTGATCTACTCAATGTTGCATGGGTAATGCCTGGATGCATTAGAAACAAGACAACTGGAATTCTAAACTAGGGTATTTGCCGAACAATTTGGGGCCCGAGTCAAAGCTCATTTAAGTCAATGAGAGTCTTTATGTTGAGTTGCCCCATGCTTTGGATTAGGTGCTTAAATAGCCTTCCTTCTGTCATGCAATCAATTAAATACCATTGAGGATAATGAGGCTGTTCCTGATAATGTGGGTGCAGATAAAAGTTACATTTTTCACACTATCAGGCCCCTGAAAGTGGCCATTTTTAAAAGCTCTCTGCAGCCATGCATGTGTGTTACATCCTGGCTGTAGAGCAATTGGGCAAAAAATTAACCCTTGTTAAATCAGCTGTCTGCTGAAGATGCTCTAGAGATGTGCGCCTTAGGGAGCTTCTATACAGGTTCCCTGTGAGGGTTATGTGCGGGTGATTCCACCCACATGCCATGCCCTCAGTTTGCCACAGGGAGAAGGCAGAGAGTCTCTTCCTTGTGCAGCAGGGCTGGGAGGAGGAGAGCACAGGAGGGGGCATTTAGGGAGTGTGCCCTAGCACCCCAGCACTTGCTCCCCTGCCTGCCAGGAAACAGCTGGCCGAAAAAGCGGGCCAGCATTCATTCCCCCATGTGGGGAGGTGTGTGTGTTTTGCTGTGTGTGTGTGTGTGGGGGGGGGGGGTGGCCTTGGGAAGTGTGGCCATCAGGTACTGAGGGCACTTTCCAGGGGAGTGGTCCCAGCTAGGGCATCCCTGACCACTGGGCTGGTGGTCCCTCCACCACCAGCCTGGAGACAGATAGCCAAGAGCTGGCCAGCACATGTTGCCCCATGTTGAGGGGGGCCTCAGGGAGGCTGCCCCACCGCCAGTGCCATCAGGCCCTAGGGACACTTTTGGTGGGGGGGCAGTGTCCCAGCCAGAAACTCCCAACCCCTGATTGCCAGGCTGCTATTCCCTCCCCACCCACCTGCAGTCAGCTGGCCGAGAGCTGACTGGCATGTATTTCCCTGGGGGTGGCAGGGAGAGGAGCATCCCACCCCCAACAGCTGCCATTGGGCCCTGGGGACCTTTTCCTGGGGCCAGGGGAGGGGCACTGCCCCCCATACTGGGGAATGCATGTTGGCAGGCTCTCAGCCGGCTGTCTCCGGGCAGGGTGGTAGGAAACAACCCAGCGATTGGCGCTTGAGGGGCCCTGGCCAGGAATCCCCACCCCCAGGAAAGCATCCCCAGTGCTCGATGGCATCAGCAGAGGGGACACACTTCCCCAAGCCCTCCCGCTGCCCTTCTGCCCCCCCCCCCCCCCCCCCCCCCAAGCATAGGGGAATGCATGCTGGCTAGCTCTCCCAGCCAGTTGTTTCCCCTGCCTGGCCAGCTCTCCTAGGCAAGCAGGGGAGCAAACCCTGGGGTGCTCCCAGCTATTGCCCAGTAGTGCAGTGATTGGGGGTGGCAGGGCCTAGCCATCTTCCATAGCAGTGCCCCCTGCCTCCTGGCCTCTGGATGCACTGAGCCCCCACCATCAGATGCTGAACGTCTGTTACTTTTTGTGACACTAATTTTAAGTGCTTTGTGTAAAGCACAAAAAGTTAGTGTGTTCAAGGTGCCTTTTGGTAACTTCTCCAAGTGCCCTGTGTTGGAGAGGAACACTTCATTTTAATATTGGATCAAGGGCTCCCTAGTTTCTCTGGAGTGCAGGTTACATCTTGTAAGGGCATTTCTCATAGGTCACTTCTCTTGCTAACTATAGCAGCAAAATTACCATCTGACCATAGGAGCTGGTACCCATAAAGGAGAGACTGGGGAAATGTTTATGCTGTCTTCAATGTGATAACAATTTTAACCTTTGTGAAACAAAGTTAACATTCTGGGTGTCTGGGTTTTTGTTTGGGTGTTGTTTTTTTTTTTTTTTCCAGCTGCTATGTCCTGTGTTCCTTTTGAAAGGAAGAGAATGGGAAACAATGTTGGCAGCCAGTGATTTTCAGACTGCTAATGTTTCACAGAGGACAAGTAGACACCTCTAGAATAGTTCTTCAGATTTAGAAGCTCAGTGAGCACAGACTTGCTTTATGTACACAATGCTGAATAGTGTCAGTGGTCCACAAATGTGTTTCCTGTTGGCCTAATAAAAGATATCAGATTTACCCAAAGAACCTTGTTTTCCCTCAGTATTAACCTACCTGCTGTATGCCAGCTGCCACCTGTCCTACACCCTAGAAGTGTTTGCATGCTGATGCACCATGTTTCTAAGTAGTAAAAGTATTTAGGTTGTGTCAGATGCTGATTTTAGTATATCACTATTGTTAGAGCATTGCAGTGTTCTGTTATAAGGGCATACAGATTATTGAGTCCGACCCCCTGCCTAGGCAGGAAAGAGTGCTAGGGTCAGATGACCCCAGCCAGATGCCTATTGAGTCTTCTCTTAAAGACCCCCAAGGTAAGGCAGAGCACCACCTCCCTTGGAAGCCCATCCCAAATTTTGGCCACACTTACCGTGAAGAAGTTTTTTTTTTCCTGATATCTGACCTAAATCTGCTCTTTGTCAGTTTGTGACCATTGTTCGTTGTTACCCTAAGAGGCGCCCTGGTGAACGGAGCATCTCTGATCTCTTGCTGTGTCCCCCTAATGAGTTTGTAGGTGGCCACAAAATCATTTCTCGGCATTCTCTTGCGGAGGCTGAAGAGGTCCAGATCCCTCGGTCTCTCCTCACAGGGCTTGTCCTGTAAGCCCCTAACCATACGAGCGGCCGTCCTCCAGACCCTCTCGAGTCTATCAACACCTTTCTTGAAGTGCGGCACCCAAAACTGGATGCAGTACTCCAACTGTGGTCTGACCAATGCCGCATAGAGGGGAAGTATCACCTCCTTGAATCTGTTTGCACTTTATCATGCATCAGCAGATGCATGACAGTTGGCTTTGCTGATGACTTCATCACGCTGATGATTCATATTCATCTTGGAGTCCACTATGACTGAGATCCCTTTCGGCTTCTGTGCTGCTGAGAGGGTCACTTCCCAGCCAGTAGGTATGCTGGATATTTTTGCACCCTAGGTGCAGCACTCTGCACTTGTCCATATTGTACTGCATCCTGTTGGGTACTGCCCACTTTTCTAACCTATCCAGGTCTGCCTGCAATCGTTCTCTACCCTCTGGAGTGTGCACTTCACCCCACAATTTAGTATCATCCACAAACTTGGACAGAGTACACTTCACAGCCACAGCCAAGTCGCTGATTGAAGATATTGAAGAGTACAGGTCCAAGGACTGAACCCTGTGGGACCCCACTACCCACATCCTTCCAGGTTGATACCGATCTGTCTACTACCACTCTCTGGGTGTGACCGCTAAGCCAATTTGCCACCCACTGGACCATGTAAACATCTACATCATAGCCTCTTAATTTATTTATGAGAATGGGATGAGATACTATATTGAAGGCCTTGCTAAAATCCAAGGAAAATGACATCCACCTCTACTCCTGCGTCTGAGCATTTTATGACCCTGTCATAAAACGAAACCAGATTGGTCAGGCATGATCTACCTGCTACAAATCCATGCTGGTTTCCCTGCTGCATTATTTTTCCCGCTGGACTCCCACAAATAAGGTCCTTCATAATCTTTTCAAAGACCTTTCCAAGGATGGAGGTGGGACTGAGTAGCCTATAATTACTTGGATCCTCCTTCCTCCCTTTCTTGAAAATAGGGACCACATTGGCCCTTTTCCAGTCCCCTGGGACCTGGCCCAAGTGCCACGAGCGCTCAAACAGCTGTGCCACTGGTTCTGCTATGACACCGGCCAATTCCCTCAGTACCCTCAGATGCAGCTTATCCAGACCGGCTGACTTGAACACATCCAGTCCATCCAAGTGACTGCACCAAGTCAGCATCAACAGTTGGTAGGCTGGTGTCCTTCTGATACCCATCTAAGAACCCATTAGGAGACTTTTCTTGACCCTTGTTCAGGAACACTGAGGCAAAAAGCTCATTGACTAGCTCAACCTTGTCCCTGCTGTCTGTCACTAATTGCTCCTTCTTATTCAGTAAGGGTCCTATGCTGCCCAGCACCTTCTTTTTACTCCCTACATTCCAAAAAATGACTTTGTTGTCTTTAATTTGTGTTGCCAGCCTCAGCTCTGTAGTTGCTTTAGCCTTTCCAACTGCCTCCCTGTAAGTGCGGACCAAGTAGGTATACTCTTTGGTTGCTTCCACCGCCTATATGCCTTCTCTAAGTGTGTCATTGACTAGACTCCTATGCACACTGAAGTTAGCCTTCCTAAAGTCAAGCACTTCCACCCTACTAGTTATCTTACTCACCCTATGCCAAACTGTAAATTTGATTGATTGGTGGTCACTGTCTCCAAGGTGACCACGAATCTGCAGCTCCCCTACCAGGTCCTCCCCTGTAGTCAACACCGATTCCAGTAAGGCATTTCCCCTTAGTGGGACCACATACCCCCGTGTTAGGTGATGGTCCTGCACACAAGTTAAGAACCTACATGAATGGTTGGATTTGGCTGACTGCTCCTCCCAGCAGATGTCAGGGTAGTTTAGGTCCCCCATGACAACCACATCCCTAGACTGTATGGCCTCTGAGAGCTGCCTCGGGAATTCCAAGTCTAGCTATTCCTCTTGATGTGGTGGTCTGTAGCAGACCCCCACCACCAGGTCCCTTTCCCCTTGACCTCCATGTATCCTAATCCACAATGCCTCAACTTTCTCCTCTTCTGATCCCATTTTGATTAGGGTAGATGTATAATACTCCTTTACATAGAGAGCAACCCCACACCCTTTCTTCCTTACTCTGTCCCTTCTGTACAACCTATAGCCCTCAGTGTGTACTGCCCAGTCATGTGTAGGGTCCCACCAGGTTTCTGTTAGCCCCACTAAATCAAAGTTATTATCTGCAAGCAGAAGTGTGAGTTGTTCTTCCTGCTTGTTCCCAATGCTCCTTGCATTAGTATAGAGGCACTTGAGCCCTCTGAGTGGTGCCTTTCGTGCCCCACCGTTCTGATGCCCAAAGGGCCGCTTGCTACTTACCTGGGGTGTACTGCTGCATGTCCAACAGTTTGTAGGTTCTAGACTGTCTCCATCTCCTGCCTCCCCATACCCCATCATACTTAGTTTAAAGCCCAACGTAGGAAGTCAGCCAACCTGTAAGAAAAGTCTCTTACCTTTTGTGGAGAGATGAAGCCCATTGTGTCCCAGGAGGTCCATTGCATGGAAGTGTGGATCGTGGTCCAGGAAGCCAAAACCCGCATGATGGCACTGACTCCGGAGCCACAGGTTGACTTCTCTGACATGGGTGATGTGATGCCTACTGTGACCGCTGACCGGGAGGATCGATGAGAAGACCACCTGTGCCCCCGTCTTCCTAAGCCTGGTCCCCAGAGCCCTGTAGTCACTCATGATATGGTCTGGATTGCTCCTGGCCGCATCATTTGTTCCCACATGGATGAGGACCATGGGATAGTTGTCAGAGGGCTGGATGAGATCAGCAGTTATCGCCGTGATGTCCCTGATCCTGGCTCCTGGCAGGTAGCAGACCTTGCACGCCGTGGGATCCAGATGATGGATGGGTCCCTCTGTTCCTCTCAGCAAGGAGTTGCCCACAACGATGACCCAGCGTCTCTTCTTTTGCTTACCTGGGAGTCCTCAGCTCGCTCAGTGATGGCAGCAAGTCCCTCCAGTGCACTTTCCCCCACTGCACACTCTTCCAATGAGGCCGGGGCTCATATTTGTTCTCCAACTGCACTGGGGGAGCTGTCTCTTCAGCGAGAGGTCTGGCCCCTGAGGTGACTGTCGGATGTCAGAGATTTGTTAAATAAGTGGAGGTTTCCTTGTTACAGCTAATACTCACTCATGCTATGATTGCATTTACTAAGCAAGTCTTAAGTGAAGGGGACTCCTATTCTGACTAAAGGGTGTACCTCCAAGAGGACAGAGTATAGCCAGGGCCATCAGTTAGTCTTATAAATGAAAGAGCTAGCTAGAGAATCAAGAAGAGCTCTCCTCCTCCTCTAGCCCATGGAACACATCTAGACAGGCTTTTGCTACGTGAACTTGCTCTCAATGTCATAAAGCAATGAGCATAAAGCACAAATTGTGCATTTCTTCAGGAGATGCACATTTCTTTCATTTTAAAGGGTGAAGATCCTCAGTTCTACACATGGGTAGATCTAGGATTTTGAAATGTGGAGTGGGGGGTGCAGATGGTGTCAAATATCATCAAATATAAAACAACACATTATCCAGTTTAAAAAACACCTAGAGGTTTTACTAACATAAAGCCTAGGGCTATCACCATAGGGATATTATTCAGTTTAACATGGAAGCAAAACTAAATGCAACTTTACTGGAATGCACATTAATTTGCTATATCATACATTATGTATTTAAAAATAGGCAAAAAATAATCCCAAGATAATTAGTTTTGTAATCATTAGAATGTCAAATGTATATCTCCTTATACATCTCCAAATGTATATACAGTCAAATGTATATCTCCTTTTTCAGATTTATAAAACTAGCCTTCTTGAGCAGCTTGACAATACATCCAGTGCTACACTGAAAGTTATATCCATACCTAAATTAGTGTTCACTCCAGTTAAAACTTCCACACCTGAGTTAATATTTTTAGCTAGAGTTAAAAACAGTCTGAAGAGCTAGAGCACCAGGAACAGCTAATGGGCAGCAGAACTGCAGAAGAATCATTAGCTGATTAATGGAACATCAAGATCATTAACACTTGTGGAATGAAGATTTCAGAAGGAATCAGGTAGCTTACAATAAGCTGTGAAGTCAATCGACTTCCTCACTGCTGCCTAAACAGAAATGCTACTCCCCTATGAAGCCTTTGGTTTTAAACTTTGGGTGGAACAGGAATCGAAACAGGTGGTGAGGGAGAGGGTACCACAACATTCTCCTCCCTTGCAGATCTGCCCCTGGTTGTATGAAGTACCCTCCTTGTTTAATATAGACTGACAGCTCTGGTAGAGATAGAGGGTGAAATTTTGTGCTGTTTCACCATTGCAAAAACCCTGGTCATTCTGACCTCAAATAGCTGCTGTATATTTACATCAGTAAAACTGAGAGAAAATTGTAGCTGCAGTCTATGAGGGTGGAGAATTTCTGCCTTTTATACTAGGCTGAGAAATGTAGGTCGATGGAAGTCCATCATTAGATGCACTTGGTGTTACTTGGTGATGTCAAGGCTGTTCTGTCTTCTTGATCCTGGAGGCTTTGTTGATGGAGTCATTGAACCTAATGAAAATAAAGTAATTAAATCAAAGCTATTGAGATTGATTCAGGTATAAATAAAACAAATCCAATTTCCTTAAGTTACTTAGCAGGTAAAAACCCGAGGAGAACTTTGGGGGTGTTTTTTTTTTCTTCTTCAATGTCTTGGGGCACAGTCTTCTTAATAAGAACCTGTTTACCATGTAGGACAGGAAATTACCTGTAGAACAGGTGGCACTTTGCAGCTATAAGGTTGCAGTTCCTCCTGAGCATTTACAGAGCTGGTCATTTGGCAAATGACAATGGCTGTTGGGGTACAATGATCTTTCTGTGCCAGAAATGCTTATTAGGGGTGTGCAAAATGGGCCCTATTCGATTTGGATTCAGATTTGGCCTGAATCGGAGACAGTGATTCGATTTGTTGATTCAGATCATTGTCCCCGATTCAATTCAGCCGAATTGAACCTGAATTGGAAGATTCAGTGCTGATTCAGAGAATCAGTGATTCAGCCATAGACACAGCTTAAATGTTTTATCTACGTACCTCAAGGTACCAGGCACAGCTTGTGAATGCTGCGGTGCTGGGGCACATGGAGTGTCCCACAAAAGCGCGGGGGAGCCCCTAACACACTTGGCAGCAGACCTGGAAGTGGACTGGAAGTACTTCTGGTCCACTTCTGGGTCCACTGGGGAGAGTGCTAGGGTGCCCCCCCCAGGTGCTCCCCCAGACTCAGGAGGTACAAGTCGCCAGCCTGGGGGGGGGGGGGGGGAGTTGCAGGGGCCCCTGCGTGCTTCCCAGCAGACCTAGAAGTGGATTGGAAGTGCTTCTGGTCCACTTTTGGGTCTGTTGCTGAGCGTGCTGGGGAGCCCCCCATGCTTCTGTGGCACACTCCATGTGCCCCAGCATTGCAGCGTTTACAAGCCGCCTGCTACCTAGAGGTATGTAGAAAAAACATTTAAAGCTGTGTCTGTCCGAATCGCTGAATCTCTTCGACTTGGTTCGGAGAGATTAAAGGGTCCTCTGATTCGCTTCAGATTTGGAGATTCAGTCACTGGATCAGGCCATATCTCTGCCAAATTGAATCGGGGACCAAAGCTTCGCACAGCCCTAATGCTCATACAAAAAGTAAGAGGATGTGCCAAGTGACAAAGTGGCTTAGGTGATTGGCACATTTAGTAAATCCAACCTGTGTGGGCACAACAGTATCCCAAGAGTTTCAACTATGCAATGAAATTCAATAATTATGCATTGATGTTTCAGAAAAATGCAGTAATGAACTTCAACAGTAAGTAACCTGCCATCTTGAGGTCACTTTAAAGTAACATCCACAGGGTCTAATCCAGTTTTGATTGACCTGTAATTAAAAAAACACCTATGAGAGATGTTCAATTTTAGCCGATGGGGGATGTTTTCAGCTACTTTTGATATATGTATGCAATCTTAATCAAATGCCTAAAGAGGCTGGTGTTGGTACCAAGGTGTTATGATTCACTTTCTTAAACTTGGTGGTTTTATAGTGTGGTACCACTGGAAAACATCATAAAATTTGAGCAGATGCTCCTTGAATGAGCAGACACTGCTGCTGCTTGCAAACATCCGGGTTTCAATACCATTTTATTGCTTGCCCAACTTAAAATTCTCACTCTAACAGTCACTGTAACAAGGTTTGTAAGATGGGCAGGATGGTTCAGTCTTCTAATCATGAAAACATCTTCTCTTTGTGATCATTGCAATCTCTACTGCTAGAAGGTTTAGGGACAGGGTGTCCTGCAGTTTGTTGTGGATGTTGATTGCTTGGCTGAATTCATCTCCAAGCAAAGTCACCCAGCTGCATTTACAGGGTCAAATGTTATGTCTTTCTGCTTAGATAGTATTCCACGAACTGCATAAATGAGTTTAGCTTACAGTGCTTAGGTTACAAAGAGTGCCTTTCTGTTAATTAAGATTTTGTAGCCATCTATCTGAGCAGGATTTCCTAGAACCTTGTGAACATTTTGTATCTTCCTGTTTGCTCAGTCTAGCTAATGAGCTCAGTACCTGGTATTTCTCTCTGTGCCTGATCTTTTTTTATGTTTAGAGGGAGAGAAACTGCCTATAAACACTTGACTCATAATTGCATCTCATGGACAAGACATTCTTCATGCTAATGAGGGTGGGGGAGAATTCTTTCCACCGATGATTATTTTTTTTTTTTTTTTTTTTTTTTTTTTTTTTTTTTGGAGGATGTATCTGAAATTATTCTGAATATCATTTTAATAATCCCAGGGGATTCTCTTTGTGGGAAACTTGTATGCTTGGAGATATTTTCCCCCATGAAGAAGAGCTAATAGTGTACCTCAGATGTGTAACACAGTACTGACATGTGAAATGCAGTATATGCTCTGCAGGCAGAATTCTCTTTGCAGAGGTTTGACCATCACTAGCTGTAAAGTATGAGTGCGGGAAAGCCTCGAGGTGCAAAGGCAGTATAAAATATGTATTGCAGAAAAGGGGGAAGAATTTGGCCTCCTGCAAAAAAAACCTACCCCCAAACAGTGAATAGTTGGCATGAATCGGAAGTAAAAACTTATGAGTGAGATTAGTGATAAAACCATTTGTTATAGCCCTAGTTAAATCTAGGACTCCACAAGTCTTGTTTATAGACTACTTGAGTCTTCATTTTGCAATTCAGGAAGTGTATTTATTGCAAAATATAGTGCATAACTTTCCTTCACAATCAAAGGATATCAAAAGCATGGATTTAACAAATACCACATCATACAGTGTTCACTTCTGTATTTCAAACTCCAAATTTAGCCCTTAATTTCCACATTTCTAGAAAAGTAATGACATAGGATTTGCTTTTCAGATGGTCCAGAGGGAGTCGAAAATCTTGTGTATTAGCTGCTGCAGTAGTTTTCAAAATGTAGGCTCTGGCACGTGTGCTTATGGTCCCTGGAAAGTGGAATGGTCATGTGGTTTTTAATGCTCCTTATGATTCAAGTGATAGAAACATGAAAAGGATCAATAGAAATCGTATTACAGTGAATTCCACTTATATGCATAACAAATTAGTGCTTAATTCACTTAACTATAAAACAGAATGAGCGTTCTCATTTGTTGCCTGTTGCTTACACTGTAACAAACTGGTTATTTCTGTATTGGTTACCTGCTTTCAGTGCTTAAATATACTGTAGCATATTTCAGCCCCACTGTCCACCTCATTCCCTTTAACTGTGCCAGCAATTGTAAAGGGGAAGCAGCTATCAAAGGATTGCTCTTAGAAGACTTGAAAAAATGACAGAAAACAAGTGGTTTTACTGCTGCACTCTCTCCATTTTCAAGGTCTGTAACAACATTAACAATGAAGGGAGCTAGTTCTGTTTTGGGGCTGTTAATAACATAGCAGTGTTATATAGTTAATAAGTACTGCTTATAATGCCATGGTATTAGCAGCCCCAAAACTGACTAGTTCTCTTTACTTCCAAGCCTTCTGAGATTTGCAAGGAAATGCAGATGCTACTTAAATGTGTTGCCTTTCTTCCAGGCCCAGGGCTTTATTCTTAAAAGGAGTATGCCTTATGGACTTCTGTAATAACCCTAGCTTTACCTTGTGCCCAGCGGCTGTAGTTGTCCTGGGAGTGCAGCCATAAAATTGAGGCAGTCAGCAAAAAGACCTCTAAAGATCATAAAAAAAAAAAAAAAAAAAAAAAAGCAGCTTGACAGTGCAGAGAGTCATCTAGCTTACTGGTAGTTCATAATGGGGAGTCTAGTTCTTATAAGTGAGCTCCTGAAAACAGTGTTCTCCTGCTATCCTGTTGGAACACAGATGCGCAGTATTCATCTTGTGTGTTGTAGCAATTGAATGCCTTGCCCAAACGCTGCCCTTGTTTCTACTGCAGTTGTGCCTAAAGGCACCAATCAAAGTCAATATAGTAACATTATTCTAACAAGAGACAATCCTGACCCAAAGAGATCATACTCTAAATAAACAAGGTGGCTTGAAGGGGAAGCAGAGAAAACTTGCCCGTGGTCTCATAGGAAACTAGTGGTGGAAGAGCTAGGTATCTATGGGTGTTCTATAAATAGGTGTTCTGAGTCCGTCCACTACTCTGCTCCAGAACATGGACGTTGCACTAACAATACCAGTCTAAGTCAGGATCTCGGCATCAAACTGGGCTCTGCATGGCTATTCCATGTGAACCTGCAAGCTAATGCAGAGATTCTTTTGGCCAATTGGCTCTGCTGACTGTGTTCTAAGTATATCTCCTCTCAATTCATCAGATAAATCAGCAAATTGGAGATTAGATTCCTTGAAAATGACTTTAAAAGTCTTTGGCACCAAACATGATTTAAAGTGACACATACATTTTGAGCCTTGTTTCCAAAGGCCAAAATAAGTTTGTTTTATCCAGGACATAGTTTAGCTCTGCTCCTCTCTGCACATTTCTAGGCAGCTCAACTGGGTCTTTAAGTAGTAGCAGTTTAAAAACCTCTTGAGCCAAAGATTAATGCCAACATGAGCAAGATTCCTTATAACTAAAATGGGATGCAACTGGAGTAAGCAGTAGCTTGGAAAGAAAAAAAAATTCTGAGTATGGCCACCATAAAGTATATCTGTTTGAGCAATTTCTGCCTTGCCAGAACAAGCCTACCCCAGTCTTCGGGGAATACAATTGTTCATTTAAATATGTATTGAATTTTAAAAAACTGCTGTTAATGTTCATGGGGTAGAGATGCTAGTGTTTCACTTCAGAATGTTAAATGTTTTAAGATCTAAGAATGAACAAACGTTTTTCAGATCGATGGAGGAGAAGAAAGGACTGTGTACAGATGGGAACCATCATTGGGTGTCTGTATAGAACACTTTGTGGGGAGAAGAAAGGGTTCACACTTAAAAGGAAGTGAAGAGTATACTGCAACTAGGCCCTTCCTGAGTCTGTCTAGTTTTATGGTGTTATGTTGATAAATCTTGATACATCTTCAGTGGATTCTTGGCAGATGTAAACATTTTTTCCACTAAACCATAACATAAGCATCTTAATGTTAATACATTGCTTCTCTCTTTTTTTAGAATGAATATAAGCTTTGCAATGGGTCTGATAAAGAGTGTGTATCTCCCACAGCCAAATTCACTAAGAAGGAAACATTAAAGGTATGTGTAGAGCAATATGAGTTCCTTTTGGCCGAGGTGTCACCTGCTTACTTTCTTTTTAAAGACAACTAGTAACTTTAAAAAACAAACAAACAAACAAAAAAACCCCCAAGCAAGCAAAACACCCTACAGCTTGAAACCTTTTCTGAGTGTCACTGTCTGTTTGGACACACAATGATCCTGTTTTCATGGGTCCATACAAATCCAAGACTTTTGTCCTTCTCACTTGGGCATCCAACCTTGCACTTGGAATTGTTTGTATGCATTTGATATAAAAGAAGCAATATTGTCATGCATTTGTTCACATATTCTAAAGCTCTTTGAACAACAAAAGAGCTGTAATTTTTCCCAGATCATGTTATTTGGCAAGTTACTGAGAAGGGCTGAGAGAATAATTTGATTCCTTCTCCCTCCACCTCTTCCCCTTCCAACTGAAATAAAAACCCCATACTGAATTTAATTAAACCTATAATGAAGCATTCCACATTGTTTTATTTACTTTTCTGGAAAAAAAACCCCAAAAAGCTGAACCCAAAGCACTGGTGATTGTGCCTTCTCCTTTACTTAAAAGTTTGGAGGTTGGAGCACATGTATAGGATGTCGGAGACCTTGGTTCAACTTCCTGTCCCTGAGGGGACTTGAACCAACACTTCTCCTTTCTGAGAGTGCCTTAAGCATAAGCTATGGACTCTGTAAGGATAAAATGTGCTGTCTCATGTTGCCACTCTTCCACCTTAGTCATTAAACCAAGTTATTAAGCTTTGTGTACATAACTAAACAAGGATATAGGGTATTCTGATCTGGATTTTCTTTAGTCTATCATACTGAAGGAGAGCCACTTCAAGGACACAGAATGAGATACTCTGTCAGTAACACTGATGGTCACAGTACTTGCTTGGGTGGCAGGATACTTGGGTTCATGCCCTTGCCCAACTGCATGTTTATACAAAGGGAAACAGTCTCAACAGGAGGGGTTGAGGGCACCCACCCTTCTAACCTACCAGCATGATAGTTAGGGTATTTCCTTGGCAGGGGGAGACCAACCTTGGTGAATGCACTAACTGAAAAGGGTATACCACCACCTTAATTTTCCCCTCTGTCAATTTTATAAATCTAGTCTCCAAATGTTTTGCAGCCAAATCTAATATCACAAATTTGACATGAATTTGTGAATAAAATCAAAATGGTATGTTTTGCCTGTCTTTTTCCTACCCAGAAAATTTCACCCAGCTCTAATGCTGAGTCTGCTGTAATATTATCCACTACACTTCCTTTAGCACTGACAGTTTGCCTGGTATAAAGCAAGAGAGGTCAGCTGATCCTTCTGTGTAAGGAAGCTGGTTCAATAAAATCTGTCTTGCATAAGAGATTTGTGCATGACTGTTTTTAAGGTTCCTCCTGCTGTATTTGACAAACTGGGAAATATCAGCCCCTTGTGGTCATCTGTGTTCATGTGCCTGGGAAATGGTACCTAAATATTTTAGCTCCTTTTAACTGCCTCGGGCAGCTACGCCAAGGCGGTAGAGCCAGCTTTTCTGAGGCAACCAGTGCAATCCACATGATGAAAATAACCATGAAGATTGACAGAAGTCTGACAGCCTTGTCCAAAATTCCTTGCTTACCACTTCCAACGTATAATGCACCCGAAGTAGCAGTGGTGCTGATCTAAAACAAGTGGCCAAGTCCTGCCTGGTGCAATTCAAAGGCTTCAGTTTGCTTATATGGGATGACTTTCTAGGAGACTTCATCTACGTGTAAATGTAACTGAAAGAATTAACCTTATTTGCTTCTGCACAGACTTGCATAGGAATTTTTGTTGGCCTCCACTGCCCAAGTAGCCAGATATACAGAAGATGGAGGGTTCATACGGATGTTTGGGAAGTTGGATTGGCTTAAAAATAGCTGCCCAATCTAACTTAGTTCACCCACTTGCAGACTATACTTAGATCCCTAGTTAGGTAGATGTAAGTACCAAACTGTACAGATGTTTCCTGAACGGTAGATTGGTTCAAAAAATGGCTGGCACAGTGTAACTTTAGCTCATCTGAGAGGTGCACTAAGTTCGATCAGGCACAGTTAGACTGATCTAACTGAACATCTGCATGCATTTGAAATGCAACCCCAAGGCTGAGAGCCTAGCTGTGCCCCAGCTCAAGCCCCAGGGCTGCACTTTTCTTTCCCCTCCCCTTGCCATGGGCTACTTTGACTGCCCCTCCTTCCATCCCCCCCATTCCCATGGACCAGGAAGCCCAATTGCAGTAAGTTGCCAGTGCCAGAAGCCCAGGGGGTTGGTCCATAAGGGGAGGATTATCTGGGGGTAGAGGTAGGGTGAGGGTTGAAAGTAGCCTCCAATTGAGGGGGGAGAGCCCCCCAATCCCACCAGCAACCCCCCACTAAAGAGCCGTTAGCTGCTCTGATCTGCCCACCCCTCCCCCCACCCTGATATATTTTGATCTTGCTCCCAGCAGTGGTGAACACCAGTAAAACTGTCACTGGGAGCAGTTTGAGGGATTGAATCATAGAAAGTTAGGGCTGGAAGGGACCTCAGGAGGTCATCTAATCCAACCCCCTACTCAAAGCAGGACCATCCCCAACTAGATCATCCCAGCCAAAGGTTTGTCTAGCCAGGTTTTGAAAACCCTGAAGGACGGAGCTTCCACCAGCCCTCTGGGTGACCTGTTCCAGTGTTTTACTACCCTCCTAGCGAGAAAATTCTTTCTAATATCTAACCTAAACTTCCCTTGCTGCAACTCGAGATGGTTGCTCCTTGTTCTGTCATCTGCCACCAAAGAGAATAGCCTAGTTCTATTAAGGGTGGATTGAGTGTGGTTTGGCTGGATTGGAGTATAAGGGGGCCCGGGGGGGTTTGACAAAATCAGAGAGCCTTTCCAATCCTGCAACACCCACCTGGACCCCACCAATTTTCTCCCCCCCAGCAGATCCTGCTAGTCTCTCATTCCCCCCTAAACTCTCCTGTGGACCCATTAGCCCCTTAGTTCTGCCCACCTCTTCCCCTATCCTGTCTTACCTTAGATAGGGCTCCCAGTACCTTTCTAATCACTGCATTAAATTAGGTGGCCATTTTTAACCTGATTTAGCTTCTCAAACTTCTCAGGGTAATATCTGTATGCACCCTTACTAATGCTTAATTAGCAGAACCAAACCAAACAAGATAAAGCACTTTTTCTGCTGAAACTCCACTGAAGTTCATATTTACATTTATCTCAGCTGCTTGTAAAACCAGCCACAATTTAGTCACCAAAACATGCACCTTTCATTTCCAGGGAGACTATACAATGCCTGGTTTGAGGTAATTGGTGCATAGCTGCCTCAGATGGAGACGAAAGACCACTTCTACTATACAAGTATAACAGAAAAAGAACATGTTTTACAGCAGCTGTTTTTCCCCTCCATTCTGAAACAGGTACAGAAGAAGAACTACAGACAGGAAAAGAAAAGAGCCACCAAACAGCTCTTCAGTGCTTTGAAGGATCCCAGTGTTGTGATCATGGCAGATTGGCTGAAGGTATTTAACGCAAAGCACTGTTTGTAAACCTGTAGGAATAAGAGAAAAATGTTTCAGGATTTGTACTCGGGAGTAGACAAAGGTCATCCTTGAATGTCTGCTGTAAGAAGAAAGTTGTGGGGAATGGAAAATCCCAACTTAATTAGCACTTCAAGGGGCTAATGCTCTAAATTGCCTGGTAGGCTATGGTATGAAGGTTAGGAGAATGAAAGAGGAGCCAGGTCTGAACTATTACCTTGGAAAAAACTGACGGTATTTCTTCATCCTTTCTTCTTCCTGGCAAGGAGATGCTGTTTCTTCCTGTAGATGTGGTTTATATTTTAGCTAACAGAGAAGGGATTATTTAGGGACAGTGATTGTTTGAAAGCAGGAAGATGCAAGATATTTCTTTGGCATTTGTAGGTGCAGCAGGTTGGATTTTAAATTGACAAAGAACAGAACAAAATTGATTGGACTAGTTGACATCTTCGCACAACCAGAAGTTACAGCTGTGGCAGTTTATCATTGGTTCCTGACACTTGCACCTAACAGGACAAACATTTAGATTGAAGTTCTGCAATGAGATAGGCAAAAGTTACAAAAATGGGAAGTATAGGTATGATTTATTAGGGGGGCATCTCATTCTGCATGTTCATTCCTGACACAAGTTTAGGATTGGCTGCCCTTTCTGTAATATCTGCCCATTTTAAAACAGTTATAAAGCAAAGATTTCTGATTTAATATTTTTGGAGAGAAAAAACCATTGATTTCAGGAAAAAAATAGGATGTAGGGTTATAACAAATATAAAAATTGATTACTGTCATTAGTAATAGGGGGAGTGCATGGTGTAGTAGAGAACCAAAGCTAACAACAATGTATTTGTATGCCATTTTAAGTTTTTAAGCTCTATTGATATTGGTCTTTGTAGGCAAAAAACTTCAGAGTTTGAAGCGTTGAAACCTTTCAGCTCAGCAACAAGTAGCATTTATGTCTTGACACAGCAGCTCTCCAGCAAAACTTGTATAGATCAAATCAGTTAAATGCCAGGGGCTAGACTGATATACTGGCTCATGTGGAATAGTAGTTTTTCTCCATAAGTATTCCTAAAGCAATTAAACCATGGAGTACTGGGCATGTTGGCATGAATGAAGTTGTTAGAATGTGACTTGCAGTGAAGCATGTGTTTTGAAAACATTCGAATACTTGATTTTAAGGATCAACAGTCAAACTGTTTGCTTGCTTTCCCTGTAGATCCGTGGGACTCTGAAAAGCTGGACCAAGCTGTGGTGTGTTCTGAAACCAGGCGTGCTATTGATTTACAAAACACCAAAGACTGGGCAGTGGGTAGGCACCATCCTGCTCCATTCCTGTGAGCTGATCGAAAGACCCTCCAAAAAGGACGGCTTCTGTTTTAAACTCTTCCACCCTTTGGATCAGTCCATCTGGGCTGTGAAGGTAACCACCAAGCTAAGCTGAAATATTTTTCCCCCTAGATCTTCCACCACAGGGAGGCCTGTGCTGTGGGAAAGATGCAGGATGCCAGGAGTCTGCAAGAGCTGCTGTCATTTTATAATAAACAAGTTTAAAGGAGCCTTTGGCTTTGTTTTAATCTTTTTTTTTTTTTTTTTTTGTCTTAATACCAGACCAAAGAATGTGGAGTCAGTCATTGGGGTTGATTTGTATAAGGTTGAAATGCTTGATGGATAACTACACAGCTGCAATTCAAGAGAGGGAAACCAGCATATAGACACTAGCAAAAGGCCCTTGGGGGTGAGATGTAGACAAGGAGGGCTTGACCCATCAACTAGCACTTCTCGAAGTAGCATTAACAAAGCCTAAACAGCATAGAGCAAAGGCCAATTCTGCAGTGGCAAAGTGAGGTAGATTGAATGATTTCACTTCTCAAATTCATTCTACCCTTCAGTGCTGGAAAAGTCATGTGCCATTTGAACTAGATTTGAATCTGTTTGAACCCTGACTCTTCTACAAAATACTTGTCGTTACCTCTTGGCTAGGTACTTCATTCCTTTCTGTTTCCATTCCCTGTCTAGCAAATGAAGTTAGTAATTCCTTTCTCCTGCCTTGCATAGTTTTTGTATGTAATTTTTAAGCTCCTGGATGCAGGGCGACTCTCTGACCAGGGTCAGACTCTTGGCTGAAGCTGAAGGCTGTAGGTGCTATTGTAATGCAAATAACTAGTATTTTCACCATCCTGAAAGGAACAGATTTTGAAACATATTTATTTTTTAAATAATTTGTGGCACTTATCTTCTGGGGTCTTTTTTTCCCTAAGGAAAAACCCAAAAAAGCTCATCTGACCTTAGATGCAATTTAATTAGGAAGATCCCACCAGCTCCTGGCAAACTTTGAGTAACATCTGTTTGATGCCTGAAGGAACAACACTTAATTAGTCTTGAACTGTGTTCCACCGTTAAAAATAGCAACTGTGCAGAGTTATTGCAAGATATAAATTTTCTATGAAATATTACTAGTACAAACAAGGCACTGCTGATTGCCATCCTGCTGCAAAAAGGCCAACATAGCAGAGCAGCCTGGAAGGATTCATACACTTAGGACAGGGACGGGCAATTCTTTTGGGCAGAGGGCTGCTTACTGAGTTTTGGCAAGCCATCGAGGGCCGCGTGACGGGCAGCTCAGGGCAGATTAATATTAATTTTCTAAATTTTTTGGGGCCCCCGCAGGCTGGATAGAATGGCCTGGCAGGCTGCATCTGGCCCCCGGGCTGCATTTTGCTCACCCCTGGCTTAGGATGATGCTTCAATTGGATGTTGGGGAAGTTGATGTTGGCCCACCTGTTGTGGAGCCTCCTGAAATTTGAGTCCAGGGTGGATGGTTTTGTGAGAGACTCTGGTACCAAAGAGTCTGGTTAAAATAGAAGACAAGGTATATGGAGCCAGGTTCTGGTAGTTTTACTTGCAATGAGCAGCGCTGTATGTCATGAGTAATAGTAGTGAAGTCAGTGGGAACTCATCAGAATAAATCTCCGACACCTTGGGAATCCAGAAAAGGTAGAGGGCACCATTTAAATGGTCTTCAAAAATAAATACACGTTTCCTTCAAATAATAGTTGAGGGAACAAGTACTGTTTCCTTACAGAGTTTTTAACCTAGCTGCAGTCTGTGTCCTGATGTTCTTCACTGTGTTGTCCCAAAGGTTTGCTGCCACTTTGGGGTTTTTTTTCAGCCCTCGAAATTCTGGTTGTTTCTCTGATTCAGAGTATGCACCCAAGAAAGCTGTCCAGTATGCTCTGTCCATCACCATAATTCATTTTGACTTGACAAATCAACTGAATTCTAAAAAGCGCAGTCAGGGCAAGTGATAATAAAGGAGTGAGGGTTAGGAATTGGAAGCGTCTTGTTTTTCCTTCAGTGCTATTTATCCAGAAAGCAAGGAAAATGTTGTGCGCATGTGTGGGTATGCAATTGCACATAGAGTGATGGCATAACGGGATTTTCTTGAAAAATTTTGTAGACTACAGAAAATCTTGACATTTTGGTTTTAAGATTAAATACTACTGAATTGCTTCAACTGAATGTTGGGGAAGTTGCCATTGAACCACCTGTTGGGAAGCCTCCTGAAATTTGAGTTGGATCGTTTTGAGAGAGAGCACTTTCGGCCATAAAGTGAATACCAAAAGCACAACAGGAAGAATTTGTCCAGTGAGCTGTTCGATGTCAAAGGAGCTGTCTTCACTTTGACAGCAGTTTAGTGCTGAAGCTGCCAAAAATACAATTTCATTTTTGTCTTTTCACTGTCTGCTTTTAAGGCAACCAGTGCCAGACTTGCCGATCTAAATCCCTTTTTAGTTTAATGGTGCAAAAGCCCATTTTTCATGAAGTAGAGATTAACCTATGTTGGAACAAAGTTATTGGCTGTAACATAAGAATCCAGTATGTGGCTGAGAATATAAACTGCCATTAAAATAAAACCAATCCATGATATATCTATATTAGGGGGTTTTGTGGCCTTGCTTTAACTTGTGTCAGCTGGTTTGGGGGGGGGGGGGGGGGGGGTTTCAGTTGGAGTTAAGGGACACAGCTGTAATCTGGAAACTAAGCTTGATGCTTCACAAACATTTGTCAAAAAACCACAAATGTTTGGGCCTAACTTAAGACTCTGACATAAACCCTCACATAAATGTTTGTCAAGTATCATGTCTGTGCCAGAATTTACAGTAATATTAGCCAACTCCATTTGATGGGAAACCTTTTAACTTGAGTTAAAACAGAATCCAGCTCTTAGGTGCATGTCAAATAATTGCCCACAGAGGCAGAGAGAAACACCACTGCTTTTAATATACTCAATAACATTAGTGTGTTTAATTTCTAAATGTTAGTGTAAATCATACTTTAAGTGTACCAAGTGACTTCCATTAACTTTTTTCCCTATAAAAGTGACTGGTTTCCAGTCACTGGAAAGGGCTTCTTAGAATCCTTTGCCGATGGTTAGGGGAGACTGTTTTACACAGCTCCACAGGCTTCTCTGAAGTGCTTGTTCTTGTCTGCTACACAATTGGTGCTACTTCCCAACAACAATAAATCGGGCAATTTTTTTTTGTCTTTGAAAGGTGCTAGGTAGATCTCTATTGAACCTCAAATCCACTGCCAGTAGCATAAACAGAGGACCATCTCTAACTTGGGAAGGAAGATTTGGCTCCTTTCCATGTGTCACTCATGCTCTTTCTGCAGAAACTATTTCAAGGTATCAGGCAGTGCTAGAATGGTAATTATCTTGAGATTTTGGATGCCTACCATCTTGTTTCACAATGTGGACTGGTGGCTTTCAGGTATATGAAAACCTTTTCAGTTTTTCACCTGAGTTCTCTTGCATCCTAGAGAGTTTTGCTCTTGACTTCAGTTTACTTTGGTATGTATCCAGCAGAGAACTCTGGGTGGCTACCAGGGACATTTGGAATCCAAAAAGTGTAAAATAAAGGGTCTTTTCTTCTACGTAGCTTTTTTTCCCTTTAAATCAAGTGACAGAACTTCTACCATTTCTCTTGACAGCATCATTAGGAATGCTTTCCTAATATCCAGTTAAAATATTTTTGCTCATTTTCTTTTCTTCCATTGGAAAGGTATGGGCCATAGGTTGCTGACCCGTGATTTTTGTTATGTTGTTAACGAGCTGCTTTTTTTTTTTTAAAGACAAGCAAAATTAGAAACATCTAAATGGCTTACTTCCCTGCGTGCATCAATCCATCTCAAAAAACCATATTTTTGAGTCTTTCAGTAATGGGAGGTCTCATTCTTTACCTGGAGTGGCAACACAAAACTGGTCCTTTTTCTTTATAACCTCAGACATATCCGTGATTAAGAACACATGTCAACATGAGTGACACAGACTTTGCTTTACTTTTACTTACATTATCTGAGACAGAAAATGAGGTCTCATACAGATATTCAATTTCTCTTAGAGTTGCTGCTCTCTCAGGAGAAACTACAAATGTACAGACATTCAGACTTTTTCTCCTGGAGTAAAAATGACTGTTCCAGGAGAAAAATAACTTGGGGGCAATCAGGGTTAAATCACTTGGGGGAGAATTTCTCCTAGGAGAGCAAATGTCTGTACATACTGTGGCTTCTTTCAGAAGAGAGCATAATCCTCCAGGATTTTCCCTCCCCTTCTCTACTCCAGGTGACTTCTTTCTGCTCACTGGGCTCTACTGCTCTGCAGAACACGTCCCCTTCACAATCCCCACAGTGTGCTACAGGAAAATACAGGCTGACTGAGGGCAGCCTGGGCCCAGTTAATTGGGGCTGCCCAGTTACACTACTGCCCTATGTCTCCAGCATGAGGTCTGGTGTCTCCTGGCTCTGGAGGGGGCACCAGCAGCTGATTGCTGACTGGGGTCAGGGGGGTCCCCTGGCGGCCAACCCCAGAAGTGCTGCTGGCACTTCTCGGGGGGAGGGAGGGAGCACCAGTTGGTACTCCCCAGCTGGTAAGGGCCAATCTCGGGGTGGGGGCAGCATATCCCCACCCCCAGTGCCCCCTCTACATGTCACCTATGGTTTACAGGCAGACTAAAGGAGCCTGCAGAGCACATTGAGATGTGTGCACAGGGCCCCTCCTTGACTACACCGTGAGAACACTCCAATCTCTCCACTCTTCAGGGCCTCAGTATTCGAATGTCCGTACTTGAGGCTCTGGGTAAAATGTTTCTTTACCAATAGAACAAACCTGGGAGGATGCTCCCAGATTTGAATCTGTGTACACATCCTGAGATTGGGGTCCTGCTGTGCTAAGCTCTGCATGTATATTTTAGTAGAAATGATCACTGTCTTGGAGTGCTTCTAATCTAAGTAGATGATATCTTCAAAGGATGGGGAAAATAACAGAAAAGGTAGCTGAGTTTTCAGACATGGCACTTGATTATTTTTTTTTTTTTCTCATTTTATTTTCATAGAAAATGGTCCCTTTTACCTTTTGTATAGGCCTGTGGGAAATAGCCTTCCTCCTGTGTAGTCATGGACAACTGCTTGAATATGTTTGCTTGACGGAGTTATTCGGTCATTAGTAATTTTTTTTCATACTTTACTATGTTTTAAGAGACATTTGATGTCAAATAGAAAGAACATGGAGGGAACGCTGAGGCTGTCAAATGCATCTCTGGTTTAGCAGTTGGCAGGAAATAGTATATGAGCAAACCTGGGGAAAGTGTTTCAGGGGTCTGGTTATGTTTTTTGTTATTTATCCGGGTTTGGGCCTACTAGTGTATTTGCTCAAATATATGACAATTTTGAATATAGGAACCCCCTCCCCCCCAATAATTAGACATTCGATGCCTCATCTATTTAGTAATTTTAATATTGCTTCTGCATCAGTCAGTCCTGGGATTTCCCATAATAAAGCAGATTTCAGTCTGTGCACTGAAAATCCATGTAGTAGTAGTTTCCTACATCGAAGTAGAGTTGATGGTGCCCTCCAAAGCCTGATTCAGCTGAAAACTAGTGAAAGGGGAACTGCCACAAGGAAGGCTACCTGATCACATTAATGTCAATAAAATCACCTTGAGCTGCTCTGCTGTGGGTCGATGACCAAATCCTAGATCTCCTTGAGTATTAAATCTCCATACCGATGTTTTTAGTGTCTAACTCTCTAGTGCCTTGTGAAAGCGGAGTGGAGGAGAGATGTTTACTCTGGCTCTCCCTGCTTTGGTGAGTAATGAGGATTTCTAGCTCCCTTGGCAGAAGAAGAAAATAAACTAAATTGCTACAGAGCCTGAAAGTCTCTGGTACTAGAAAGTAGGTCAGAGAGACAGATTCTCCTGAGCAACATATGTGCCTGATGATATGAATGTAATTTGACATGTCACCCATTCTGATCTTCCTGTTCTTCCTATTCCTGTCCTGACCAGCAGGGCTTAATATCTCTGGTAACTTTACAGTCCGCCTGCCAGGCACTCATGCAGTGGAGCCATTCAACACACCAACCAGAAGTGGTGAATTCATCTACTTTGTCATTTTAATATTGCTTCTGCGTTAAAACTGGGTGGGCCCATGCAAACAATTTGTGCCAGGTTTTTTTTGTGTGTGGGAGAGTAGGAGACTGACATGAAGTCTTACATCAGGCAGGACATCAACAGGTGCCTGCACAAACCAAAAAATCTATATCCATGTGCTAAAACAGGTTTGTGTGCAAACCTTTATAGTAAATTAAGTCTGTACACAGGTTTAATGTGGCCCAGGGGCGGGCAATTATTTTGGGCGGAGGGCCGCTTGCTGAATTTTGGCAAGCCGTCAAGGGCCGCATGACAGGCAGCCTGGGGCAGATAAAAATTAATTTTCTAAATTTTTAGTGGCCCCGTGGGCCGAATAGAATGACACAGTGGGCCACATCCAGCCCACGGGCCGAATTTTGTCCGCCCCTGATGTAGCCACAGAGAGAGAGTGGCTTTAGCTCAAATACATGGCAGGATAAAGAGCTGCCAAAGTCAGTGGTGTCTCCTACCACACAAGGGCTAACCAATTTGTTAGTTTGTTTTCAAAGCAAATCTATTTTTTTTTTTCTTGTTCCTTTGCAGTGTGACTTAGTGTACTCCTGTATCAGGAAAGAACTGAGCATTGTGGGTGTCACTTTGGAGAGGGAAGAAAGTAAGGAAACCTCCCTACTTCCTTGAGCCAGATTTTGTCTTGTTGCCTAGACAAGATGGGAAATGTAGCCTCAAATTCAGCCCCCTTTCATACCTGTGTGCAGACAGACTGTGTTCTTTGCACCTGTGCTCACTAGGAGGCAGGGACTGCTTCCTCTTGAGTACCTCTGAGATTCAAGATGCCCTAAAATGGACAAGGAATCACATATACATTAGGTACCTCCCTACCTCCCACCCCAGCAGTGAAGGTTGTTGTATTCTTCCTTGAGCAGCACTGAACTGAAATGGATTCAGCTGGCACTTGGACTTTCTGGGTATCTTTCCCCGGTCACCTGAGTGTGGGGTTATCTGTAAGACCTAGTTATTCACCTCTTGACTGAAGATGGCAAATTTATGACACTTTTTTTTTTTTTTAAAACAGCTCTTCCCTGTGTCCCTTTGGTGATTTGTCATGTTGGATCTCCCAGGATCAGTATCCCTAGAAGGACATAAAACTAATAATATGTGAAGCGAGAGAAAAGGCTAGACTACAGAGCAATTGGTTATACAATGAAGCTTTGAATCCTTCTTCTAGTTCAGCCTTAAAACTATCCTGGAAGTTGGGTTGATTTTTGTTTTGGTTTGGTGGGGTGTTTTTTTGGTTGCTTGCTTTTTGTTTGTTTGTTCTCAGGAGGGTTTGTGGAAATGAAGACTTCCTCTTCATTTCAGTTTTGGCCCTTTTCTAAAGCAGCCATTGAAATGCCCTGTACTGATCTGGGTAATACCATGTACGTGAGGTGCACATGGAGGAAGGATCTAGGTTATTAGCCTGCATTAGGTTTCTCCCTTTCTGCTGACTTCAAGCTTATCAACCTGTAACACTGATGGAAAGAGGAGGAAGCAGCCAACAGGGGGGGGGGGGGAAAGGGGCAATGCAATGAAAGCTATTTACAAGCATCAGCAGGGCAAACTAAATAATTAAGAGCCAGCAGCTTAGATGGGTCTAGTCTCCTGGAAATGTGAAAGCCACCACATGAGGTGTGAGTGCCACCTGCTGTTTTGTTTTTTTCTGATGGAGAAAGTTGGGGGAAGGGGGTTGTGGGGGGGGGGGGGTTCACTGACCTCGCAATGTTTTTCTCACAGACTCGGAGTAGGTGCTGAACTGAAAAGTCCTCAGGCATTGTAATAAGATAGTAATTGCACATGTTTCTCTATACTTGTTCAGTAATCTCAGAAACAAAAAATTGTGGGGATATAAACCAGTCTCTGGGCAAAGAATAGGTTGGGCTGGAAAAGGCTCATCATCTTATTACTGCTCTGGAAATGCAACAGCAATGTTCTGGTTGCTAACAAAGCTCTCTAAGGGCTCCCATACATTTGCAGGGAGGCTGCTCCAGTGTGCTGTAATTACAGTACATCGAAGCAGACTTGATTAATTGAGTCTGCTGGAGCGTGGTAATTGCCACGCTCCAGGAAACTCCAGCATCATGTGCATCAGCATCCCCACGCTGAAAAATGGCAATGGGGCACTTTGAACTAAAGCTCATTCTAGCTTTAGTTCAAAGTGCCCCACTGCCATTTTTCAGCTTGGGGATGTTGATATATGTGGCACTCCAGGTGCTTTTAATTACCCCCCCCCAGCATGTCTATAAACACCTTAAAATGTTCTTTTTCCTCCTCCTTCCTTGAGCGCACACTGCCCTTGTAAAGTAAAAATATGTGGAATGGTAACATGCATCTCCTTGCCTGACCTTTTTCTTATTTGTCTGTGACTCTAGGGGCCAAAAGGAGAGAATGTGGGTTCAATCACTCAGCCTCTACCCAGCAGCTACTTGATCTTCAGAGCAGCCTCTGAATCAGACGGTGAGTGCTGTCTACATCTCTAATCTTTCTCCTCTTCCACAGATAATCAGGATAGATCCTGAGCAAGACTTGAGTATTGGGATTTTGAGAATATTTTTTTCCATGCTCTCCTTCTTAATGTCCTTAAAGAAAATTGAGGACATGAGCACACAAAAGAAGGTTGGCCTCGTAATTCAGGCAGTAGGCTGGGGCCTAAATGAAATTAGTTCCTGGCTCTGTTGCAGTCTCTCCATGTGACCTTATATAAGGGATTTAATCTCTGTGCTGCAGTTAAAATAAGCCTAATGCTGTTTTCTGCTATCCTTGTCTAAAATTAGATAGTAAGCTCTTTGATGCCATACTCTCATGCTATGCCGGCATGCATATTAGCCACTTCACAATGTCATTTCTTGAAGAACCACTGTAATACAAGCAATATGCTCGTCTAGTAAAGGAAGAAAAACCATTTGAAGTGACTGAAGGATTTAGAGTCCATTCCAATTAATTTGGCAGTCATTACTCTTCTAAACTTTGTTCTGCAACAAGTCATACCCCATTGGGTTTATATCTGTTCAGATATTTGTCTGCATTAGCACAGCATCCCGTACAGACTCATTTGAGTTACTAGCACCCTGTTTCACAGGTTGGAGGATATTCCATCTTTAATTCTTCTAAAACAAAACAAGGGTGAGAAGAAATGTGTGTACTACAGTAAAAGGTAAATAGAATTGTATGGGACCCCATGACTAAATTATGGGCATCTTTACACACACTTTGGGGTGAAGGATGGGGGACACTCATTCAACAAGCTTTAGTTGAAGTGCCCCTGCTGCCATTTTGAAGCACGGGACACTGAATACATGTGATGTGGAGGCTGCTGGAGCGTGCTAATTGGCACATGTCAAAGCAGATGTCTGACACATGTATAGGTGCCCTATATGCCCAATTTCTTTCCAGCTGGATAAAGCTGAGCATTATGGCTGAGAGTTTCTTTTGAAAATTTGTAAGGGAACTAGGAAGCCAGGTTTTTTTAGCTTTTCAGTTTTAAAAGGCAGCATCCATGTTGTTAAACCAGGGAGCACAAAGATATGTGGCTTCTGCCACACAGGCATCAGCCTGACTGGAAGTATGTCTACACTAAGAGTCACAGCTGTGCTCCAGACATCTCTAGGTGAGAGTGTGGCTCATTGAACATCTACCTTTCTAGGTAGATTAGCCATAAAATGCAGTCTTGAAGGTAGAGGAAAAAAACCTTAAATCCCCAAGCAGCCAGAAGATGAAGGGAGTTGAATGTGAGATGAGGAAGGGATTATCCCCTGCACGAGATTAGCAGAGATCTTGAGAGAAACATTGGAGCTTTAGGAGAGGATCCCGTGTTAGCCTCATGCAGTTGTTTCCCATCTGAACCATTTCCTCATTTCAGGAGACTTGGTCCCACATGCATCCCTTTTTTATGGGTAGTCATTCAACAACTTTTTCCCTATCTTATTGCCATTTGCCTAAATACTCATTTAGGCAAGGACCTAAAGGAGAAAATGTGTAATGATGCAAGGGGGCTGGTGGAGAGACAACTCCCCAGTGCCAGTTCTTCTGAATACAGTGTTTCCCAGGTTAGAGTTGTAACTTTTGCAAGTTGTTATCACTGACACCACATCTGGCTGCTTTTACTGGAATTCACAACACTCTGAGAAGTGAATTTAGGTCAATGTGTGGGAAATATGCCAGCTTGATATGTGAGAATGTCTCTGACCCTAACTACTACAGAAGGCTAAAATGTCACTGTTTTTTTTTAAGCAGCTAAGAAGCTTAAAACATATTTTCATTCCAGTTGGCCTTCAAAATAACATCATTCTTTTTCCTACCAAATCATGACTGTTCCTGATGGACAGTTTTTACCCACTGCCAAAGGTCATACAAGTGACCCTGCATACACTTTGGGTCTCATTCAAAATTCCCTTTGAAGCTGCTGAAATCTCTGAAAAGACGTCTGTTAGGCTTGGGTTCTAAGGGCTTTTTGGCTTCCAGCTCATCTTAATCCACTCCAGGAGCTGGCAAATAGAAAGAACATGGAGGGAACGCTGAGGCTATCAAATGCGTCTCTGGTTGGCAGAAAATAGTATACGAGCAAACCTGGGGGAAGTGTTTCAGGGGTCTGGTTATGTTTTTTGTTATTTATCTGGGTTTGGGCCTACTAGTGTATTTACTCAAATATAAGACAATTCTGAATATAACACAACCTCCCCCCCCCCAGTAATTAGACATTTGATGCCTTACCTACTTAGTACTTTTAGTATTGCTTCTGCATCAGTCAGTCCTGGAATTTCCCATAATAAAGCAGCCACAAGGAAGGCTACCTGATCACATTCATGTCAATAAAAACACCTTGAGCTGCTCTGCTGTGGGTCGATGACCAAATCCCAGATCTCGTGGAGTATTAAATCTCCATTCAGATGTTTTTAGTGTCTAACTCTCTAGTGCCTCATGAAAGCGGAGTGGAGGGAAGAGATGCTTACTCTGGACAATTTATAAATGTGTTGTAGTTGTCCAAGTATAGAATATAATTATTGGAAGTTTGCCTTGAATTTGTCCCTCTCCCACTGCTACATCAGGAAAAATAAATCCTGGGTGGGTCAGGCGGCCCCCTTGCATTCTTTTCCTTGCAGCCCCTTTCCACTCCACTCCCTTACTGTCAGACCCTGCCTGAAAACACTGACTTGGGAAAAACATGCCCATCATAATTTTGCTTATAGACAAACTACTATGAATATCCATAGACTTAGTTCATCCAAAATTGATGTTTTCCCTTTTTTGAAACTACTGCAACTTTTAGCACAAGTATTTCATAAACACACTTTTAAGCAATCCTTTATACCTAGTTATGCATAATGCAAACAGGTGCATCTACATGTAACACTAACTACACAGAAGCATCCCAGGCAAAGCCCAAGCTATTATGTTAGTTTAACAGACGGCTAGTGTCTGTAAAAAACCCATGTACCAGCACTACTGAGTAGTAGCACCAATTACTACATACCAGTTTAGTACTTGGTTTTGCAAGTACATGTAGATATGCATGATATTAGTCCAAAACCAAAAGGCTCATGATTTACTGCATAGTTCATTGGGCTGAGCCACAGCACAGTCCACAGTGTTTCAAGTCATGGTCACCCCAGAGCCCCACATTGCTCAGTATGTGTGTGTACTCCAGATACTCCTCCCTCCCCACAAAGGATCTACAATGCTAATTAAACCCCACTCATGACTGGAACTGGATGCTCTGTGCATGAGTCCTGGGATCCTCCAAAAAATGTATATGCGGATGAGGCACAGGGCAACCTGGTCCATCTCCACCTTATGGAGTGTGGGGCTACACTAATCCTATGTGACAGGCCGAGAGAGCGGGTGACAGAGGGATTCTGGGTGAACTATTTGGGGCCCCATTTGGTGATTGTTGCCAGACATTTAAAGTTGGTGAAGAAACAGGAATCATTGGAAATGGGGAAAGAAAGGAAGAACTCAGCTGTGGGAGTGAAGAGGAAATGGAATTGCAGTCAAAATAATGGCTCAGCATGACTTTAAAAATAACTGGGGGGAATTGGCACTACCATATATCTTATTCAGTTGGGCTGCATGAGCTTATCCTTGTAGGTTCCCATCAGGGCAGTGGGTGGGGTACAGGTATAGAGATGAGTGTGTGGATATGCGGTATGAACTGTGTAACAGGTTTTTAGTGTGCTTTGATCTGCCAAGTGAACCACAGGGGCCACTTGGCAGAGTGTTGGAGGTGGGTGGGTGTGTGTGTGTGTGTGTGTGTGTGTGTGTGTGTGTGTATACACACATACATATACAAGATATATATATCTTGCAAAAAGAATCAATATGTTTGCCCAATGTGGGCCACATATTTTATAGTCATACACAGTGTTGGCTGCATTTAATCAGCTTCATAGTTGGTTTCCATTACTGAGCACATGCTGCTTTTGGCAGTAGTCTGATGATGGACAATGTATTTAATGAAGTTTCCATGTATGCAAATGTAAGACAAGGACCCTGCCCGCCCCCCCATGCTGGGGGGGGGAAGGGGCGGGGGAAAGGGGCTTGTCTTATATTCAAGTAAATACGGTATTATTGCCTCCACTGCCACCTCCTCCATCCCTTCCTCCTTTGGCAAAGAGTTCATGTGTGGAAAGCCCTTCTCAATAACGACAACTTATGCTACAGTGAAAGCTAGGTGGAATTTAAATAAAGAATTATGCAGGGGGTTTTGAGCAGAATGTTCCCTGCCTCTCAAAACTGCTTGCATCTCTGTGAAAATGAAATAAAAGATGAATAGAAAATGAATAGAATTCTACCTTGCAGCCAATGTCTAGAAACCCATTGATGGATAGGTTGGGATAGTCTTTTAAGTATCAGCTGTCAAAGCATTTCAAACCTGGGTCAGATGGGATAGGATTGTTCTGTTCCTCTATTGTACAGGCAACCTATTTGCTGGTTAGGTAATTGAATACCGGTAATAACTGTCTGTCAACCCAAATCTCCTAAACTGCCATTTCCTTAGTAATCACTGTAACCTGCCGTTCCATTAACTTAATTAGAAAATGTACCATGAGATTGGTGCAGTCAGTGCATGTGTGTGAATGTTAGGGGATGGAATTTGCTGCTGCCCGATAACCACTTACCTCTTACCATACTGGATGAACTGTTTTGAATATGTGACTGTGAAACTTGTAGGCCAAGCAAGATAAAAGTAGTGTAGCCACATGTCATCTTGGTGCACTCCTTACTCCTGGCACCATTGCGAGCCCTTTCTATAAGTCAGAGCAGCCTTGTAGGTACTCTAATCTTCACCTGCTAGGGACATCCTACAAGAGGCCTGAGCAGTTCAGAGTGCAACACAGCCCCAGCTGTGCCCTCTTCCTCTGGAACATGTGCAGTAGGTTTCAATGCAATGGAGTGGCACAAGGCAGGTTGGGGAAAAATCTAGCTTGCAGTATTTGAAGCATTGTGCGGAGCTTTCTCTCAAATGAATAATTAGACATTTGTGATAAAGGCAGAAGTTAAAATAGTGAATTACTGCAGCCTATGTCTCACTCAGAAGCTTGGTCAGGTTCCTTGGCAAGCAGTGCAATTCAAGTGAAATCCAAGTCAGAACCTGAGACTTCTTGGTTCTTCACTTGCAAGAGCGGTTTATGGCCTGAAGGAAAAGCTAATGGGAGCTCTTTAAATTAAAAACGGGATCAAAGAAAGAGGCCAGCATCTAGTAACATAAATGTGACATCTGTTTTCAGAAAGCCAGTAATTAAGGATGAAATTAGGAGAATCCCTTTGATCGTTCTGTACCTGTCCAAGAGCAATCTGAATGGATTTGGAAAGGGGGAGTTCATACAAATTCCATCAACTCCATCAAGGAGGCGATGGTAACTGCTGACTGAATGAAGCCACAGGCATATTCTGTTTGATATTGGCCTTTGATATACTGTCATGCCAAAAATGCTAGCATGAAGGGTGAAGAATGGTGCTGATGGTGGCACTTCCAGATGGACAAAACATTTGACTTGGTAGTTGTAGTCAGTGAGCTGTGATTTAAATGGATGTGGTCTAGGGAGGAAGTAGAAAGCATATAAAATCATGATGGGCATTATATTTTTCCATCAACATTTATGGAGTATATGAATCTTGCACTGAAAATGTTGCAAGAAAAGGGAGCTGTTGCATTTTAGAGAGTCTGGGATGTAAAGAGAGACAGAGGCTCATGCAATGCCATTAACTCCTCATACACGTACTATGGGACAGATTCTACTATAAGTGGGTATGGATTGAAAATAAGAGAACCCAGATCTGAAGGGATTTGGGGAATAAGCATCTCTGAAAGAGTCTTTATCTTCATCTAATGCATTTAACAAAGTTTGTAAAGATAAATTTACAAAGTTTGAGCAAGCCTTGACCTGTTTATTAAAAGGGGGGCATGACCCTCAGACACTTGGCAAGGTTAACAATAATTCATGAGGAACTCCTACTTTTTAGAAAAGTGGCTTGCACAAGGAAGTTGAGACAGTCTCATTATATATGTGGCTACAATGTGATCAGCAGCTCAGTGTCCAATTTTCCCTTTTTAAATGTTTTTTTTCCTTGCCCTGCCCTCTGACACTGGGTAGGATTTGAGGTTCTACCTTGCAGCCAGCCCCCAGAAGTGCCACAAGCAACAGTAAATTTCCCATCCTATAAAGTCCAGGAGCAGGGTCCATTTTCTGGCATACATTCCCATTTTAGAAAACCATCTGCAAGGGCAAAACAGTCCACAGGGCTCAAACTCTGTAAATACAAGGCCTTTCTCTCACCGTCATCTGAAAGGGGGCTTTTATTTATGTAATGACTAGTCTCTAAAAATAAGCAGCAGTGTGTTTTAAAAAAAAAAAAAAAAAAAAATTCTCCTTCTGGGTGGTATTTCTAAAAGTGGCTATCACAACCTGGGCCTGCCCCCCTCCCTGGAAAGACACCAGTCTGTGAAGACTTGACCACTACTGTCTGTCTCCTTCTAAGACTCCTCAGTAGGGATGGAGGAGGACACTATTCTGAATTCCCTGGGTTGATGGGGATTGTGCCCATGTACAGATCCCATCTGCCACCCTCCTTTGGAAGGCTCCTCCATCCAGTACCTTAACCCTTCCTTTCAAAGCAGTGTCTCAGCCTCTTAAGGCCGTCCTTTTTTCCATTGCCATACGTGACCCCCAATAATTCCATCTTCGTGTAGTTGCTCTGTACTTCTCAAGTCAGCCCTCTGGTGACAGCGCAGCAAGCAAGCAAAGAATACAGAAGAATGTCTGCATATAGTCACTCTGTCGTATTATCTTTACCTGGAGGAAGAACCTTTACTTCTTTCATCTGATCTTGCTCTTTCTGTGAGTCTTGCCAGCATTTTGGGCAAAGCAGAGTTCTTCTACTGGTATTCTAGTATGTTGTGGTAGACATCTCCCTTGCCCAGAAAAGCATTTCTTAAATGCAGTGTGGCCTTCCTTCCCCTATGATTCACGGAGGAAATTCCAGCCCCTTCCCCTCCCCTCCTCTCCTTGACTTGTCAGACTTGTGTAGAGCAGGGATGGGCAAAATATGGCCCGCAGGCCGGATCCAGCCCACCAGGCACTTCCATTCAGCCTGTGGCCCACCTCCCCACAATGAATTGTGCCCCGCTAGCACAGGCAGGGCTGCTGCTGTAGGCTTCCCCAGGGTCCTGCTCCCTCCAGGCAGCAGGTAGGGAAGGTGGGGGCTGCAGCTGGGCAGGAGCACGGAGCGTGGGGCTAGGGCTGGCTGCAGCAGAAGCCCTTGCCCAGGGGGGTGGCAGCAGTGGGCAGTTTGTCTGGGCAGGGTGCGATTGTGAAGGGGGAGGGGTATGGGGACCCCCCCCCCACACCCCACATGGCATACAGCCCTGGCAGGCAGCAGGGGCAACAGAAGCAGCAGGCGGCGTGCTCTGCTTGGTGCTGGTGCCTGTCTCTTGGCTCCAGCTAACGCTGCGAGGAATGCAGCCCCTGCCGAGCTGTTTGTTTCCCTGGTGTTCCCAGCACTCATGGAGCACAGGAGGGAAGCACCAGGTGCTGGAGTGGACTGGGAAACCTTCTGGCTCCAGTGTTTGGGCCTTTCCTCCTGTGCCCTGCGAGTGCTGGGAGTACCAGGGAAATGAACGGCTCAGCAGGGGCTGCGTTCCTCACTGCAATGTGGAGCACTGGCCAGAGCCAGGCACCAGCACCCCTGCCTGCTGCTGCGCCGGGGGAGGGGGTGTGCCCACACCCATATGTGCGCACACAGTGTTGCCTGCTTCACTGCGGGAGAGGACGGTGTGTTCCAGAGCCACACAGCCACACCCCCTCACAAACTCCCCTCCCCCCCAACACAATGTAAAAGACTAAGAATTTATTTCTGAGTTATTATGCAATCCCCTCATATATATTACACAAACACAAATCATGACAAAATATTTTTCGTAATAAAATTTAATATGTTATCGTAGGTTTTTAACTTCTAGTCTATGATTTGTTTTTTGGTTCTTAGATGGCAACTCCCTGCTTCCAAAAGGAGTAAGGGGAGGAATTTCTGGTGGCAAAGGTCAGGGGTTTGGGGTGGGACTTCTGGTTCCAAGACAGTGGCCAGGGGGTAGGGCTATGCATGCAGCCCTTGACAGCTCGCCAAACCTCGTTAAGTGGCCTTCCACCCAAAATAATTGCCTACCCCTGCTATAGAGCCTGCTGGCCTATGACTCCAGGCCAGTATGTGAGAGGCAGTTGATAGTCCTAGATTGCCCTAGGAGATTTTCTGTCTTAGATACTCATCTAGGTGCCAGTACAGAACCTATTCTAACTCGAACTGGAAGTGACAAGGTGAAACAAAGGTTAGACTTCAAGATGGAGGTTATAATCCAAAAGGGAGTTCACAATTTGGTGCAGATGCATCCCACTCTTATCACAAGCGTGTCATAGCAATTAAAACCCACAACTAACCTTTTCTATACCATGTAAGTGCCTGTCAGAACAGCACTTTGTAAAGTTCACTCACGTCTAACAGTAGCCTACAAATGCCTGAATTTTAACTTGCACACTATATAAACAGCACCTGCAGCTAATTGAGGGATCATCCTTGAATCAAGGCAGCCAGAGTGCTACAAATTAGATACATGCCCCCCAAAGGAACAGCAAAATTAAGGGCCCTCATCTGAAACATTTTGGGGCCTTGAAATGTTCAGTGACTGCCTCAAATCAATGTCTTCCCTATCACTCATGATTTTCTTGTTTTAAAGGCATAAACACTGTTGTCAGCTGGCAGTACGTGTCTTTGCTGTTACATCAATGTGATTGATGCTGGTGAGGCACAAGGCCAAAAGCTGATGACTTTTACTAGCCAAGCAAAGCAATATTCCCCTGGCAGTGTACTATCTGAAGAGTTACATGGCTATTTTGTATTGGTTTTTGTAAGTAAAATTGGCCACTCCATGTCTGAAATTTGTGATTGAAAGAAGTTCTCCCAGGCTGAAATTTCAGTAAGATTCAATCTATAGCATACTTTGGTGTTGTCTAAAAGCACAGAGGGAACTTCAACCCAGGTTTTGTCATCAAGTATTTCAAGGTGCACAAAAGGGCTTAAAGTGAAAAGGTTCTAAGTGCAAATATTCTCAGTACTACATAAACCAATAGCTATACAATCAATCCATTATAAGACTGGGACATATGAAATGTTTTCTTTGAATAGGAGCTGACCAGAGTTAGAAGGCTGACTATCTAGCTACACGGGCTGAGTGTGTGTGTTTGTTTGTTTGTTTGTTTAAAAAAAGTTGAATTAATTCCCTCTAAGCAATGGTGGCAATTTAAGCTGCATGCTCACTTCCATCTACGCAACCCCAGCTTCTTAGCAGCTTCATCAGTGCTCCACTTCTGAAGCAAGCAGCGCATCCACTAGCTATTAGGACTGTGCAAAACAGCAGCGTTCCACTTCGATACCTGTTTTGATAGAACAGTGTTTCAAGTTTTTGTTTCATTTTGAAAACACTGTTCCATTCCATTTTTGTTGAAACGGTTTTGCTGTTTCAACATTTCAGTCAGGCCCCAGCCTAGTTGAGTTCCCCTCCCCAGTGCTGTGATCAGGCTGGGGCTGGGGAAGGGAACCCTGATTGCAGCCCACCACCTATCTGGCTGCTTCGAAACTCAAAACATTACAAAACTTTTGAAACATTTCAACTACCCTTGTTTCATTTCGAGGCTGTTTCAAAGCCCTTTGTTTCATTTTGATTTCACTGTTTCAAGCTTGAAATGAGTTGAAACAGTGTCAAAACAAAACAGCCGACAAAATTTTGCACAGCCCTACTAGCTATCTTTGGGGTAAACATTCTGCAGGGGCAGTAATATCTGAACATGTCTGACTGTATTTAAGTACTTGTTACAGACAGCTGCTAAACGTTAGTCCAGACTGCTGAGCCAAGGCTACGCATCCAACTTGAAGGGCACGTTCAGCTCCTGTTATTACAGAGCAAAGGCAATAAATGGAAAGCCATTTCTGGTACTTTCCCCACACCTTTCTACAAGGGTGTGTAGTTTGTAACCCAATAAAAATTCAGCTGTAATTTTAGCTTTACCCCTCCCCGCTCCTTTCCCTTTTCCTTCTCTCTTTAATTGCAATCATTAAGTCAACTGCTACAGTCTTACTGCCACTGAACCAGAGAAAAGACTAAATCCTCTGGTCAGAGGAGACACAGATATATGCCATGTAACCTCTCACATATACAACACGGTGATAATCATTTACAAGGTGACTTGATGTTTATAGACTTGCAATAATTACCTGGTTTGCATTTGTGTTTTTAACTGAATATTTATAAAAGAATTGTCACTTTGTTTATAACCTGCCATCAGAGCCAGTTGATAAATTACATAATTTTGGCAAAAAACGCAAATTTCATTGGAATTTTGCTATTGGCTTGGTCAATAATGCATTGTGCAAATGCATTTGTGTGTGTGTATGAGGGGAAATAAAAATGTTTTGTTTAATTCTACTCCATTCTTTCTAACTAACCCTGAAAGAATTGCCCTTTATGCCAGAGGTTCTCAAACTGTGGTCCGTGGACCACCATTGGTCCATGAACTCCATTCAGGTGGTCCACAGAAAGGTTGCGGAACAATCGAGAATATCTGTACTTATAAGGTAAGACTACTGATAAAAATGCCTCAAGGGATGAATAGAACTGCCCAGTTACCTTTTTATAAACATGGGCCTTGGCTTGTTAGTAGGAGTGTAAGGCTCATTAATCCATCTAAGCCCTTAAGCACATGCTTTAAAAATTTTTATTCTAGTGTGCAGAAGATATACATGATGTCATTTTCTTTGAATTGGGTATTGGGTTTCAGTGGGAACTGCAAGGCCCTTTCACTTCTGTAAATGAAGCTGTAAAAATAGCCTATATTTAAGAGCTTTTTTGAAAGCTTTGCTTAAGTGCACAAATAGCATGTATGACATTCCCAATAGCAAATTACTGAAGTTCCCTCCCTTTCCTAGGACTGGAGAATAGAAGGTGAAGATGTGCTTTCTTATGTGAAATGATCTGGAATATGTTTTGAGTCAGGTGTGTGAAGGAGATGAGGGATTTGTGTTCAAACGCCCATTAGCTCTCAGGCGTTATCCAGGCAGATCCTTTGCATGGTGAGAAGTGAAGAGATCTCTGTATGCCAAGGCTTTTATATAATTACTTGCAAAATCCAAAGTAGTGTGAAATTAATTATAGCCTCCCTGAACCTGCCTAATCATTTATTAGCCATCGTGTATGGTATTTGTAAACCACAAGCTGATGCTGAAGGAATCTGCAGGACAAAGTAGGAGTAAATGACTACATTGAATGACATTGCTGGAATTTCAGTAAACCCATAATCCTTCAAGACCTTCATTCTAGCTGTTTCTCTTATACAAATGATTCATGGGAGTGCAGAGACTTATTAAAATTATAAATATGTCTTTTATCCAAAAATGATTCAAACCTTTGAACTCTAATTGCTGTTCTCATAGGGCCAAAACCTTGTCCTATTAAACTCCACTGGAACTTTGGCCTACTGGGAATTTTGTCCAGGACAGCAGTTAAATTTCAATTAAACTTAAGCCTGGGTTTGTAGTTAGATGTGTGTTCTCCTAAGTAGGACTGCTTCCTTAAACTGGGGTGGGGGAGTAAGATCAGGGCTATAAGAAATTCATGCATCTACAGGACTCTCCATTACTTTTGCAAAGTCCTTGCTAATTTCCTTCTTTTCCTCTCAAGTGTGTCCTAATTACCCTATAATGTATTCTGAGAACTGTAATGAAGATCTCTGCTATATGTGGTAGAAATTAGAGGTTCTCAAATATCCTGCAAATTTGCCAGGTGCCCTGTGCTTGTTAGCGATTCATATGCTTCCTCTGTATTTTTAATTTGTTTTCAAATGTACAAAAGCTTCCCTGATAAGCAGACAAAGGTTATGATTTATAGCAAGCAAAACAAATCATGGAGAATCGAATATATCTCCTTGTTTCTTCAATGCCATAATCACCACTGAGCACCTAATTATGTATTTTACATGACTATGCTGACTTGCATGCCTAAATAAGAAGTGTGGATGTTCAGTATAGGTTCTGATGGATGCAGTTTCTTCCATGCCAGCTTATCACCGGTTCCCTACTGAAATCAAATAAGGGCATGGAGAAATCATCAAATTGGAGAGAGTTAATAGGTGAGGGGGCTAACTGTAGAGCAGCTGATCTCTGGGAATTGCATGTGTGCTCCCAGTTACTCTGTGTTGAGTGAAACAAGGCAATTTAACGTGGGTGTCTCCTGGGCTGATTTAGCTTTTAGTTACCTTGGGGTAATTGTGTGCCTTCAAAGAGCTTCTTGTGTCATGCTTTACATTAAGTCCCTGTCCACTTGACTCTTTTGCATCTGAGTCCTCAGGGTGTGCTCAGAAATGTGGATGTACAACAGTCTGTTGTGCTTAAAAAGTTGTAGGTGTGGGGCCAGTGTTTGTGCTGATGCAGAATGATATCAGAAGCATGTTGATTTTTGCTGAACTTCCTTCTTGAATGATGAGAATCTTAGCTCTTGCACTGAGAAAGGACCTACCAAAATTATGATTTTGCAGATTTCGCAATATGTGGCATTGCCTGCAAAAATGGGCAATGCACACAATCCACAAAGCAAAAAAAAAAAAAAAAGAACTGAAAATAAAACACTGGATTGTTACTTTTAAATTGCCAATTGCTCAAATCACGAGCAAGACCTTATAAAGGGGGATAAGGCAAAATGCTGTGTTTATTGATTACATAAATTAGACAAAGAGGTTTGGACACATCACTCATATAGACGCACACAAATCATCATGCACAAAACTAATGCACGGGCACACACAAACACAAAACAACCATTCCATTCAGACATTATAATTACCAGCAGCAGTTGTTCAATAATAGCACTGGGTGGCCATCCTAGATCTTATTGAGAGAAGATGCAGATAGCAGGTAGGGTGGTTATTTTGAGAGAGATCCTGTAGATAACAGCTTAGAGTGGGGTGAAACAGATGCGTCTGTGCTCCGACAAAACAGCAGTTGAGAGACTCTCCCAACTTTGAGAATGCTAAGTTGTCTTTTGTAGGGGTTGGCATCCTTTAAGTGCTTTGGGGGGGTTTTCATACCCAGCTTCTGTTTTTGAGGTTGTTCTTCATTCATCTTCAGCTTATCTCAGCCTGAGGTCATTTTGGTCATCCAAGTCAGTATCTTAGCCTTGGAGTGTTCTTGCTGCCCATCTGGCAGGATGTGTGCCTCTCTTCTCCTTGTTATCTCCTGTTGTGTCTTAGGCCTCCTAATTCTTCAGCCATCCATTAATTAGTTTACTGACTGGTGCCCTTTATATTTGGTGCCTTGTTGCTTACATAAACAGTTAAGTCTCCTTCTCCCATCTCTATGCCATTCTCTCACCATTCACCCTTTCACATCCACTCGTTCAAAAAGGGCATACAGAGTTCATTCACTTACGTCAAGCAAAATAGTACAAAAATGGAGTTTTCAAGTTACTTACAAGACAAAACTAACATAGTTACATTTCACTACTATTACACTCTGTTAACATCAGCTACATTAGTTCAGTTCATGCTACAGGATCCCCAGAGGGAGCTGGCAGTGCATAGGGCACTGTGGCAGCCCATCAGCGAGGAGGGGGAAAGGGACAAGGGGAAGCTGCTCAAAGGGCTGCCAGCAAGATAGCTGCCATCCCTCCTTTCACCATTGATTGGCTATAAGAGCTGCCTGTCATGTGGTCCCACCCCTCTCCACCAATCAGTGCAAGAGGTGAAGCTACATGATGGATGCCCCTCACAGCCAATCAGCAGCAGAGCCAGGACCATATAACAGGGATCCTTCACAGCCAATCAGCAGCAAGGGGTGGGGGCTACTGGAGCCCCTTGGCCAATCAGAGGTGTAGGAGGAGGTGGGGAGCTGCTGCACTCTGCCCACAAAATGGCTGCCAAGCTCCACAATCTGCCCATGAAATTGGCAGACAGCCGCCACAAATTCAGAAGGTCCCTAGTAATAAGTGACTAATAATACAGTATTAATAACCTGGCCATGATCCTTGAGGCTAATAATTTTTTCAGTGATGTTTTTTATATGGAGATCTAAACAGGGTTCTGGGACTTACATAAAATGGTAACTTGCACTGAGTGCATAAAGTGAACACTGAGAAATATAGATTGTACCCAGCAGCATCTGTGGTACTACTGAATGTTAAAAATTATGCAATGTAAAATTTACATTCTGGTTAGGCAACAGATTCTTAACCAAGGTGTCATGACACCCTGGGGTTTTGTGAGATTCTTTTAAGGGTGCTACACCATATTTACACTGTTAGGTGTGCAAATATCTATACGCAAGATAAACCCAGGGATTTCAAACAGGAATGCATAGTATCAAAATCATTGACTTGTTGTGGTCGTTTTGAGTTCTTTGCAACAAAAGATTCACTTTGCTATTTTTTTGACTACAGAAAAAATTGTGAAAACCTAAAAGCTAGCATTTTCAAGGGGTGCCTTGAGCCTAAAAGGGTTAAGAAACACTGTGCTAGGCTAATTGAAGACATTATTAAGGCTGTTTTAAAGTGCTGTTCCTAATGTTCCTTCACTCTCAAATGAGAAGCTTTTGTGCAATGGCAAGTAACCGCTTTTCATAGCACTCTGACTTTACATACTTAGATTCTTGTTTTTGCAGGTCGATGTTGGCTGGATGCTCTGGAGCTTGCCCTGCGTTGTTCCAGTCTCTTCAGGCTCAGCACCTCCAAACAGGGGAAGGATGGAGAACTGAACTGCTCATCTGATTCCTCGCATGCTGGCCTATACAACCTCTTGCACACTGCCACCATCTCTGACCAGGAGCTCTTCCAGTAAGACATTTTTGCCTCTTGGGCTTGTAAAGGTGTTGGCATGTATAGATGAATGACTTTTTTTTTTTAACCTTATTTTGTTCATCGGCTTGGTAGTCTAACTTCAAGGTCTGCCCAGATACGTTCTCATACCTCACTCAGTCTGCAACATCTGGGTGCTTTTTGGCCAGTATAGGAGTTGATTTGTCTTTTGCTGTCTGAAAGCTTCAACCTACAGACTGGGAAAGGACTGGTTGGAATCTTAGTTGTGTGAAAGTGTGTGCAAGGATCAAGTCCACTCTTCCTCTTACTTGAGCTAAACTTCTGTTGAAGCTAATTTGGGTAGAAGAATTGCTTGCCTGGGTTGAGTACCAGTTTATAGGTAAGCCCACCAAATTGGGTAGGTAACTGGATGCAACCATTCCAGCATCTACCATCGTTTAAGCCACTGACAGACATTCAGTGAAAGACGTAATGCAGTCCCAACAACTGTACTTCCTGCTATGCTGCACATACACAGTAGGAGGAGTGACTGTGGGATCAGGGATCAGATCCCCATTGCACCATATTGCCAGTGCAGGGGGAGCCTGGGATCATGATGACAGAAAGCATCAGTCAGCTGATCAGTGTTCCTAGCCACAGGAACACACTGAGTTCCTGCAGCTGGGAGTATTTGGCAGCCCTTCAGTTATAGCTCATACAACTCATGAGTACAACTCTTTTTTTTTTTTCCTTCATTCCTTCCAGGTATAACATGAGATGAGGGTGGGACAGCACAGTAGGAAATCTGAGGTGTTACTCAGATGTACGGGTTAACTGTAGACCTGTAATCTCATGGGCCATATCCTTGTTGACTTTTCAGTTCTCCCATTTGCTGCTAAAGAGACAATACATTATAACAGTACCCATGTTAAGAGCTTATATTGACAGTGAACCAAGGAACATAGTGTAGTTTCAGGTATAAGAAAGGTTCCAAGTACAAGAAACCGAGGCTTATGTAGCAGCATTAAGCTTGTGCTTTTTTTTCTGACTTGTGGGCACTTGAATCCTTTGCCAGATGGGAGATGGTCTTGTAAAATCAGATATCATGCATCAGTAATAGAAGTACCATTGCCTTGCTGCACACTTGTCTAAAAATGTTTGTACTTGCTTCATGTTACTACATTAATGGCATAATAGCAATGCTTAAGGCATTCAACTGGGTTTTGAGGTTGTATTGTGCTTGGTACCATGCAATTGAGTAAAAAGGACACAGTAGAAGGAGTTCAGTCCTTTATACCACCTCTGCTGTGGTATCCTGTTATATCCTGCTATGACAAAACTACTGTTACACTTGTGTGTACATTCTAAGACAGGAGTAAACCTGTAGCCCTGGTAATATGCATTTGAAGCTATAGTAAATGGAAATCACAGGAGACTGGCTAGGAGTGTATTAAAGTATTCCCCCTATATCAGAGATGAAGTTTATACAACAGCTACTCTCTTTTTTCTGATTGCATGTTCAACATTAAGAGGCCTACTTAGCCCTCTAGAAATAGGGGCTTCAACAATACTGCAGAAGACAGTTTTTAGAAATGTTCAGCAGCCGTAACTGGGATCTGATATTCAAAAGAGCTTGGCTCCTGGCAGAGTCTGGCTGCAGTTGTTGGCACTGAGCGTTACTCAGAGTTTAGCTCTTAATGCAACTCCATTCTTAATGCTGGTGCGTTTGAAGCTTTGCCATAAGATTCGGTCTTCCCAAAAGGTTTAGAGCCTTGGAGACTTTGGCATCTGCCTGGCAGAGGTGTGAATTCCCCAAAGTGACAGGGGATGAGCAGACTGGCAGAAAGAGAGACCATGAAAATAACACTCCCCAAGTGCTGAGCTAGAGGTTGTTGACTTACCCCTGACAGTGCCTTTCTCAGGGATTCATTCATTCTAATTAAATGCCTTTCCTACAGGGAATCATATCAATTAAGTTGGCATGCTGTTATTAGGGAGGCAGTTAATTACATTTAATTCTATCTTCAAATTAGTCAAACTACTCTGTCAAGGGGGGAAGAAGGGCAGATGTTGTATATTCTGGAGACAACCTGAAACCAGCTCCATGCAGAGGGAGAAATTTATCTTGGGTAAATACTATGCATGTCTGATGGCACCTTTGTTTCTCTCCTGGAAGAAAGTGAAAATGACATAATAATAACAAAACTGATATCTTTACTGCCTTTCATGTCATGTGTGCATGATTTCTGGCTCACTTTTGTGGTTTTAAGTTTCCAACTGAGCAACTGAAGGCATGTGCCTTCTACAGGGTTGCAGACTTAAGACTGTATAGACTTGAATAGGGCTTTACTCATGACTTCAGAAAGAATGTACACTTCTTCCATCTCTTAAATGTCTTAGCAAGCTTTTGGGCACAAGCACCCTTCTTCAGGCCTAGGGAGACTCTGCTGTTCTGAGATCTCCAAGGAATGAAAGAAGCTAAAAGTGTGACAGGATGTCAGTGAGAATGTAAATAGGTGAACATTAGGAAAACAATGGGTAGAGAAGGGGATTTCCACTTACAGTACTTATATTCTCACTGACATCCTGTCACACTTTAGCAATCTTTCAGGCAAAAGCTCAGTAACTTTTGTTCCAACTGTTCAGTTGGTCTAATAAAAGATATCACATCTACCCAAAGAACCTTGCCTGCCTATGTCCTTAGACAAACATGGATACAACCAAAAACCCTGCATCTCTTAAATAGAATCAGGACTCATGGTAGAGGTGATAACTTTTAATAGTTGGTCTAATAAAAGATATCACCTCTACCATGAGTCCTGATTCCTTTTTGCCTCTAGACTAATGGCTACAACCTGGATACCTGACTGCATCTCTTAAATGTTGCTTTAGTCTTCAGAGATCTTCCTTCCTTGTTTGTCTGCCTCATCTACCTGTTGTCTGTCCTGTTTGAGTCCTGCATTATAACCTCTCTGAGCCAGAGGCTATTTCCTTTGTTATTTAAAGGCAGGAGGAGGAGGATCGTGTTCAGAAGGATGGGGTCATGATCCTTGATTGGGGTGTCTAGATGCTGCCATAATAGATATTATGAATAATATGGGGAGGGGAGGGTGAGCTGCCGGCGGGCAGAGTGGTCCCTGGGCTGCGTGGGAGGCTGATGCTTCCCTCCATGGCTGCACCTGCCCACAGGCGCCCGGCTCTGGTGGTCCTGGTGGGCACTGCAGTCGCGGAGGGAAGCACCAGGCCCCTGCACAGCTCAGGCAGGCAGGCAAGCTCCAGGGGGGGAAAAAAAATCAGGCTCTCTGCTTTTCTTGGGCAGAATCTGCTTTCCTGGGCTGCTGCCAGGCTGCCTGCAGGGCTTCCTGCAGAGCCCCTGAGCTGCACAGAGTCCGGTGCTCGGAGTTTTAGTTTGCTGCGCCCCAAGTCATTTAAGTCGCATTATACCCCTGAGGCAAATTTCCTATAGCGGCTAGAATTAATGCGCCGATGTGTGCAAACACTGACACCATTAAAGCGGTGCAAAAGCATTTAGCCCACTTTAGTGTCGTGTATGCGTGCCCCTCATTTTGTCTATACACGACCTTAGATCCTAGTTGAAAGCCAATGTAAGCCTTTCTTACTGACTTTAGATCAGGCTCATGACTTGGTTTTTATTTATAATGTAAATATTTCTCATTTTTAACAATTCTGTTTGGCATCATTTGTGAGAAGAGAACTGGCTGGCTCCATTTAAGTCAGCTGAGTATGCTGTTCAGAATGAAGAGCATCTGGTTCTCCCAGAGCAGTTCTTTAGCCAGGAGCGTATTGAGGGCTGTGTCCTAGAAGGCCCGTTGTTAATTATTGACTAATATTAATATATGGTGTGATTTCGAATGAGCTGGGTTCCTACCTGTAGCTCTGCTGTGGAATAACCGTGGGCAGATCTAAGATTTAGGAAAAGGGCTCAGGAAGGGGAAAGGTGTGACACACAATTACATATAAAACACAACACATTTTTCTCCAGTTAAAAAAATAAATTAGTTGTTTTACTAATATGCTAGGGGGCTAATACTATATTATTCAGTTTAAGTTCAAAGCAAAACCAAATAACTACTGAAAAATTGCTCTGATTTGCTAGATTTATGTATACAGTTAAAAAGAAAAACAACCCACAAACTAAACAAAAATAGTCAAAATATATCTTGTCATTAGTCCTTTGGTCATAGTTAAATATGTCTCTTATTCATAAAACAAACTCTGTCTTTCCTGAGAGTCTTGACAGGACCTCTACTTCACTGTCAGTCATTTCTATACCTGAGTTAGTATTACCACACCTAAGCTGAGGTTTTTAGTAAAAGTTAAAAACAGTTTGCAGGTCTGTGAAATAGAAGGGGAAGATTACCAGGCAGGGCTAACACAGCAAAATTGCAGAAAAAAGGATAGTTTGAATACTGGAACTTTAAGACCATTAAAAAGGATAGAGGTTTGTTAACACCTTTTGGAGTTGAGATATTAGCAGAAATTAGAGAGCTGATAATGAGCCCTGAAGTCAGTTGAATGTCTCAGCACTGCCTGACTAGACATGCTGCTGCTATGTATATAGGTTTAGGAATGTTATTTCTTTTACTGCTTTGTGGAGGGAGGAACCATGGAAGGGGTAGAAAGAAAGCAGAGAGATCCAAAAAAAAGTGACTGAAAGTTTTTGTTTTTTTAAATTTGAGGGAAAAATTTTAAAAAGCTGATACAGTTGCTTATTTAACAAATACTAAATGAAGCACGTACTATTTCTCAAACATTGATCTTGGCCAGTCTAATGAATCTTTGCTTCAAGTATACATGCTCCTTGGAGAAGCTTTCCACAAGGGAAGGAAGCCTAGCAACCATACCCAAACACAGGCATATTTTGGTGATCATTTACCCCAAAGAAACAAATCAAATCTCTGAATTGTCAGCACCTAATTCATGATCTACTGTCCAACAAGTATCTTTGTAGGATCATGGGATACATTTCCTTGTCTGCTTTTTGCCTTTTGCTTTTCATTTATTGTCTCAAGTCCAAATATGCACTCAGCTTTGGGATGGAGATGATCTTGGTGATCAGTCATGCTTGGTAGCCACTGCCTAAAGCAAAATGTAGAGGTCAGGACCTGGGATTGGAATTCACTGGAACTACATATGTTTATAATAGTAGCGCAGTAGTGATCAAATACAACTGCCATTAGCTATTTGGTCTTAAGCCTATAATCATTTGTCTTAATTGAGAAACTGAAAAACCTTATAATGAAGAATTGTTTTAAATGATATAGAGCTAAGATGATCTCTCAAACTTAGAAGAAGCTATGAGCCAGTATTTTGAAACAGCTCAGCTTTGAGTTTTGGCTTCTTCCAGAAAACTGGCCAGAAGAACAGAAGAACAAATAATCCCATATTTTTGTGACTGAGTGGGGACTGAGCTCTCCTAAAAACTTGACACTAGTTCTGGGTTCTGAACACTTGAAGATCTCTTGCTAGCTGGCAAAGCCTAACTTTGTTTGACGGTCTCTCCCTTAGTTATGTAAAGATGGTTAAAACGAGAATGCCCAAAGGGAGCTGATAGGAATCCAGTTGAGAAGGCATTTAAATTTGTACAAAGCTTTCTAATGCATTGGGGTAGGAGGCAGGGGTTAGGCAGAGATGGAGAGAGAGCATGAGAGAGAGAGACTTGTTTTAAAACAAATGCTGACAGTGTAAAGATGTGTGGCCCTCTCAGAGGCTGAGCATGAAACACTTGTCAGTGACAAAAAGCACCATGTTGCCAGACTGAAACCCCCTTCCCCATGCCTCTCATGGGGTTACACATGTAGGACCAGCTGTTTGTCTTCTGCCTTGCAGAATGCCCTCTTGATGGCCCAGTGTGACACAAGCTGGTCCACACTTTGTTGCAAGGTGAAATGTCCAAAGTCAAATGTGGTGTGCTCAGACCAGGAAGCAGAAAAGTTGGAGGGCATCCCTAGACCTGGCACCTGCAAGCTAGTTTCTGCAACTTTTTCAGTCACCATCTTGGCCTGGCCTGGCAGGAAATTGGCCAAGTAGATCATACTCTTTGGCTGCTTGGTATGGGGTAGAGAAGAAATACGTTGTCTCGGAGAAGTTCAAGTCCAGCGCACCAAAGAGTGTGCCAACAGCAGCAAAGAGCAGCTGCATCCAAAGGCGGTCCAGGAAGGCATGGAAGAGTCTCCTTCACTTCTTACTCACAGAAAGGGCAGGCTGCCACTAAGTGGCAGATGAAGATGCCTGTGGCCAGGGCCCCATGCAGCAGCCACCACTGGAGGTCACTAGTTCCCTTAGCAATGCGTAGCTTGTACAGTGTGCCAGGGCCAGGTGGGCTTGCTCCGGCGTTGCTGCCACTGGGAGGAAGAGGAGGAAGGGGAGCTGGAGAGACAGAAGAGGAAATTAGGAAAGATTACTTTGGCAGGAAAGAAGACCAGAGGCCAGATTTACACCCTGCTCAAGGCTCTCTAAACCAGTTAATGCAAAAAGGGGTAGTTCTGTCTCCTGCTCAGTGCTGCTTGTGACAGTCTTAAAGCTAAGGTGGTAGCATTGGCATGTTACAAAATACTGCTGTAAAAATAGCTTATTAACTTTTTTTTCAAGGACTTGAAAAATCCAGTAGTTTACTTTGGGAGAGACCTTTCTGCTATTAGGTGCCAACATGTGACCCTGTTTTACCCTGTTCATGTCCGTTTACTTTTTCTGAAATATTTCTTGATGCTGCTGAAAGTACTTCTGTATTTAAATTATGCACTGAGTTTGTGGATCTGTTAGAATTTGTAAGGGGAAACCTGGTAAGGTTTCTGTGTGTTAGTAAAACTACTTAGTTCAAGAGATGGTCTCTACTGCTAATATCTGTGGAAAACAACTGGGGTCAATGCAATGACACAACCTGAAATAATCCCCAAGTAGGTAAAATAAGACACTGCATGGAAATTTGGTCAGAGATGTAGCAGGATTGCCTAAATTGAACAAGCAGCAGGCCTGATATATTAAATAAATGTTTCTTATGTGTGCACAAAACAAGCATGAGAAGGCAAAGTGAAGCAGTTGCTTTTCCAAGTAAAATTCAGCAGGAATGTAGGCCCTACTCTACTGGGTCAGAGTGGTGGTCTGTCTAGTCCAGTATTGTCAGCCCACCCATGACAAGTACCAACTTGTTCAAAGGAAGATACCATAGGCAGTATAAAGTATAACCTACCCCCTAAAAAGAATTTCCTCCTAATCCTCATTATTTAGAGTTTTGTCTGTACCCTAAAGTATGCAGGTTAATATCCTCTCTTGAGTTTAGTTTTTGTTGTATTTCTATACATTTTTGTTGCAAACAAATGTCTGATTCTTGTTCTTGAATCATTGGTCTTCGGTATCTGGTAGCAATAAGCTCTACAAGACACTTGGGCATTGGGTTAACAATATGCATTTATCAGTTTTAATTTGCCCCCTCTCTCTCAATGTTATTACGTGTACTTTTAGCCTTTTTATAGGGTTGGTTTTGTCATCTTCCACTGAAATGTAGTGGTACTAATATATATATTTGCGGGGGGGGGGGAGCATTTTCTTGTGTCCTCCTTGCCTCCTTTTGGCTTGTTCTTATGGCAAAAAATCTCCTTTGATCCACACTGCAGGTCTCTACTCAACAAAATCCAGCAACTGCTTCATACTCTTCACTTAGTCTATATGAAGACTCTTAGTTGAAGTCAATGGGCATTCTGAGTAAAAAATCGAGGCCAAGTAAAAACATTACACTTTTACCAATATAAGAGATCAGAAAGCAGCCTATACCTGTAACAGAACAGAAGTTCAGCATGCATAGACTGATTTAAAAATGGTGGAACCCAGTCTAAGATTTGTGCCCCCCTCTCCTGCCCACCAAAAGTGTAAATGTATTTTCTGTTTGTTACTGATCTAAACTACATCACTTACAGAAAACCGCATAACTTAGATCAATTCTACCTTGGGCTTGTTGAACGTCTGTACCTATCCCTAGTATAGAATATGCAGCAGAGCCACAAAACGAAGACCAAAGAGGAGAAGTTTGACCTAAAAGTCCTTATGGCTTGTGTGGTGTGATCTTGGCATTTCTGCAGGTTCCTTACTTGCTTGCTTTTTCTATTTACAGCCCTTGCTTTGGCTCACAAGGATTAGAGGGGGGTGGGGGATTGTCTTCACTAAAACACCTTTTGGCAATCCAGATTCATAAATCAAACGGAAAAAATAACAAACTGTGTTTCAGTCTTAATGAGTCAGCCCTGGAAAACCACCACCATCTGGAAAATGACGCTTTTTCTGACAAGTCTGAGAGAGACAACATAGAGGAGTCTGAGAATGAGACTCACGAGAACAGCCGGAAGACGAACGAGAGCGAGAGTGACCAGTCTGAGACCCATGGGGAGGCCTCTCAGGAAGGGAAAGGGACAACCTATATCGAACAGATCTACGAGGAATTTGGGGAGGTAAAATAAAAAAGAAAATCTAAACTATTTCCACAGAACACTTTCTAAAATCAGAGTGGTTTTTGTTGTTGTTGCTTTTGGTTTTTTCTTTCTTCATGCAGTCCCTAGCATCTAGTCAGCTTTCTGGATGAGGGACAAGTTAAAAACTACTCTGAGTTGAGATATTTTGCAAGCAATACTGTGTGTGGATTTCTGCCAAATTCTGTTGAATTGTCCTTACACGGTAATCATTCATTAGGAACAGCAGCTTTGGTATTGGCCCTTGGCATGTTTCCAGAATCAGTGATTGCTTCAACTAGGCATTGCATTAAGGAGTCATGTAGCATTTGCACAGTTCTTTCGGAAGACAGCAGGAGGGGAATTATCATTCAGGGCAGGTAGCCCCACCAAATAGGATGCTTCAGTCCATGGCAAGATGCAAAATATGATATTTCTCTTTATTTGATATGAGTAAAGATGAATCTGTGTGTGTTTAACAATACCTGAGCAATTTTTCCTAAATGGCTGGAAAGCTATTTCTCATGCAGTTTAAAATTTGGACATGAATGTATCTTCATACGTGAGGACCTTTTTTACATTGTGACTTTAACTTATAAGTAGCTCATGGACCTGACATCACTGGAGGGGGAAGGAAGGGTGTGGGTGGGGAGCGTGGAGGTTGAGTCAGCCAGAATATACTAGGAGTCAGTGGAAGACCTCTAACCCAACACTGGGAAAGATGAGGTCAGAAGCCAGCCTGTTTTTTTAATTTTGAACTTAAACTCCTGGTAATGACAGAGTACAGGTCCCTGAGGAAATACCTGTGGGAACAAATTTATAGTGACTTAGCTATTCTATAACTATCCCCAGGCAGGTAAGGTTCTTTGGGTAGATGTACTTATCTTTTATTAGACCAACTAAAATGTTGGGAAAAAGGTCTTTGCAAGCTTTCCAACACAAACACTCTTCTTCAGGCATAGGGAGACTCTGCTGGTGTTATGTGTTCTCCAAAGTAAAAGGAGAGAAAAAAAGAAGCAAATTAACAACAAAGATGTCTGTGAAAATGCAGATGAATGGAAGTTAGGAAGACAATGGGTAGAGATGGGGGGGAAGGGAGGGAAATGTGTGAAGGAATGCAAGTGTTCAGCTGGGCTAGGGACAGACATTTCACACAGGCTGGTTTAAATGATCAGAAACTAGTTTAAACCTGTAACAGCACATAAGTTCAGTGCACATAAACCAGTTTCAAAATGGCCAAAACCAGTTTGAGATGCTACATTCAACCAGGTTTATCAGGCTTAATTGATTGAGCTCTAACAGGTTAATGCAATGTCTATCCCAGACCCCTTCCTGATTTAAGTTAAACCACTCTCCCAACATGCTCTCTGGGTTGGGTTGTTTGCTCCAGCAGAGCAGGGCCCTGCTCTTCTGCTCCCCAGCCAGAGACAGGCAGGGGCAGGGTCTGGCCAGATGCTGGCCTTGGAAGAGAGCAGGGAAGAAGTTTATTTCCCCCCCTCCCTCCCCTCTGCCACCATGGCTTGCTCCAGCAGTAGCCTGAGATGGACTGGCCATGGTGTGATTTAATTCCCCCCTTCCTTTCCCACTGGCAGGGACCTGAGCCAGGTTCTGCGGGGCGCTCCCCTATCACTGCTGCAATGGCAGGGCTGGGTATGACCAGAAGCCAGTCAGCATGGCCCCCTGGGGCAGAAGGGGTGAGGAGGAGGCTTGTTCCCTCTTCTACCCCGCCCTCCCCAACCACCAGGGGACCACCGCCAAGTCTGCCCATCACAACTGCTGCTGCTGCTCAGTTGCTTTCTGCTTGGGGCAAGCAGTGGAATAAGCCCCCTCCTGCCCCCTCCACCAGATGCTGGAGGAAGGGGGAATAACCCTGCTCCCTGCCCCCCACCTAAGGGGTCCTGCCAGCCGGCCTCTGGCCATCACCCTGCCTGGCCGCTGGAGTGGCAAGGGGGAAGGTCTCGTGGGGGTAGCAGCCCCTGTCACAGTGTCTGGGGCCAGCTTGGGGCCGAGCTGCAGGGTGGGTATTCTGCTGCCAGGAAGAGGCCCACACTCTGGGAAACCATGACAGGAGCTGCTGCCCCCATCACGGTCACTCTCACCTCACCGCTTCAGTGGCTGTTTGGGGGCAGGGCCAGATCCCAACCACCAGGGCCCGTTAGGCTGGGGGCAGGGAGCAAGATTATTCCCCCATCTGGCCACCCTGACCGCCACTGCTGTTGCTCACTTTGTGTCCAGGGCAAGCGGCAGAATAAGCCCTCTCCTGCTCCCTCCCTCTGGCATCCCCTCCCTCCAGCATCTGGTGGAGTCGGCAGGAGGAGGCTTATTCCCTCACTTGCTGCAAGCAGGGAGCAAGCAGTGGCAGCCGGGATGGGCAGATCCTAACTGTGGTCCCCTGGGGGCAGAGGGGGAAATAACCCCTCTGCCTCGGGGCCATGCTGGCTGGTGTTTGGCCACACCCAGTCCCGCCACTGCAGCAGCGAGGGAGAGCGCCTGGCAGACCCCAGCTTGGGTCCCTGCTGGTGGGACAGGAAGGGGGGAATTAAACCTCTTTGTGGCCAGTTCAGTCCAGGCTACTGCTGGGGCTGACCACACCCCTGCCACCCCCACCCCCCAGCGCAGCTTCCCCGCAGCTTAGGGTATGCTATAGCACCCCCTGACGCCTGGCCTGAGCAACTGAAGGCATGTGCCTACATTTCCTCAGTCCAGAAGGAATGTCTGTGCACTTGCAGATCGCTTCAACCTAGGCAGGTTAGACTAACCTGCAAAGACTGAATCAAATCAGTCTTCAGCTTTTTGAATATCTTTCCCTAACCTTGGAAACAGGTTACCTGGGGAGTCAGATGTCAGGCAGATTGTAACGTGTCATAAATCCAACATCTATATTAAGTCCATGATTTTTTGTATCCAGCAGATTTATGAAGTGAAGTTCATAGGCTCATCTACAAAAGGTGTTTTGTTAGTTCCCTTTGAGGATTAGAACTGAGAGATCAGAGAGGGCAGTGGTTGTCTTGTGAGAAGTGTGCACCCACAGGTAATTGGATATTTTTGTCTTTGATGGATTTTCAGTGTGCATTCTTTCTGGTACACAGTTGTTGTTGTTTGGTTTCTCTTACATATTTTCCATCAGGATATTTGGTGCCCTGGATGAGATGTATTACATTTCTGGAAGTGCGCGTGTAAGATCCAAGAATGGGGATGGTTCTGCTTTGGGGTGTGGTTATTGTGTGAGTGGTGGAGGTGTGTTGGCAGGTTTTACATTTCTTGTCCTGCCCTGGTCTAGATCCATTTGATGTTGTTTTGGGTCATAGGGAGTTTGCTTCTGGTGATGAGGTTCGGTGCTTGTTTAAAGGCTAGGATGGGTGGTTCTGGAAAGATTTCTTTAGGAATTGGGTCTTCTAGTATGGGTTGCAATTGAAAAATAACTTGTTTAATCCAGGTGTGAGTAGTGCAAGATATGATATGAGATATAACAGGGAGTATCATAAGTCATCTCCACAGGGGCTCAAATGGCAATTAACTACGATTGTTCTGAGGTAGTGTTAATTTGGATACTTCACAAGTACTTAATGTGGAACAATGAGCTTGTCCTTCTGTAAGGTCTAGGGTTTGCTGAGAGAAGATGCACGAACACAAATCAAATCCATCTATTCTTAAATCTTTTACTATGCCAAAAAAAAAAAAGTGTGAAATAGCCTGCCCTGTCTGTCATTGAGTAAGCTACCTTGTATCTAAGCTAAGGTAAGAGAGCACATGGGGATTGTTTCTGTGGAGCAGCTGCTACTCTGTAAATTTGCAAACTAATTTAGCTTGGTGCATTTTACTTATACAGGCAGAACTTCCAAAGAGGACAAAAAAAATGTTTGGCTCTTGAGCTATTTCTACCTAGAGTATTTTATTCTCATTTTAGCTGCATCAGTGAAAACCTCCAGCATATGAGGTCAGCAGTAGGGCTGTGCGAGGCTTTGGTCGCTGATTCTATTTGGCCCGATTCAGTGAATCAAATCAGGAGACCCTTTAATCTCTCTGAAATTGAATCAGAACTTTCTGAATCAATTCAGAGAGATTCAGAAAGATTTGGCAATTTGGACATGGGCACAGCTTTAAATGTTTTTTTTCTACATACTTGTAGAAAAACAACAATCGAAGGTACCAGGCGGTTTATAAATGCTGTAATGCTGGGGCAGGTGGAACCTCCCACAGGAGTGCAAGGGGTCCCCAGGGCACTCCGTAGCAGACCCGCTCCCACAGTCTCTCCCCCCTGACTCGGCAACTGGACCCTCCTGGGTCTGGGGAGGTACCCGGGGTCCCCCCATGGCCAATCGCTGCCGGGGGGGGGAGGGGGCGCTCACTTGCTCCCCGGCGAACCCAGAAGCGGGCCAGAAATACTTCCAGTCCACTTCTGGGTTTGCCACGGAGCACTCAGGACTGTCCTCCCCTGCCCACACTTCTGTGGGATGCTCCATCCGCCCCAGCATCGCAGCATTCATGAGCCATGCCTGGTACCTCAAGGTATGTAGAAAAAACATTTAAAGCTGTGTCTATGGCCAAATCACTGATTCTCTGAATCAGCATCAAATCTTCAGATTCGGCCAAATCAAATCGGGGACAGTGATCCGAATCAACAAATTGAATCACTGTCCCTGATTCAGGCCAAATCTGAATTGAATAGGGCCTTTCTCACACACCCCTGGTCAGCAGCTATAAACTGTGATTTGCTTGTACAGCTTAATCCCCGTCTCAAAGAAAAATAAGATGCACCAATGCAAACTGTGGCTTTGTCTGTATCAGTGCTTTGCTTCAGTGCTGTTACATCCATAGCTACAACCCCAGTTGCTCTGCACTGTGATTTCTGAAGCTTTTCTGCCTATTGCCTGGGGAAGAATGTGTGCTTGAAAACAGAGGCAGCCAGTTTTCTGCTCCTAAAGTCCTTCTCATCTCTTCAAGACCTAATGGCAAATTATTCCCCTTTTACAAACAAAGAATATTGAATTCAGATTAAGAATAAACCACAAACAACAAAATCAGCATCTAAACTAGCATTTATAACACTTATCAAATGATGAATTCTCATTTTTAAAGTGTCAGAGAGACATAAGCAAATTGATACATTGGCATTTGTGGATTTGGGGGGGACACAAATATTTAATAGGTCACATTAGAAAGAAAACATGGGTCCCTTTCTACTTTTTAAATGATACTTTAAATTTTATAGCACAAGGCTGTGGAATTACACTTGGTTTATGTGAAGCTACTCTTTTAATCATGAATGTAGCTAGAAATAAGGCCTGGCAGCAGAGTGGCTGGGTTTGGATGCACTATGCATTCCACAGGACCTTATAGACAGCTTTGGCCATTAGATGCTATTAGATTCTTGGCCATGAGGAGTAGGCTTCCACCTGGATTGTCACTTTGAACAGGTGGAAGGAATTTACTTGTAGTTTTTTCACCCAGATGGTGACATTAAGGGAGGGAGAGGGGTGTCATGGGCAATAATGCACTTATCACCTGGGATGATGTGTGAACAGCCTCCTAAACTAACTGGATGCATGCTTTATGCGTTGCAGTTGGTGCAATTTATATATGATGGATCAATCTTTTCAGGCACAAACTTCACCACCAATTTTCCAGCACTGCTGTAGAAGCTCACCTGGTGGGGAGGGACCATATACAAGCATAGATTTACATTTTTATAACAGTCAGCTTTGCCTTATATGAGCTTCCATATTTGTGCTGGGAACTTGCAGGCACAAACAGTTGTGGGGACATCTTTGTGCCTGCCAGAACTGGACACAGAATATCATATCATAAATCCCATATCTGTGAAAGGTAGACTGTTAGTTAGGAAAACTTGCTTTTTAAGGCTTTGAATTATAGGAGCTCAAAGGCATCCCCACCGGTAATACATTTTAAGAAGCCAAACAAAATTATTTGCAAGCTTTCTTCCCTCTCATCCCCTGCTGAATGCAACTGCCATCCTGAGCTCTCTAAGGGCAAGACCTTGTATCAAGACCAGTCTAGAATTAATTTGTATCATCAAGAAATACTACCTGAAAACCTGAGTGAAAAATGAAAGTGCTGACAGACCCCTATGTGTTTTCATAGATTTCATAGACATTAGGGCTGGAAGGGACCTCCGAAGATTGAGTCCAGCTCCCTGCCCCAGGGGCAGGAAGTCAGCAGGGATCATAGGATCCCAGCAAGATAAACATCCAGATGTTTTTTGAAGGCATTCAGAGTAGGTGCTTGAACCACCTCTGGCGGCAGTCTATTCCAAACCTTGGAGGCTCGGACAGTGTGGAATAGATGGCCGCCGGAGGTAATCCTAGCTACCAGTGCTGTAGTAAGTTCTCTTGTGGTTTCCATTTCTTCCGAGGCTCGAGCTGTGTCCATTTTGAGTGTCCATCACAAAGCTGGCAGGATGATATTTAACAGAATGAAAAGGGCTTCCCTGTATGCTCTTTTTTTGATTTTCTTTTCACCTCAGACCTGGGTTTTTAATGTAGGAGTAAACATTAGTTAAGTGGCTGATCAGGAGCCAAAAGCTATGTGGGAAGATTCTCCATTGGTATAAATTAGCTATATCAATTTGCATCAAATAAAAAGAAGAGGTTGGTGTTTGAAAAAACTGCACAACTATTTTCCTAAAGTAAAGTAGTATTTCAGAAGTAGGCCTATGCAATTCCCTGTTAGAAGTCTCTTGCCTGAGGCATTAAAGCAGTAGGAGTCCTAATATAAACAGCTGCTGAATTTCCTTCCTCCATCAAAAACTTGAATGCCTAAGAAGGGCATTGGACACCAGCCCTGATAGCTGATAGTGTTTGAAAGTTTAAGTTTTAATCCTGCTGTTCATTGGCCTTTTATACCTGATGCAACTCTACTGAAGTCAGTCACATGTAGCTAAAAGCAGAATGTGGTCCATGACTACTACTCTGTCTACTTCTGTTGTTGGTGAAGGATGCTGGACTGTAAGCTGGAGACTGTAAGCTTGTGTTTGTTCAGGAATGATGACAGGACAGGCTCAGGTACACAAGTCCTACCTCACCCTCTGTACTCAAAGCACCACTTCTATTGTTCTTTACCGCGTTAGTCATTGGCCTATCTGCTAAGTTTGTCAACAACAGCAAAACTGGTTATAGCCACTTATCTGCTAAGAATGCCCACCAGGCACAAACCCCACCAGGATACACTACTGTGATTTTGCTCCTTACTCACATGGGCCTGATTTGCACCAACGACCATGATAAAACCTAAAATCTAGGTCAGTTCCCTTATAGCTATGTGCTCATCTAGTAAATGGCTGTTATCTAATTGCCACCTTTCACATTGTGCGTGCTTGCTTGCTTGATTTTTTTGGTTGTGGTTTTGTTTCCCCTTCCCTTATTCAGACCGGTGGATCCTCCCAAACAGAAACGGTCTCTGATGAAAACAAGAGTCTGATGTGGATTCTGCTGAAGCAGCTGCGCCCTGGCATGGACTTGTCCCGAGTGGTTTTGCCTACCTTCATCCTGGAACCACGATCTTTCCTCAACAAACTTTCTGATTACTACTACCATGCTGACCTACTTTCCCAGTAAGCAGCACTTTGAGCAGCTGCATGAACACATATGAAAGTATTAAGCTGGGACATTAGTATGCTGGTGAAGTCTCCTTAATACACGAGTCTCTAATTTGATCTGTAAATCATGTCAAGCATCAGCTCCTGTGACCTTTTAGAGCCAGACGGTTCCCAGTGGAAAATGGCGGATGTGGAGAAAGCAAAGAAAATGGGAATGCACTAGATGCTGCTCTCAGAGCCCACCCCTCCAGCATTGGCTAGAATGGATCAAAAAGCTGATAGTCTGTATGGCTGCTAGTAACAATATTACTCCACCTTCTGGTGTACTGATGTAAAAGGAGGCATAGGAAAAAAACCCTTACAAGAGAATAAGCTGCAGCAGAGTTGCCAACTGAAAACAATATCAGGGTTAACTGTGGAGTTGCATGTTAATTCCTATGGGTAGAGGCACCCTATTTGCAGAGATAGTAGAACATATTTAATAGGGCTGTGCGAAGCTTTGGTTGCTGATTCGAGTCAGTGGAGATTCGGCCTAATTTGGCAGCCAAATCTCCGAATCCAAATCGAATCTGGAGATGCTTTAATCTCTCTGAATCAAATCGGAGCCCTCCAAATCTATTTGGAGAGATTCAGAAAGATTTGATGATTTGGACATAGACATAGCTTTAAATGTTTTTTCTGCATACCTCAAGGTAGCAGGTGGCTTGTGAATGCTGCGATGCTGGGGCAGATGGAGTGTCCTACAGGAACGCGGGGGTGTCCCCAGCATGCTTGGCAATGGACCCAGAAGTGAACCAGAAGCACTTCTGCTCCACTGGGGAGTACACAGCCACCCCCCTGTGCTTCTGTGGGATGCTTCATCCACCCTAGCATTGCAGTATTCATGAGCCATGCCTGGTACTTCAAGGTACGTAGAAAAAACATTTAAAGCTGTGCCTATGGCCGAATCACTGATTCTCTGAATCGGCATTGAATCTTCAGATTCGGATTTGGCCGAATCAAACAGGGGCAGGGATCCGAATCAACTAATCAAATCACTGTCCCTGATTCGGGTTGAATCTGAAGAATATGGCCCATTTCGCACACCCTTAATATTTAATATTTGCTTAGAAGTATGGGCTGAACTTCCTAATATGCTGGGTTTTTTTTAAATCTTAAAAAGTATGGTATTTTATATATCACGTGAGTAGGTCACATTATTCCACTGCTTTCCCAGTGCACTTTCAAGCTTGCCTGTTGGGCACAGTTTCACTATTTATATATGTGGGAACTGACACTCTTCGGCCTGAGGAGGCTTGAGATTATCCTCAGAAAATGCTTTATGAGGTCCAGAGGCTCCTAACTGGAGATCTCTTGAGATGGGGGTTCTTACATACAGTTTTGTATGAGGTTGGGAATATAGAATAGTAGAAGATGAGGGCTGGAAGGGACCTCAGGAAGTCTAGTCTAACCCCCTGCTCAAAGTAGGACCATCCCCACTAGATCATCGCAGCCAAGACTTTGTCTAGTCAGGTTTTAAAAACCTCCCAGGATGGAAATTCCACAACCTCTCTAGGTAGCCTGTTCCAGTGCTTTAATATCCTCCTTATGAGAGAGTGTTTCTTTCTTTAATATGTAACCTAAACTTCCCTTGCCATGAGTGACTGGTGCCTCCTGAATCTGGGGAGGCACCCACAGAAGCCACCGACAGCGGAGGCCCTGTCAGGGGGGCACCAGCCCTACCAACAGCATCAGTGTTGGCCATTGCAGGGGCACTGGCCCTGTCAGGGGGGAACATGCACTCCTGTGCACCCCCTAACAGTCGCCTATGTCCCTTGCTGTGATTTGAGGCCATTGCTCCTTGTTCTGTCATTTGCCACCACTGAGAACAGTCTAGCTTCATCCTCTTTGGAAACCACCCTTCGGGTATTTGAAGGCTGCTATGATGATGATGAACGCTTGCTGCTGCTCTATCTGAAGCTAGGAAGACTGAGGGCTCAGGAAAAAGTTAATGCTTGATTTCCCATAAAAATGCAAGATGGGTTGGATTTTTTTGTTTGTTTGGGTTTTTTGGGTGGGATAACTTAACTCAATTTTGCAGTTGAGAATTGCATTAGGGATGTCAGTGGACCTAGAATTTTGCAGAGTTTTAGGATAGTCTCTCTCATTTTTGCCTTTGGATTTTTACAGGGGCCTTGACAGCTAGTCAGGCCTTGGGAATCCCACTGCTTGGGTGTGTGTGTGGGGGAGGTGAGGATGTATGCATGGGCATACACATGTGGTACATGCACCACTGAGAACTGCTTCCTCTGGGAAAGGGACCTTTCCTTTTCACCAGAAGCTGCAGAGCAAGACATAGGATGTGACTCACCAATCTAATTTTATGCTGCTGGTCTCTCACCACTGAAATCAATAGTATTATTATAGTGCAGTGGTGCTCACCCTTTTGGCCATGTAAATGCTAGATGAGTGTCACAGGGCCCCATCTATGGCCCAGATTGGGCCCTGGGGCCCAGCATTTCACCCTTGCTGCCCTACATGTTGCTGTCCTACCTGTTCAGCCTTCACAAGAGAAGGCTGAGGGGGGATCTAGTGGCCGTTTACAAACTAGTCAGGGGGGACTAGGGCAGGCATTGGGGGAGTCCCTGTTCCCCCGAGCACTACCAGGAGTGACTAGAAATAATGGTCACAAGCTGGCAGAGGGTAGATTCAGACTAGACATCAGGAGGCGCTACTTCACTGTCAGGGCGGCTAGGATCTGTTACCAACTTCCAAGAGAAGTGGTGCTGGCTCCTACCCTGGGGGTCTTTAAGAGGAGGTTAGATGAACACCTTGCTGAGGTCATTTGACCCCTGTACTTTTTCCTGCTATGGCAGGGGGTTGGACTTGATGATCTGCTCAGGTCCCTTCCAACCCTACCAACTTTGAAACTATGAAACATGCCAGGATTGGGTTCTGGGGGAACAGCACCACTCCCTCCTGCCCCTGCCTGCTGGGATTGGGCCCAGTGGTGCCCCCACCTGACCCTGTATTCTGGGATCGGGCACTGGATCCAGCATACAGGGCTTGGGGCTCTCCATGGGTCCTGAGGTTAAGTGGCAATGATGTATTGGTACCATTCCCCACTGCCAAATCTCTGACCACATAGGGAGCCCTGCAGACCAGATGACACAGCTCTGCGGGCCAGATCTGGCCCACAAGCTGGAGACTGAGCACCCCTGCCCCAGTGTAAAACTGAAGTAATACTCTAAATCAGCCCTATCAGTAAAACGAAAATCATTTTGAGTAATTATCCCATCTCCCTTTTCCACAGAGCTGTGCTTGAAGATGATGCCTACAGTCGAATCAAGCAGGTTCTGAGATGGTATTTGTCAGGCTTCTATAAGAAGCCAAAGGTAAGAGATTTCATGTTCCTGTGGAAATGAGAAATGTTCACACCTATTGCTATAGCTTTTGTATGTATTCTGTTACAAAGTGTTTTGTTCCTCTTGTGAAATACCTAACCAGCAGCTGGCTCACTTCTTGTGCTGGACAAACAGGAGGCGTCGAGCCAGTCATGTGGCAAATAGAATAAATATGCAATTATTTGGGAAGCTGTTTCTGTATGGTACTATGTCAGTGTATTCTGTACCTGAATGAACCTACTCTGGGTGGTGGCAATAAGAAAGCTTGACTCCCTTACAAGTCTTTTATCAGTAGAATATAATGATCGGTGATGCAGCAGGTCAGACCATGAATCAGGTGGAGGTAGTTAGAGCAAGGCAGTGAGTCACATATTAGTCACTGACTCTGCCTTGCTATAAAATCTTGAGAAAAGTTACTATCTCCCTATTTGTAAAAGAAACTAATTGCTACAAATGAAAGCCAGTTTGACTGTTGGGGTCATATCCTCCCCCAGAATATTACCAAAGCTGTTTGGTGTATGAGTGCTGTGGGAGTGTGACTGTTTAAAAATAATGTAAATGTCTTTTATATTTTGCAGGGAATAAAAAAGCCATATAATCCCATTTTGGGAGAGACATTTCGCTGCTGTTGGTTTCACCCACAGACCAACAGTCACACGTTTTACATAGCAGAACAGGTAAGTGGCTTTATTTGGAGTCTAAGCCTTTTGAAGCATTGGAGCAATTAAACCTTACTCCTTTTTAGTACAAGAAACCAGTTCATACGCTCACATATCTACAGTAGGCGATGTCTACAAACTAGTCATGGTGTGTGAGGTTTTTTCCCTGTGCTTTATCCTGCCTATCATAGCCTACTATTTTGCTATAACAGGACTTCTTTGGAGTCCTTCAAGGATAAAATCATTCTATGCTATTTGTTAAATGATGAGCAGTACTGAAAAAAGAAGGCTGATCTTTAGCAGGGACCTACAGCGTGGCACCCAGATCTCAGCAATGCAAGCAGTAGATTCTTGACCCACAACACTAGCAGGTTTTTAAAAAACTTCTCTCCTCAGAACTCTGCCCCATCACTTGCTTATTGTAATGAAGTATTCATAGATTCATAGATGTTAGGGTCAGAAGGGACCTCAATAGATCATCGAGTCCAACCCCCTGCATAGGCAGGAAAGAGTGCTGGGTTCAGATGACCCCAGCTAGATGCCCATCTAACCTCTTCTTGAAGACCCCCAGGGTAGGGGAGAGCACCACCTCCCTTGGGAGCCCGTTCCAGACCTTGGCCACTCGAACTGTGAAGAAATTCTTTCTAATGTCCAGTCTAAATCTGCTCTCTGCTAGCTTATGGCCATTATTTCTTGTAACCCCCGGGGGCACCTTGGTGAATAAAACCTCACCAATTCCCTTCTGTGCCCCCGTGATGAACTTATAGGCAGCCACAAGGTCGCCTCTCAACCTTCTCTTGCAGAGGCTGAAGAGGTCCAGGTGCCCCAGTCTCTCCTCATAGGGCTTGGCCTGCAAGCCCTTAACCATACGAGTGGCCATTCTCTGGACCCTCTCCAGGTTATCCACATCTCCCTTGAAGTGTGGCACCCAAAATTGAACGCAGTATTCCAACTGCGGTCTGACCAGCGCCCTATAGAGGGGAAGTATCACCTCCTTGGATCTGTTTGTCATGCATCTGCTGATGCATGATAAAGTGCCATTAGCTTTTCTGATGGCTTCATCACACTGATGACTCATGTTCATCTTGGAGTCCACTGGGACTCCAAGATCCCTTTCCGCTTCTGTGCCACCAAGCAGGTCATTCCCTAGGCAGTAGGTGTGCTGGACATTTTTCCTCCCTAGGTGCAGCACTTTGCATTTCTCCTTGTTGAACTGCATTCTGTTGTTTTCTGCCCACTTGTCCAACCTGTCCAGGTCTGCTTGTAGTTGTTCCCTGCCCTCCGGCATGTCTGCTTCTCCCCACACTTCTGTGTCATCTGCAAACTTGGACAGGGTACACTTCACTCCCCCATCCAAGTTGCTGATGAAGACATTGAAGAGTATCGGTCCAAGACCCGAGCCCTGCGGGACCCCACTGCCCACACCCTTCCAGGTCCATCCACTACGACTCTCTGGGTACGACCCTCTAGCCAATTCACCACCCACCGGACCATGCAGTCATCCAAGTCGCAGCCTCTTAACTTGTTCACCAGTATGGTGTGGGATACTGTATCGAAGGCCTTCCTGAAGTCTAAGTATATGATGTCAACCCCTACTCCTGCGTCCAGGCGTTTTGTAACCTGGTCATAAAAAGAGACTAGATTAGTCAGGCATGATCTACCTGCTACGAACCCGTGCTGGTTTCCCCTCAGCATAATTTTTCCTGCCGGGCTCTCGCAAATGTGAGCCTTGATAATTTTTTCAAAGGCTTTGCCAAGGATGGAGGTGAGACTGACTGGCCTATAGTTGCCTGGGTCCTCCTTCCTCCCCTTCTTGAAAATGGGGACCACATTGGCCTTTTTTCAGTCCTCTGGGACCTTGCCCGTGTGCCCCGAGTGTTCAAATATTCCCGCCAGTGGCTCTGCAACGACGTCAGCCAGTGCCTTCAATACCCTCGGATGGAGCTCGTCCGGGCCTGCCAACTTAAACGCATCCAGTTCCTCCAAGTGACTGCACCATCTCAGGGTCTACACATGGTAGTCTGGTGCCCTGCTGCTGCCTCTCTACAATCCCAGTGAGAGACTTGTCTTGCCCCTCGCTTAGGAACACTGAAGCAAAGAACTCGTTGAGGAGTTCAGCCTTGTCCCCCCCCTGTCCATCACCAATTGCTTCTGCCCATTTAGTAGGGGTCCTATTCCACCCTGGGCCTTCCTTTTACTCCCTATATAGCTGAAAAACAATTTCTTGTTATCCTTAACTTGGGATGCCATCCTCAGCTCCATGGTAGCTTTGGCCTGTCTAACTGCCTCCCTACAAGCACAAGGAGAGGAGGTATACTCCTCTTTGGTAATCTCTCCCTGTTTCCACTTTTTATGTGCTCCCCTTTTAGCCCGTAGGCTGCTCTGGATTTCTCTGGTCAGCCAGGGAAGCTTTCTGGCCCCTTTCCCTCTTTTTCCTCGCATCGGGATCGTCTCCCTCTGTGCCCGAAGGATCATTTCCTTAAGGCACAGCCACCCTTCCTGGGCTCCCATCTCTTCAAAACTCCTACTCTGCAGCGTGTCCTTGACTAATCACCTGAGTTCATTGAAATCAGCTTTCCTAAAGCCTAGCACTTTCACCCTACCAGTTACCTTACCCACTCAAAGTCTCATGATGAATTCTATTATTTGGTGATCACTGTCCCCCAGGTGACCACCTATCTGTAGGTCCCCTACCATGTCATCCCCCATTGCCAATACCAGGTCCAGTAAGGCATTCCCCCTAGTGGGACCATGTACCTCCTGCATCAAGTGGAGGTCCTGTACACAGGATAGGAACCTGTGTGAACGGTGGGACTTTGCTGTCTGCGTCTCCCAGCAGATGTCTGGGTAGTTTAGGTCCCCCATGACTACCGCCTCCTTAGTTTTTGTGGTCTCCGAGAGCTGCCTCAGGAGCCCCAAATCTAGCTCTTTCCCTTGGTGTGGGGGTCTGTTGTTCATAGAAGCATTGCTTTCCTGTAGACTATAAAACATACGATCAAATTCTGCTGTTATTTATACCCTCTGATTGAGGTGGTCAGGTATTAATGAAATAATTGTCCCTATTTGCTGTACGGGTTAAAAAAAGTGAATTAGCTCTTTCAGAATATATGTTTATGGCAGTTTTTTTTTTAATTCTCTGCTGAAGTGATTTGAATCCCTATTAAAATTGAGCATCTAAATCCTTTAATTTGCTTTCAAGCCAATTCTTCCTACTTGATTATCAAGTCTTCTTGATCCTCATCTTTTCTACCGCTACATCACTTTTTATGGAGGTGATGGAATCAATGGAATGTCTACACAGGTTGAAATAAGGGTCTCAAGTTGTGCTGCTGTGTGTATGTCTAGGCATTTAACACTGGTGGGCATCAAAATCTAGTGTGCACAAAATCTGGGATATAAAGTAGTTCATATGCTGTCCTGGAGTCTGTCTGCAGAATATTGTGGTTTTGCAAGTATATTAGCCTATTATAAAGAAATCTTATTCTTGTTGCTGAGAGTCTCTCTTGCTCAAAGAAGAAGAAACTTCTGACCATAAGACCAGATTTTAAGTAGCCCTCAATACCCCCTGTTCCACTCCCAAATTTAAGACAGATATTCAAATGAGTTCTGCCCCTATTTAAGATGCAAAATAAGTGCTTGTAAAGGTGTTCTGTGCTTCTCAAAAATCTGTCTGAATATCAGTGGGAAGTGCTGCCTCTCAGAGACCCGATGGCTGGGCTTGTGTTTCTGTGAATTTTTTAGAATGTTTTCAGAGAGGAAAACACTGTTACCCCAGACATTTCTATAAGTAGAAGAAGAAATCTTGGGATCTCTTTGTAATTTAAAGTGCTGCTTTGTTCTGTGCGGTAAGGCTGCAAGTGCTTATTTGAGGCCCATAGCCTTCCCTGGGGACCTCTTGTCCCTGAACCTTGAAGAACTATTTGCAGTGCTAGAGTCCCAGTTAGGGTGACCTTGCTTGAAGTCACGGTAGGAAGAGTGAGTCTACACAATGGAGATCTCCATCATGGTTCAGGTATGTGTCAACTCTCCCCCAGCTGGTCAGATGGCCGTAACACTTTGCCAGTACTTTAAATCTGATTTTTAAAAGGTCCATCTGCAGAGGCTTGTGCCAGCACTTGTTTTATTGTTTGAGGCCCAATTTGCACATTTCACTTCATATGGATTGCAAAGAGCATCATTAATGATAGAGGAAGTTGTGTGTGTTTAGCTGTTTGTTTGTTTTTTCTTGTAGGTTTCTCATCACCCACCAGTATCAGCTTTTCATGTCAGTAATAGGAAAGATGGGTTTTGTGTTACTGGCAGCATACTAGCCAAGTCAAAGTTTTATGGTAAGACATCAAACCTAAACATCCTCAAAGTGACCTACTTGTGGTGGTGTTTCTCTGATGGAGTTCTTAGTCCTGCCTACATCTCATTAAAGATGTAGGCAAAGAAGTTGCCAGTTGGACTCTGTAGTATACCCTATGTAGCTGCCTTTAGAAGTAGAGAATCCAACGGTAGCTACCTCCAAGATGGTTAGGAAAACTATTATGTATACAAAACATACATGCTTGAAATCTTGCTATTGTGCTATCCATACAGGGTACCATAATTAGAGGACAAAATCCTGTTCTTAGAGATGTATGCCAAGCCCATCTCCTTCAGCACATGCATAAATTATTACAGAACTTGGCCTGTAGCAACTACTGGACAAATAATAATAATAATAATAATAATTGGACAAGGTTGAGATTTGATGCTGAGGATTCCCCTGAGACCTTCATACAAATAGTGGCAGGACGTTGTCCAAACATCTGATAGGGATTTGCAGGCTCTCAGGCATGCTTACTTTATGCGTAATTATCAAAGTTGCACTCGGAGGCCCAGGTGTCTACCCCAAATTCCCAACATGCGCAGCCCCTGTACGAATAGTTGCTTCAGTACCTCTACTTTCTATGATCTTCAGCCACAAATCCGTCAATATACATCACCTAAAAAGTGCTTCTGTGTGCCTTGAAAAACATAACACTATTTTGAATTACTTAATTTACTTGAATATAAGACTTCCCCCCCCCCATTAGATTCTATAAATGGAAATTGTATACATTTATTGCAATTTTCCAGGTATAGAACCTAATTATTAGAGGTTGTCTTATTAGAGGTCCCCTTTCCACTGCTACAGCAGGGAAGATAAATCTGGGGATGTCAGGTGGCCCCTTTGCCCTCTGCAGCCCCTTCCCCACTCCTTGCTGTTGCAGCCTGCTCTACCTGAGCAAGGGACAAATGTGAAAACACTGGGCTTATCTATGCAAGACATTTACTGTGGAATAGACTAATTAGCTCTGCAGTAAACGTCTGACATCTACAGTGCAATCTGTTAGGCTGCAGGAAACTAATTAACTCTGCAGCAGGATAGTACTTGTAAATATCTTGTTGCAGAGTCTTTTACTCTGCAGCACCCCACATGTAGGCACTGATGTGGCTGGCTGTGGCACGAGGGTGCTTCAGTGCGGGGGGGTTGCCTGCTGGCTAGCCCTGCACTGGAGCGTCATCGAGCCCCAGCCAGCACTTCCACAGCATGTTGAGCCGAGTCAGAGCAGCTGTGCCTCCTCCCCTCCCCAAGTTCCCTGCCAGCCAGGGCTGCTCTGACCCAGCTCTACTGTATGCTGTAGTCCTGGACACATGTATAAATGCAGTGCCTGGGAGCAATAAACTCCAGTACAATATGCACCACAGCTTGTTTATTATAGGCAACTTACTACAGGTACCCATAAATTTTGTTCCCAAATTGGGAAAGAAAGGAACAGCTCAGCTGTAGGACTGAAGAGGACATCAAAATGTATGCAGTGTAATGTCTCACCATGGGCTGGAAAAGAGTTTGTGCTGAGGGGGATGAAGTGCAATGGGCACTACCATGTGAGTTACTTAGATGGGTGGCACTAACTTTATTCTTGTGGTAGATTCCCATAGATAAAGTGGTTTTGGCAGCAAGGGGAGGGTGTCAGGGCTGGCTCTGGCCCTGGTATTGCAGTACCTCCAGGCCCAGTGCCAGTTCTCTGTGTAATCCTTGTGCAATTTTCCAGGTATGGAATCTAATTATTAGAGGTTGCCTTATTAGAAGTCCCCTTTCCTCTGCTACAGCAGGGAAAATAAATCTGGGGAGGTCAGGTGGCCCCTTTGCCCTCTGCAGCCCCTTCCCACTCCTTGCTGTTGCAGCCTGCTCTACCTGAGCAAGGGACAAATATGAAAACACTGGGCATATCTATGTAAGACACCCTGGGGGGGGGTTGTTTTGCTTTTTGTTTGTGTTTTTTAAGGATCGGGGGGAAAAATGGTTCCCATCACCATTTTTTGGCACCAAGGGTGGGTGTTGGAACTTGCTCCGGCCTCTCCAAGTGCCAGCCTGGTATTGCAGTGCCTCCAGACTGGTACCCATTCCTTCCTGGGGACACAACTCTCCTTTTTTTTAGACACACAGACCTGTTCCCATCAGCATGTTTGCTCCGTACAGGCCCTGTATATTATAGATGTGTTCAGTGTTGGCTGCATTTAATCAATTTCATAGTTGGTTTCCATTACCGAGCACATGCTGCTGTTGGCAGCAGTTTATTGATAGATAGTGTATTTAATGAGGTTTCCTTATCTGCAAATGTAAGACAAGGAGCATTTCCCCCCATGCTGATTGGGGGAAGCAATCTTGTCTTATATTTGAGTAAATACAGTAGTTAGTCTCATGAGACAGATATGCATCAAGTAGCTACACTGGCTGAAGCTGGACTAACCAGTGCTGTCCTTAGTGTTTATAGAATGCTCATCAAACTGGATGAATTTCATAATGAAGAAAAAAGACTTAGCAGGATGGGTGAAAATCCATCATGAGTGTAGAAAATGCCTTATTGCATGAAACCTGGCAGTGGCTAGTACCTTGATACTTTTCTGCCTCTTCAGTTAGTAGTTGGTTGATACCCAAAATCATTGTCTCCCCATTAAAAAGATTTATGTTTAACTTCAGAGAGATGTGTTGACCTGTACTTTTCAACTCTTAGGTAACTCGCTTTCTGCTTTATTGGATGGGAAAGCCAAGCTTACATTCCTAAACAGGAGTGAGGATTACATTATTACTATGCCATACGCCCACTGCAAAGGTAAGATATGAGGAGCATTAAGAAAGGATGTTGGAAGCAAATGGACATACTGCTGTAGAACTGTAATTAATCCTGCAGCATTTTCCACACACCTTTTCCACATTGAGATAATTAGACACTAAATGCATTTATAATCCTAAGAGCAAGGATTTTTGGGGGGTGATATCTTTTGTCAGACCAACTGCATAGCTGGAAAAAAGTTAAACAAGCTTTCAGATGCAAGACATACAAGGTTATCTGAAGAATATCTTGCATTTGAAAGAGTGTCTAATATTTTTCCAAGTGCAAGACATTCTTCATCAGATGACCTTGCATGTCTTGCATTTGAATGCCTGTCTAACTTTTTTTTTTTTTCTAACTGCACAGTTGGTCCAACAAAAGAGATAATTCCCCCAAAAATCCTCGCCTCTCAATTCTTGGTCGTCATAGCTACAGCATTGCCCTAACGCTACCTAGGAAATACGCCTTGTGTCTCAGCTTGAGGATTGCAAATAATTGGAGATCCAGCTACTCTCATTGAAATCATTTAAGTTTGTACAGGAATGCCTGAGAGCAGAAGTAAATTCACTGCAAACTCATAGCTAATGTTGAAGAACTAGTAATACTCCACTCTCATGAACACCTCAACTACAGCACATATTTCTGGCTTGTGATTATTTATAACTGAAATGCTTAATGTTAAACTAGAAGTTCTTAATGAATTATCTAGTGCCTTAAGAATAAAGGAGTTAAATATATCCCTACCTTCTCCTGCAATTTCCCTGTTAGTCCATATTTGCATAGGTAAAGGGATCTTGAAACTATAATACCATATTTTAAAAAGCAGTTTAAGTAAGATTGCTATTTGACTTGGTTTTAAATAGTACGAGCCAATTTTGGTTTTATTATTCTGGTTCAAATATGCACTAAAGTCAGTGGCAGAGCTGCTGATTCAACACTAAACTTGGAATCTTTCCTCAGAATTCTAAAATTAGCTGATATTTGGCCTGCGTACATAAAAACCAATTTTTTCAGTAGTTGAATATATAGTTTTGGCATATTGCGTGGAGACCACTTAGAAAATGTTAGCTAGTGTAAATTACACTTTTTGTAGCAGGGATACAGGTTTTAACCGTGTTGGTCTATAAGCTGAAAATATGCAGAACTTTTGGCAGAGGTAATGTCTCTTATTAAACCAACTAAATCATTGCCAAAAAAAAAAGTGTGAGCTTTCAGGCTCACATGCCCTTCCTTGGGCAAGGGAGAAAGCAGAGATTGTAACATTTTTCCCAGGTAGAAAAGAAAATTCATAATGCACAGGAGAATAAAAATATGTTATAGTTTTCCCTGGGTAGAAAAGTTCCTTTTCTGCAAGTTAGGCTCAATTAAAAGTTCAACCAGTCTGCTTTCACCCTCAAATGAACTTTTCAGAAAATATGTGCATGACAATTGCAGCCATCATTAAAGTATTCTTTACTAGAAGAGAATGCACAATATCTTAATAAAAACCCTTCTCTTCCCCAATTCATCCTTACGTCTGGACTAGGTATTCACTATTCAGGAGGCCTCAGCTCCTGAAATAAATGGAACCACTGCTTGCTGAGCATGTTTGAAAATGTGAGGGCTGTAATCGGGGGTCTTATTTGAGGCAGTCCTGATTTGTCCCAGCTTTTGACCTGGATGAAAATAGGAGCAGCATAGCCCCTTACACATACAGCTGTTTTGGTATTTTTCTGCCAGAAGGTGGCAAGGGAGAGCAGACAGCCTGCCAGGCTTGTCCTTGAACAAATCCCAGTTAAGTTAAATGAGCTGCAATTAAATTACAGGTGTGTGTATGGGGAGGGGGAAGAGACAGTTAACATGTTTTATCCAGTAAACTTAGCTCGCAGGTACTTGAAGTGGGACAATGAGCATGAGTGTCTGTAGAATCCTGGGACAAAAGTCTTTCTCCTTTTCTTTGCTGCTATACACATTTCTCTTTTGCCTCCTTTCAGACCCTCAGCCATTATCCACATCTTCTGTGAACCCACCATTCCTTGAGTGACCTCTTTCCCTGAATATCTCTAAACTCCACTGGAAAGATTTATTGTGTTTTGATAGGTAGAGTAAGGAATGGATGTTTCTGGGCTATGTTGTAGGGCCTTTTTTTTTTTTTCCTGGAAAAAAATGCCTTTTATCTTGGGCAAAGTCACAATTTTTACAGCAGTTTAGCAAGGTTGTCCAGAGTTGACCCATTGCCTCTGCCAATACCATATTCTCTTCATTGTGGGGTTTTTGGTTTGTCTTTCAGGAATTTTATATGGTACCATGACAATGGAGCTTGGAGGGAAAGTTACCATTGACTGTGAGAAAAGTAACCACAGGGCAGAACTGGAATTCAAGCTAAAGGTAACGGATCTCATGGCTTATCTCTTAGCTTGTTTCAGACCTCACACATTCCAGTTCATTCTCATCCAGGCCAGAGGTAGATAAGTTGTGAAGAATCTCACAACAGGCAAGTCCTGCTTAGGGTATAAAAGCACAAGACTTGCAGCCAGAAGACCATACCTGGGTGCTAACTTGCTATATCCCTTTGGTCAAGTCATTTATGGCTAGATTTTCAGACCTCGGCTGCTGGTACTTCTTTGCAAGGGCACTTATTTCTACCTGCAGTTTTTTTTCACCAGTGAAATTCAGGTTTGTGGGTTGCAGATACAATCTGAAACTGTTCTAAGTAATATTTAATGGAATTGAATCTTAAAGTAGGGCTTGAAGAAAAATGGGGGGTGGCCTTTCCCAAAAAAAGAGAAAAAGCATACTTTCATCTCCTGCACCAGTTAACAATTTCTAACTGCAAATTGAATACAAATTGAACATGGGGTTTCACAGGTCATATGGCGTTCCATAGATTTCTCAAGACAAAGACAGAGCATATTTTTGGAGGCAGCTGAGTTGGGGGGGGTTTGTTGATTGGGGGTGAGAGGGTTGGGGGAGGGTTGTTTCATTTTTGTTTTGTGTGTATTTATTTTTTAATGTCTCCTGTAGGGAAAACATGATATTTTATTTCCTTCGCTTGTAATTTTTAAAGTTAAATGTTTCATCTGTTTCCTTGTATATGTAACCCTTCTGCTGGGCACTGGGCACCAGCAACAAGGGCCAGTTAAATTTTGGGGCCTAAATATATTTTACCTTGGCTTAACCCCTTACCCAGACCACATGGGAAACACTAAATAGCTTACTAGAGTGTCCTGCATTAACAAAACTCCTTTCTTGCAAGGAGTGTAAACACAGAGGATAAATTCATTACAGAAAGCTAAGACAAAGGAAAGAAAAACACTAAATACAATTTAAAACACTACCAAGGCATAGTTCATAGATTGCACCCTCTTGGGGAGGCTTCACCCATGCCCAGGCAGTCTGGGACTTAAGGCTCACACAAAAGCAGTTTCAGGGGCTTGCACCCTTATATCTGCCTTTCAGCAATGGGCTAGAGAGGGGGGCTTCACTGGAGAGTCCCTTGAGTGGCTCCTTGAGTTTGCTGGGCTGCAGGAAGCTGCTAGAGAGTGCGAGTCCTTCTGTGTTGCAAAGGGCTCCTTGTTGCTCCCTGCAATACTTTAGGTTGATCCCAACTTCCACATGGTGGCATGGAGGAGTTAACTGTGGCTCCAGACAGCATGCTGCTCTCCTAGTCTCAATCCCAGCTCTGCTGGGCAGAAACTGCAAAAAAAAAAAAAATCTTTGAAGGAGAGGGCAGGCCTACCTCACTGGGCCTGAACTGGGCAGCAAAAGCTGGCCAGGCCTATATTGCACTGAGGCCTGAACATATAGCTGGGGTTCAGCCATACAGCTAGGCTGAAACACCATAGCTGTAGTAGAAACAGCGGATAAAAAAGGCCTGGGTTTATGACTGCAGCCTGGATATCGTCTCGCCTATACCCCATGCTGAGATGATATAATTTCAAAACAGAGGGGGCCAGGCCCCTGTAGCCAGCAACTGCCAGGACCTATTCCTGGGCAGTTTGCTCAGGGGTTAATACCTCCATGGCATTAACCCACTTAAGGAAAAAAGAAAAGAGAGAAGAAATAGGAGTCTCAAACTACAAGACAGACTTTGTCTCCCTGTACTGGAGACTTCCTTTCGAATAGTGTTTGCTTGCCTCTCCATAAACAAGGGGTAAGACCCCTCCACCCACCGTGGGGACCAGGTTTTCTGGTCCCAATGTAGCCGTGCACCTCTCAGCAGCCCCAGGAGAAAGAGAGAGAACCTTAGAGAGCAGTTCTTATATACCTGGTGTGACATCACCAAAGCCTCATCCAACCAGGGAGGGGGCCACGTTTTAGTCTTTCTCCCCACCAGTCTGCCTGAAGAATCCCATGTTCCCTCTGCCCAATGGGGACAGAGGGTTTAACATATTTTGGCCAGATTCAGGCCCCAGGTTGCCATGTGCTGAGCACGTGGCCAGAACAACAGGGGTCATCTTGCCCATATCAAAACACACACACAAAAAACACCACAATATACAACCTAGTGTGTGTGAGGGTGTTGCATGCATATACTTTTCCAGCTCTGGTACAACAGCTGTTTAAAACCCATTGGGTACGTCCCCATGTGCAGAAGCATGTGTTTGTTATCAGGGGCACAAAAAGCAGTGGCACATATTTCTGCTGCTGCTTTGGGCCCCGGGGCACGTCCCTGCATGTGTGCTCCAATGTGCACCAGATTGTACTGGGTGGGGTACAGGAAGCTGGACCCAGTACCTGTGCTGGCCCCAGCAGCCTTACCTGGGGTCTTCCCAGGGCAGCAGCAGTGCCGATCTGGCCTCATGGAGCCTGGCTGGCAGCCAGAGCATGGCTCTGGACAGCCAGGCTCCGTTTCTGGCACTGCATGCTGCTGCCACGTGCTGCACTGCTTTTTGCAACTTCTTTTTTTATACAGGGACATCCTGGTGTCAAATTTTGGCACTGCATGACGCACAGTTGTACATTCACAGTGCACAGTTTGTGGTGCCACAAACAGGCTTGAGATGCTGCAAACCTCATGTGCATGCTCATCTGGACATGTGCATTATGTCCATGGGCCTGATAAAGTAAGGGGGAGTTTTTCCACTGATTTCAATTTGTTTTGATTCTGGCCCTATATGAATAAGTGCCTAACTGTGAATCTTAATGCTTTTTAAGAACTTGAAATAATTTAAGGGGAGAAATGCTGCCTTTTGTGGCTTAAACAGTTTGTCATGGCCCAAATCTGGTTCAGGGAGGTTCCTACAGTTTGGTTGTCAGATTTGTGCATAGTGTACCATAACTGTTTCATATTCTCTTTAGCCACGTTTTCAGCAGTCTTGTAAGCAACCTTGTTAAGTGATTCATGGCTTTGTTATTGATCTGGGTATGTGCCAATTCTCTGGTGGATGATATGCATTCATTCATCCCTGCCATACTAATCATAGACAAAGCCTTTTTCAAAGCATATTGCTGTAATAATGTTTATGGTGAAAGTAAACTTGTGTGGGTCTAACTGCTGAACCACTTTGAAAAGCAACAATCAAAACTGATGACGAAATATGGTTCCATGGAAGAGATGGTCACAGCTGCCTCCACTTCCTGTTAGCCAGGCAAGCAGCCAAAGGAATTTTGCGTTGTTCCAAGAATTTGCTGGAGCCTGGAAATACCCTTTTCATAGCCAGTGGAGGCTTTGCTTTAATTACTTCCATCAGTGGTCAGACCTGGGTTCAGAAACCTACCATAAACACACACAATACCATTTGCTTTGGGGCTATTTTACCTCTATATGCAAATGGTTTACTTTGGCCACAGTCAGGTTTTGCACAGGTGTGGTAATACCGGTGTTTAGCCAGTGTAATTGGGGAAAATTCCCAGAAAAGACAAGGTCTTACATTTAACGTCCAGTAATGCACCTGAAAGCTTACTCCACTTTTCTCAGAGATCACTGCAATAGACACAGTGTCAGAAATAGGAAGGATAGAATTGTGATGAGATATGGTAATGCAAGAATTCTTTCTCTCTTCCCTCCTCCCCAGCCTCTTAATGCTGGAAATGAAGCAGGTTGTAGCTTCAGTCTCAAGCACTGCTTCTCTGACCCTCTTCCAGATGCATCCAGACTGATCATTATTTTGTACTTTTTTCCCCCAACAGCCCTTTTTTGGTGGCAGCACAAGCATTAATCAAATCTCTGGGAAGATTAAATATGGAGAAGAAGTGTTAGCAAGCCTCGATGGACACTGGGTAACTAATGATGGTCCAAGTTGCTGACAAGTTTAAAATATATCTGTGCGTGGTAACAGGGGTGGGGGGAAGGACTTCAGCCTGAGAACTCTGAAACCATTGGTCACTTTCTCACTGTGCCAAGTGCAACTTCCTTCAGAACTTACCTCTTTGCCTTACCAAGCCATATCATTTACCAGCCAACACAAAGCATGGTGTGGAATGATTCATAAGACCTCTTAACCTGGTCCAGCTTAGATAACGGGAGCTTCAGTGTGCCTGCCTTTGTAGGACCTGAGACGAAGTCCATTGGAATCTGCATGGAGTCAATTTTCCTTGACTTCCACAGCCTTCAAATAGACCCTAGCATATAATTGATAGGTCGCTGGAGGTTAGTGGCTCATGACACTTGCCACAGACCCTTGGCTGGGATGGTTTAGTGAGGGATGATTCTGTCTTCAGCAGAGGGCTGGACAGGATGACTTTATGACATCCCTTCCAGCCCTACTTATCTATGATCCTATGAACTTTTATTTATTTGTAAATAACTATCTGATCCCAGTTATGTTAGTATTACAGCATCTCATGGTCTTTATCATGCTATTGTCCCAACACTTCTGTAAGACTAGAATAGAAGCTGCTGACAGCTTGCATGTGTGCCTGGCAGGAGAAACAACTGATGATTTCAATGGGCTTATATAGTATGTTTCAACTTTAACGTCACTTAACATTTCTCAGATTTAGCATGGTCTAACACTAATGTGTAGCTTCCTCCTTAACTCGGCAATGCTGATGTTAAAGTTATTCTGAAAGGGTTCTTTTAAACTTTTAGGGCATCTTTAAATGTGCTCTGTGGTGTGGGGGGGTGCTTTCATTAAAGCAGCTCTCAGGAGATCCTCTAATTAAAGCACCCACAGTATCGTGTGTATTCAGCGTCCATGTTTAAAAATGGCAGTGGGAGTGCTTGTTCAACAAGCTTTAGTTAAAGCACCCCCACTGCCATTTTGAAGTACAGGGACACTGAATATATGTTACTAACAGAGTCTGCTCCAACTTGGTCTAATTAGAAGGTGTCAGAGCTGGCATCAGGCACATGTATAGGTGCCCTTTGTGCTATGTTAGAATTTCTATGTGGTAGTTGTAAAATGAGAAAATAATTGTAATATTCATAAAAGTAATATATCACCTGAAGGCATAGTGCATCGTGGTTAGGGCAGAGAAAACAGTGGATTCTGTCAGGGTGCAAGATGGACTTCGTATCAGAGAATCTCAATGCCACCACCAGCCCCCCTCGTCCCCTTTTATTTACTGGTTTGTTCTTGTTGCTTAGGCTACTTGGCCTGTCCTATTAAGCCTGCTAATATAAGATATCACCTTACAAACAAATTGCATTAATTTTTAAAGCCCCACCCCCTGTTTCACGTTGGTTCAATTGGCAATTACACCTTTAACTAAAATGGACCATGTTCAAGGCTTCACCCATGCATTGCTTGCATCTCAAGGACTCTCTGTATCAGTTCTGTATTCTGTTTCTTGGAACTCTTGCTTTGTGTGTTTTTTGTTTCACAGCACTACTTTAATTAACACCACACCTACCTTTACCCCAAATTTACAGTATCAGAACTAGCCTGGCCCTTAGCAAAACTAAGGACTTTAGTTAAATAAAATCTACATTGCATAAGCATCCGTTTCCTTTTCATGCCTTCTTGGCCACACTTGAAAGTTCAGTCTCCTGTTGGATAAGAAAAGTCTAGCTCTGGGTGAGGAAGCACATGCCAAAGCTTCCCTAGCTCTGGGCTTTGATGGAGCAGCAGGTGATGACAGCTTTCACATGTACCTGACGGAGGACAAGCAAACAATGTCTTTTAATGGGTTTATACATACTGATCACTAAGTGTAATATTCTACCCATCAGTGCCTCTTCAAATCCAGAGCTTGAACATATCTCAGGGGGCCTCATTTCCTGACCTAGACCCAGTTCCTCTGTACTGAGGGGCTGGGTGTCCACACAAGGTACTCTTTTCACCTGTGTGGGCTTGTGGTGGGGTGGGGCAGCATGTGTTATATAGGGGCTGGAAAGAATCTGCAGGTGAAGATGTGGTTGAGGAAACTGTGTGGAGTAAATTAAACTGTAATTCAGCAATAGAAGTAGGCTGAGGTAGGAACAAATCTGAATCTGAGGTAGGTGAGACATTCTTCAACAGCCATTTCAGGGAAGAAATAGAGGAGCAGGTGATATGAAATGGAGCAGCAGGAGTCTAAAGCAAGTATGCATGACCTAAATATGATCTAAATAACATTCACAGTACATTCAGAGGGCAGAATAGCACCAATGTACACATTGAGCAAACATAAGGTATGGATCACTCTCCCTTTAGTGGATGTCATGCTGTTCACCATAACCTCTGTAAACTATCTAGCTTAGTTTCTTTTTGCTTGAGGCATTGCTGTGCCCATAGGCAGGCCTACAAAGTCACTTTATTAGGTGGGGACACTAAGACATTGCCAGTTGGGCTCTGAACAGTGAAGTGCTCTTTGTAGCTAGTTGCCAAATAAATTGACAGAGAACACAGATGAAAGTCTAGTGGTATTTGAAGCACTAATTCATTAAAAGAGCACAAAAATGCTGAGCAGGTGAATTGGTATAAAATTGATCTGCTTCCTCTGCTATTTCTTTGGCCATCTCTATTTTGTGGTTTTGTAATCTCTTCTGTGCAGCTCTGCTAGGGTTTCTGCTGTAGTGAGGGCTCAAGGGAAGGGGACACAAAAGAGTTGACAGGGAGTTCCAGGGTGGTGAATTTCTAGCTCCTGTCTATGAGACTGGCCCCGCTCCTTAAAGGTGGGGGGGGGAAGGTAGCATAAATGTTAGCACCTATATAAATCCTTGTGAAAAGGTGAACTCTTGACCACCAATTGGTGAATGTCATTCCTTTTCCCTCTGAATTTGGCCAGCATCTCGAAGTCAGGAAACTCCTGGATACTTTTGGGTAACTCCTAAAACATTCTGTGAGGCTTATTGGAAATTGGTAGGAAAAGGACCTTTTAGCTAACATCCTCCCCTCCCTTCAAGCTTCTGCTGAGGGTCCTCAGGATTATTTGCTCCTTTTGTTCTTACTGTCACTAACCCATGCAATTAATTTCTCCTTTCAGGATGGGGAAGTACATATAAATGACCTGAAAAATGGAAACACAGAAATATTTTGGAATCCAACCAGTGAGGTGCGGAGGCAGAGGCTGAAACGTCACATTGTGCTATTTGAAGAACAAACTGAGTTTGAATCAGAGAGGTAAGCAGACAAATAGAAACCTCTTCCCACTGGTGGCTCTTCAGTTGGAATTTCAGTAGAAGCAGGAGTGAAGGCCCTAAATCTGCAGTGGGATATTGGATATATTATGGCCTGTGTGATATTTACAGGTGACCTTCATGGTTAATAGACGAGGAATAAAAGAAGCAATTTCCAAGGAGTGTTAATAATGGGTTAACAGGGTCCTAGCTGCCATAAATGGCTGAATCCACTGTTTTATAAAGTAAAATAAGATCTAAGGCTCCCAGAGAATAAAGGAAAAATCTGTTTATTGACAACAGGAAATGATTATCAAAGGATGTGATCTATTTTCCATTCCATGGAGGGAGATAATGGTCAGATATTGCAGGGAGAGAGAGAGAGAGTCTTTTTCTATAGGCCATAAAGAATGTTTTTATAGGCCAAAGTAGAGTGCCTTCATAAACTTGTGTCTGTGCATGCCAGGAGCAGGACCATGCCATCCTAACCCTGCTCCTGGCTCTGTCTTCAGAATGGGAAGGGTGGAAAGGGGCAGAGGGAGCTCATTCTAGGGGTTCCTTCCCCTGTCCCATTCTGAAGATAGCTCTGGGGCTGAGAGAAGACAGGGGTAGAGCTAGGGGAGAGTGGCTGCAGACTCACAGCTGCTGTAAACTGCAGCTTGATCCCCCACCCCCTAGGACCCAACAGCAAATGTCTGTTGGGTCCGGTGGATTGTAGAACTCATGGCATTTCCTGCAAAGCACCATGAGTTCCAGCAGGGAGCTGCACTTCTGTCTGCACCTTGACTTCTACCCAGGAGGTGCTAAAATTTGTAGATTGCTTCACTCTTGTGTGCAAAGTAGAGAATTTTCTCACAGGGCTTGGAAAACTGAGTGTCTGCCTACCTGAATTATACATGCAAATATACGCCATTTTAATTCATTGCTAATGGGAAATAATAGTTTAGGTCACATATGCCATTCTAGGAGCATGCAGATATAAGTTGCATTGGAATAGCTGACACTCCCAAGTGACAACTCCTGTCCTTTTAAAGCTGTTGAAGTTATGTCTCTCCATAGCCATTAATATGCTGTGTTTGTGTTTGCTGTCCTGATAATACTTCCTCAGTGTTTAATGTCTGGCTGGTCCTGTCAGAATTCTTGTAGTTTATCTCAGTGGAGACTTGCTAAGGTTCCATCCAGCTGAATACATTGCTGGTTGAGAGGCAGTTATTGGATTTCCTGTGCGGGACGGGTTTCCTTCTAGGCTTTGGCAGCACGTAACAAGTGCGATAAACAAGGGAGATCAGAACAAGGCAACTGAGGAAAAATTTGTACTGGAAGAGGAGCAAAGAAAAGCAGCCCAGGAGCGGAAGGAGACTTGCAGTGAGTGGAAGCCGCTGCTTTTCCAGCATGACGCTGCTACCAATGAATGGCACTACAAATATGAGGAGTGAGTAACCCAAAGCATGCGTCACTCATGGATTCACAAAGAGTTAGGAGCAGACCTCCTTGGTTGGGTTCCAGTACAGAAATACAAGGGCTATAGATGTACAGCATGCGCTGGCCAGCTGTTTCTATTCGGCCGCCGGCAACATTCCTCTTGCCCTCAAACATGCTGGGCCTTCCCTACATCCCATGACTAAGATATCATTCCCTTCTCCTGTATTCTTCCTCCTATTTTTTTGGATGGGTGTTTCTCTCTAAGAAAGAAGGAATAGCTGGAAATAGGGAACTGGCTTTGGGATGTCTACTGCCTCTCTGATACAAATTTGGGTTGAGGCTGTAGCTGTCAGAAGATGTTTCCATCTGGCTGGAGGTTTAGTGGATTGTGTGAATTGGGTCAATCTCTCAAGTTTTTGATGGGTATTTCCATATTGTACAACTAGTGCTGCAACTAGTGCTTATAGGCACTCTTGTTAGCAGCCTTAACCCAGAGACCAAGGTTTTTAAAGCTTAGTGACTGAATTACTATCAGACTGAAACACCATCTTGCTCTAAATTTGATACTTGTGGTTTGAGATACTTCGAGGCCATTGTGGAAACAGTTTGTCTGTATAAGACTTCCCCTCCACTCCTCCAACCCACAGTGCCACAGTGGTTCTACAGATTTCTCCCATTACCTCTGGAGGTTGAATATTTGCCTCTACATACTTGGAGTTCATGCACTGCTTTTAACAAATGTGGTGAAGGTATGTGCAAGGGTGACTTTGTTTTTGTTTTTTAATAATCCTGTTTTTGTTTCCAAAGTTTAAGGCCCTGGGACCCTCTAAATGACATTGCCCAGTTTGAGAAGGATGGGTTACTTCAAACCATGGAGAGGCACTTGCCCACAAGGATGTTATCCCACAAAACCACAGGCATAAACAACCAAATTGCACGACACAAGGTAACTGATGCTCTGGCCAAAAGCCTGTCTCTCAGAAATGTTTCTCTTTGCAGATGAAGAAGAGCTCATTTATTTTTTCAGCATCTTTTTCTTAGAGGCATCCTTGGACTTTCATGTTTATTTTGATAACTGTACTGAAGCTAGTGGTGCTAATCTGCTAGTAGCTTTTGAAGGCATCTGCCTTGCCAAACTCCAGTTTGAATGATCAAGTTTAATTCTGCTGAGATGTGTTGTATTAATAATTGAGTGACTGCCAAGAACATTGTATGGATGCTTATCACTTACATCTATTAAGAGTTCTGATTTTTATTTTGATGAGGTTCTTTTTCCACCCCTTATCAATCATAACTGACATAGGTTCCTTGTCCTGTGATTGTTCTTTTGAATAAGGTTGAACTAAATTTTTTCTATAGAAAAATATTAGATCTCATTAGACTGCTGGGCCGTGTCCAGATGAGCATGGCTGTGAGGTATGTGGTGCAGCAGACACATCTGTGGCGCCACATACTGCATGTTCAGTTGTTCTCTGTGCTGCACAGGAGCAGCGCAGGAGTGGGGGTTGACCCCTGGATATCCAGGGTAAAAAAAAAAAAAAAAAAAATCTGCAGAAAAAGAAGTGGAGTGGTGCATGTGGCAGCAGTGTGCACCACCCAAAACCAGAGCTTGGCCGGCTGGAGCCACACTCCACTGCCAGGCAGGCTCTGTGCAGCAGGATCACCACTGCTGCATCCCCAGGAGGCCCCCAGGACCCCACGTAAGGCTACTGGGGCTAGCCCAGTACTGGCCTCAGCCACCCCTACCCCACTTGAGGTAACATGCTGTGTGCCAGAGTGCACATGGCACAGGCATTCCCCAGGGGCAACTAGCAGCAGTACAAGGTGCACCACCACTAGTCCCTGGGGAACCAAACATCCATGCATGTCTGGACGTGGCCCTAGAGGTTGAACTTGTGGTCAGAGCATGAGTGGAGCTTAAGTACAGGGTTTTGAAATCCAAATGTAAATATTTAATCAGGAGCATTTTGGATCTAAAGTTGTGGTTCACTTTCCAAAACACTATCGAGTTTTCAAAAGCACATGTAAAAATTAAGAAAAAAGAGATGCATATCCCTAATAGAACTCGGGCTCGTAAATCTTTTAGGCTTCTTTTGAAAATTTCTCCCATGTACTTTCAATCCAGATCAACAATCTGATCCAATTTCTGTCATGTGCTAGCATCATGGGTGAGATCAACATTCAGAACTTGCAGGAATACAGAATACTTGGGCCAAATTCATTCCTGGTCTTAAGCATATTAAAGTTAATTACACCAAGGTTGAGAGTTTTGTGATTTCAGAAAAAAGTTTGCTTTTTAAGAGCGATTGCTACTGTTTGTGAATAGCTACTTAAGATCTGATGCTAAGATGCTAAGCAGGTGTTTGGGTTGCTTTACCAAAATGTCACCAGGCACTCTGAAGGTCAAATGTTGAGTCTCAAATTTGAGTGTCCCTTCTTAATATTTCCTTCTTTTATCTAGAGGTCTGCAAAAGACTGCAGGCGTCGTAAGGCCAGCGACCAACCGTCCAATCACAGCCAGAACACTGAGAGCAGCTGTTCAACACCAGAGTCTGTGCAGGAGCTATCGGATGATGATGGCAAGTATTTGGGCAATGCTGGGTCAGATTCTCATCCCCTTGCTTGTATCTGGCATCTTTCCTTTGTCAGTGGTATGCTATTTTCTGATCCCATGGGCCACATGAGTAGTGTGGTACCAGTCCATGGGATGGATCCATTGCAGGATTGGCAAGCATGGCTGGACCCTGTTCTGCCTGTGCCTGGATCTGTGCCACCTTGGCTCAGCCCCACACACTGGGGTCAGGCCCCAGGCTGCCTCAACCCCATGTGTCCAGTCTAGTGTACAGGCCCACGCTATCTGGCTTGCCAAACTCCCCACAGGTCTGGAAATTAATGCTGCCACTGCTTCTCTTCTCTGCTGCCAAATTTCCAGACCTGTGGGGGAGCTAGTGGGCAGATGACACAGTCTGCAGACCAGGGTTGAGTGTTCTTGCCTTGTATCATCCAACTGGATGATTTCACAAAAGTGAGTTAAGAAGAGAGGAGTAGCTCAGCTTGATTATAGGAATCAGCATTTGTCACCTGAGGTTCTGAGCTTGCTTGGTTAGTTGTTTTAACATTCATCATATATAGGGTGACCATAATAATTTGAGGGAAATCTGAGACACGGGGAGCTGCCAGTGTGCAGCCCCCCCAGCTCCCAAGAGTGGGGCTGGGCAGGACACACATGTGCACACATACATGCACATACACACCCAGCTCCTGACTTGGGAGCTAGGCAAGTGTGGGCGGGTTCCCACCAGTCTGGGACTCTTGCTTCAATTTTCTCGAGTGGCAGAGATGCTGAGAGAGCCTCCAAAATCCAGGCCATATGGTCACCTAAATCATGTACCACCCCTATTCTTTTTTTTTTTTATGTTAGCAGTGCTACCAAGGGCTTCCCAAGTACTGACTTTTTACAATGTCAGTGGCTTTTCTAGCAGAAGCTAGCTTACAGCATTGCAAAAAAACATGAACTGCATCCATTTAAGGCCTCAAGTTAGTAAGGATACAAACCTAACTTTCCACTTCTGTGTCTTGAGCTTTTGTTGAAGAGCCAGGTGTCCTTGAAAATTACAGAAAAATGGGGAGGGGAAGGTTCCCATCACTATATTGCTGTACCAGGCAGGGGGGGCTTAGGCTTTGTGAAGGGAGGGGCTTCCTTGGACCGAGACGGTTCCAGTTGAGTTTCATGTAAACTTCACTACTAGTTCTGGTGAGCAAAATTCTCACTAGCTTCAAGTTCTAGGCTAGTGGTTCCTTATGTTTAGTGTCATATAAAGCCAGCCAACCACTATGGGGGGGGGGTTGTCATATATGGTGAGTGGCTCTACCATCATCAGACATGTATAAGATCTGTGTTTCTCTCAATGTTTTTTGCAACAGGATTTGAAAGTCCATGTACTCAGTGTGGGAAGGAAATGAATCACTTGAAGGAAATTCATACGGCAGTTTTATCTCTACAGAGAGCCCAACAGGACATACATCGGTAACTGCTTCCTACAACACTATGATCTTATAAGCCCAAAAATAATTGGACTCCTCTGAGCTGGCCTTTGGAGCATGGTTGTATGTTAAAGGGTACAGTAATATGTATCCTAGAAAAGGAGCCCTCCAGCAGGGAGCCTCATGTGGAGGCGTGGAGCCCACCTGACCTGATGGTGTGCAGACTGGGAGCCACGGGGAGTAGCATATATCCCCCTTTCCCCAACAGGCACCTGTATACCCTATGATGCATCTCTCTACTTTGCTGTCAAAGGAGAAATACTTAAACCAATCAGGAGAAATGGGCCTGTCAGCCTGGATTTAAGGCTTGCCTTAAAAATGTCTTTGAGAAGAAATGATCACAGCTGGCTAAAGAACTATGGCACATAAGTGTTGCACTCTAAAATGGCCACACTTTTGTGGAGCTCTTTTGTGGCTTTTAGTCTCTTAAGTTGCCTAGGGTTCAGGGTGAGACTACTCTACCAATGAAGGAGCATCAAGAGGTGCAATCTTCATTGGAGCTCCAAGACAGATGGGAGGAATATGCTTGCTCTTGTATCCCACATGGAGTGCTACAGTCATTCTAATGTGTACCAGGGGCCTGATTCTGCTCTCACTGTCTTCAGTAGAACAGGATCAGATACCAGATGAACAGTCTCTGGCTGCAGAAATGAGGCTGGGTCCATGGCCCCACCTCTCTTCCACAAGCGTCAGAAATCCCTGTGTTCTGAGTAGGCCAAGATGTAGGCTTGTACCTGACTGTTAGACCCAGGATATATTTTTGTGGTCTCTTCCCACTTTAATGTCTAGATGCAATCTAACTTTGCAGGCTGGCATACTTCAAAATAGTTCCCCAAATTGGGGGTCACAGGTGAGGATGTGGGGAAGTCCACTATTATCAGCTGTCTAACAAAGCTAAAGGTTTCCAGTTACAGAAACTTCTCTAATAATTTCAGAAAGCTAATGAGTTTAAGCATAAATAAGAAGCATCTGTTTTTTATTGGACATGGCCAGGAAACTTATTCTTCCCTAGAGCTAACAAATTCTGGCAATAACTTGACAGCACGTGTATCTCACACTACTTGCTGTTCTATGCTGCTTGTCCTATGCTTAGAGCTAGGCTCCCAAGGGCTTTATGCCCACAATTGGGGCTAGATCTGAGGTCCTCATTGTCATACCTGGAGCCAGATGAGAGCTTGTGCAAATCCAGCCACTTTATTTTTGGCACTTAAACTGAGCTGTGCTGAAAATTCTCTTGCATTTCTGCTGCATAGAACCTGATATAATGTTTGTATTGCAATAGTACCTGGGGACCCTAAGTGACATCAGAGCACCATTGTTTTGGGCTCTATACTCACATAGTATCCTGAAAAACTTACAGCTGAAATAGAAAAGACAAAGACTAGGAGAATGGAAGTCATATTCCTTTTAGAAATGGAAAACCATAGAGACTTAGGCCTGTACTCTTCAAGTAAGTCTTGCTTGGGTAGAGGCTCTAGGGTGGAGGGGCAGCAGGGTGGGACATTTATGTACATTCCCTTCCTTGATACAAAAGTGTTGCTTTTTGTTTCAGAAACCTCGCTGTTCTGAACAAGAAATCTTTCTACAGGAGGGTCTCTTCTGAAAACCTCCTTCTGGACTCCCGCTGTTGGTTTCTCCTTTGCATCTTTCTTACATGTCAACTATTCATTAATTATGTCTTCAAATAAAAACACTGTTTGGCAGCAATAAAAATCACCGGCTGTGGGAGGGGGCCACTCGCGTAAGGAGCCCATTGAGGCACCAAGCACTTTAGAACCAACACAACAAAGGAGGAAGAGAGAGCAAGGTTAAACAGGGACCTAGGGAACCTGCAGAGTTTTGTTCCTTCAGATTCTGTCATTTGCCTTTGTGTACATCTTCAAGGACCTCTTAACCTGTATGGGCCTTAATGCTAAAGCCAAATGTAGCTTTATTTGTGCAATTTGTTTTCTATGTCTTGTCATTCTCTGATGCAGTTAATAATTACCAAGCAGTATTGGTGCCCCGATAATGGTAAACACACAGGGTTTTAGAATGGTCCCATTGGCTTGTTTTATTGCTCTGAGCATTGGGGAGAAGGGGTCAGGGTTCTGATTTATCTTCTTTTTTTTTTCAGGATGTCTGGGTGCATTTAATTATTGGGGGGTGGGAAAGCAACAGACAATAGCCCAGAAATCCAACTATGTGGGTATCAATGTCACAGTGTCTCCTAGGGTTTTTTAGTTGACACATGGGAAATTTGGACCTGAAAATATGCTTCACACTCCATTCCACAAAGGTTGTAAATATGCACGATTTCCTAGAGCTATTCCTCTTTAGGAGATGGGAGGTGTTTTTATTAAAGTTCCGTATTGTATTACAGAGCTGACAATGTCCTGAACCAGGCCCATTGAGTAAAATGTCGGACAAGCCTGTTTTTTTTTTTTCATTTTGCTATATGGCTGTTTTTATATTATAACACACTACCATTATATTGAGGAACTCCTCAAAATTTCTCATTGCCCCAAAATAAGTGGAGTGGGTGGGTGGGAGCAAGTATGTGTGTAACGTTTGTTTGATCGTAGGCACGTCTATTGTTAAGGGTCAGGAAGGGTAAGGGTTTTGCCACTGCATTGTTCAACTCTGTTAATAGTCTTCCTATTTTACACCATTTTTTAAAAAAAAAAAATTGCAATATTTTCTGTAGACTGCAGTCAGTACTAAGCCTTTCTTTTCTGGCCTGCAGTAGTTCCAAGTGATAAAAATACTGCTATATATATATATATATATATATATATATATATATATAGCCTTAAAATACTTAGTGGTAGTGCCAGTCTGGGCTAACTTTAAATGTAAATGTTTCCAAATTTTTAACTACATTCCTTGTCCTGTTCCCCAGTTAAGGGAAATCTGTTTGTGCTTGATATGTTGAAATGAAATAAAATTACACATGACTTTCAATGACCATTTCTTTGTGTGCTTGCGTCTCTTTTAATATTGCAGCAAGCTTGCATGCACATCTTCAGTAATGACATGCTTTTCAAAGGGACAATTCACAGACACAGAGGGGAGAGAGAGATTACACACTAAGTTTCAGATGATAAAATGATTCGTGATCTTCCGTGAAGGAAGTTCAGTAGCTCACAATATTTTGAGAAAGTCTTGTGTATAACGGAAAACACCAAATTTTACATTTTGGCATTTGCTTGACTCAAAGCCATGCCCTTCAAAGATGGACACTGTTGGTGGGGGGTTCTTTTTGTTTTTAAGTGCCTAATTTTGAAATGACTTGAAGATGCAAGCTTTTTTTTTTTGTGATCTTTGTTATCGGACCAACTGTATAGACAGAAGAGCTGTTGAACAAGGTTTTGGGGCATTAAATGCCTTCCCTTGAGTGACCGGAGACCACTTGAAACTACTCATAGCCCTCAGAGCTTGCCCAACAGCTCTCCTGACTATACCATTAGTCCAATAAAAGAAATTACAAAAAATCTTGTATTTCAACCCTACTTAAAGATATAAGGAAAGTGATTTGATGATGCTGTGCAAGCACCTATATGGAGAGTGAGAACACCAGGTCATAGGTTTTGAAGTTAATGGAAGACCATTAGAACCATTCTGGGGGGTTAAAGCCAGACCAATTCCTGTTGGAAATAAAGCACAAGTTTGGGAGGTGGGGTCTGTTCTTTTTAAATGAGTAATCTAATCATTGAAGAGATCTGCAAAATGAAAAAGTGGGTTCTCTAGGACTGGTTCCTTTTTATTGGAAGCAGCTATGATTGACCCAAGTTACCAGATTTGCAACAGTGGCAGGTAAGAACAATTCTATGGCCCATACTATATGTAAGAGCCAACTAGATGATGAATAATGGACCCTATGGCCTTACTGTATGAAGAGACCCTTTCAGGTTTCAGTGAGTGGGTGCTCCCAATGTTTTTTTTCTGAAATCAGATGCCTTTAAAGAGTCTGGCTGCACTTTTCTGAGGTCACCAGTAATTCTTGAAAACATTTGGCCCTGGATGCTTCTGTGGGTTTGGTATTCTATTTCCAAACAAACTGCCTCCAAGCACCTTGTCCAAAATAAGGCATCTATCTGACCCATCTTCTGTCATTCAGATGGCAGGGCAAGGTAGCCCCCATCTCTTCTGCCAAGTGTATAACCTGTGCATTTTCCTTAAAAATGGAAATGCTTGAGACCTTTAATCAGACTGGCTAAGAATGTGCTGATAGGAACTTGTGACTTTGCTGTAGGGATGTGTTATGTCTCTAGGCTATAGATATGCCTTAAGTTTTGGCAAAGAATACAAACACGTGTTTATTTTGTTCATAAAAACAAAATCCAAATGGCATTGATGCTGAATGGAAAATTGTTATCAGGTGCTAACTAGGCAAATACTTGGAGTTCCTTCACTTTAAGGAACAATGCTGTACCCCCAAAGGATTGTCCTGGGACTTGTTACTGCAGTTAAATAATATTCCCACTGAGAGACTTACTGCAGAACCAGTGATGAGGTTTGACCTGGATACCCCAACTACACAGCAGAAAAGTCCACAATATCTGTCAGCATTTCCCACATGGAATAAATATTAATCTAGAGGAGAATCTTCAAACAGCTTTGTTAAAACAGCAACTGGATTCATATCAAATAATATGCCATGAGAATGGTGTATGAAAGATATTTTCCTCTTACAGTTTTATTATAATCGCTGGGAAATATTTGCAATGGCTGTCCATGAAGATCCAACCCTGGCCTTTCAGCAAGAAAATGTAGCAGACCCTTCTGCTTGAAGCTAGAGTAGAAATCTATCAATTGGAGCCAAATGTTAGGTGAGATAACTACAAAGTCATTATAGTACACTGTTTATCTTTTTTTCCTTCCCTCTGTCTTACATTTATCCACACACTCAGTTTTAGAGGGTTCCCCCCAAAAAAGTCCCAAGTAAGTTAGGTTTCCCACTGTAATTTCTGCATAAAACACTCATTTCCTATTGAAAAAAATTAATTGTAGAACAGTATATTCCCATGATCTGCTTTACAATCATGTGGCTTGCTTTAAGTAGTGTGATTCTGGATTGGGTCCCGGTTTTACAGCTGTTTTCCAGTGCCAGGAGTCTGATCTAAATCAGTCTGGGTGAAGGGAGGGGCAGGCAGATTTTTGTGGTCCAGAGCCTCTTCAAGTGGCTGGGCTTTTGCATACTCAGGACTCCACTCTGAATATGTGCACATGTTCAGTCTAACTCATGCCTGGTGTAGCTCTAAATTAGATTGTGCTGGCCATTTTTGCCCAGTTTGACCTTCAGGGAACATCTGTATACCTTGGCACTTTGGACATCTTTACTTGGCCTCCACAGTGGAGCATGGGGGTGCTTTAATTAGAGCAGCTTTTGGGAGTCACTGTAATTAAAGCACCCTCAGCGTCTCATGCATGGAGCATCCTGTGCTTCAAAATGGTGGCAGGGGTGCTTTAACTGGAGCTTGTCAAACGCGATGCCAAGGCTGCTAGTGTGTGATAATTAGATTAATTGAGTGGATCTCTACTCCTAAATGACTTTCAGCAAGTCACTTGATGTTTCTCTGATCATTTCCCATTTGTGAAAATAAGGGAAAGATTTTGTTCTCATAGGACAGTTGAGAAGATTACATGACACTTGGATCTCTAGGAAGAGAGGCCATATAAGGACCTCCTATTAATCTAAGGTACTTGCTCTGCGAGCCAAGCTGATGAATGAGAGATCAACAGTCCTTTATGGGTGGGCTGTACCGAGTTCTATATTTTAGTGTCTCTAATTACTAGTGGGCTAGGCTTCTGCAGTCATATTTTTCTGAGTGTCACAACCCGAAGTTGTGATTTTTTGTTTGTGCACTTCGGCACTGCTAAATTATTTTCCTGCTAAATTGCAGCTTCTTTGCATGGTGGAGTTTTCTGCTGCAGAAGAGAACCCCAGTGCAATGGAGTATTCCCGCCAGATTTGAAGCTTTCTTTGCATGGTGCATTTCTTTTGCATCCAAGAAATGCACGGTGCAAGGAGTTCCCACCATTTGTATGAAGATTCGTGCCACATTATTGGCCGATTCTAATACATGCACACGTGGCGGCTAGCGATTGGCTTGCTAGCCGTATAAAGAGCTTGGGTGGTTTCCACCCAAGTTGGAGAGAGAGCAATTGGAGTTCCAGAGGGAGAGCGTGAAGATCTCTAAGCGCTGCAGATCCTTACGGACCCAACGCTTTTCTTAAAAGGCAATAGAGGCCTGATAACCGAACCCGCGGATCTTCAACAACTCCGGGGAAAAGAACGAACAGCCTCTAGCCTCTCCCCGTCTCCGATAAATTCCTAGACGTATCCCTTCCTGTACGAGAAACTACCGAACCCGCGGAGCTTCAATAACTCCAGGGCAAAGAACGAATTGTCGTAGTCCTCTAACGAGGATTTAAGCGGAGCTGAACCTGGAAACTGTCCAGCCTACACCACGACCATCTTTGGTGTAAGTAAACAATCTTTAAATCAACCACTACGTGTCCGTGACTAATTCTAGCTCGCCCCCAGTCCTCTCCGGCCCCGCGTGCCCGGGCTGCTGGCCACAGCCCGCGTGCGCAAAGACGGGCCCAGCTCGCCCCCGGCCCGCACACTGAGCATTAGTGAAGTACCATGAGACAATTTTTTTCATGCCCTACAGATCAATGTAGTTTAGTCATGCTCATCTCCATTCAATATACTGCTGTTTTAACTGTCCCCTTGCTTCTGCATCCTTCCACTACAATCACTTCATGATTGTAACAAGCACAAGCTACTTGTCTCCCCTTCAAAGCCCTTCCTAATCTAGTCCTGTTTTATTTTGTATACAGTAATAAAAGTCCAGCTCCGCTCTTCCTCTCCAATGAGCCCACTATACCAGTTTCCCCCTTTCAAATGCATAATTTTGTGCTTGCTCCCCAGCTGCCTCATGCTTGTGAGGAGAGCCCCACAATTATCTTTTATTCTCCTTTGCTATTGAGTCTGCAACAGTTTGCCAAATTTTTGATACCTGGGGCATGCTGTTTTTTATGGATTAAAATTGGCAGCACACTTCACGCTTACATCTGAAAAGATGTAGGTTTGTTTTTTTTTTTCAGACCATATAAAACATCCGTTACCCTACCAGAGGACACCATGCCAGTGCTGTGACGTACTATTAAAAAATGACACTCTTTAAGCAAGGGGTTGGTGTCTGTACCAGTGATTCTCAATCTGTTTAGCCTCAAGGCTCTCCTCCATAACTTTTCTGAATTTCATTGCACCCCAGTTAAAAATCATGAGATAGATCTGACTTCAAAAAAAGACATAGAAGGAGGCATTGAGGCTAAAAATGTTAAGGTTTAGTGATCTAGCTCGGGCCCCTTCAGGGTTGCTGATGCCACCCTTCACTCTGGTGTGTCCTGCTCTTTTCACTGTCTCCTCCCAATACCTGCTCTGTACCTCAGGGGGCAGCAGTAGCCGCAGCTACTGAGACTGCTTATACAGCATCTCACACACCAGCAATCACACCTATGGCCCCTCCTGCCAACTGTGGGAGGGTTGGAGGGGATGAGCAGGGCTGCCAAAATCAGCTCCATCTGTGCATCTGCCTGCCCACAGCCGAGCAGGCTGCTGAGAGCATGGCAGTAGGGAAGGGCAGGAGCAGTGGTGACAGATGCCAGAGCTGCAAGTGCCACTGGAGTACCTGTGGCAAGTGCAGGGTGTGGGATGGGGGAGGACAGCATTTATCCCTGGACATAGGGGAATCTCATGGCACGTTTCCATTGCTCTCGCAACACTAGTGTGACAGGAGCCACCCTTTAGGAGTCACTGGTCTAGAACAATCTTGACAGAAATGAGAAGTGCTGACCACTGCCAATGCATCTGGCTAATACAGTTTCACTAGTTCCTTGTACTCTCTCTCTCCCTCTCAAGTCAGAACAAGGGGCTGCTATTGTATGCTCTGCTACTGAACATTTCTCCTCCTGTGACTCCTCTTCAAGCCACTTAGTCCCCCCCGACCATATCTAACCTGAGGAAAATAGTTGTACTCTTGTCAGCAGAGTATTTGAGCTAAAACTACAACTTGTCCTGACTACACTAGGGTTGTACAGCCCTAGCTACTGGTGCTCAACCTTTTTGTGCTGTTGGCCAGAAGGGCAGTACCCAGCACATCTGTGGGATGGATCCCACCAGTGGGCCTGATCTGGCTGCACAGAGAGGGGTAAGGGGCAGCCTGGCCCTGATACAGCCATGTGATGGGGAGCTCCAGGCTGCTGTTTAAGTGCTCTAGGGACTAAAGGCTTATTTGGGGATACCTCCAGAGGTGTGTGTGTGTGTGTAGGGGGTGTGTGTGTGGAAATTAAGGGCTGAGTGTATGTTACCACAGTGCTGATGTTTCTTTACCTTTGACCTGTTCCCTTCCTTTGACCCAAACCCCTATGATTTTCTGTATAAAAGTGGGAACTCCCCCTTGCTGCTTGTGCCAGTTTTTGGGGCTACAGGGTTGGCATACCATCAGTGAGCCCTGGTAAGACACCCTTGAAACCAGGGGCCTGCCCACAACCAGGGGCTAGTCCTGGCTGCAGGCTAATGCTCTTTCCAAGCCAGGCCTGAGGAGCCTGCTCTGTTTTTGAAAGGCAGTCTCTCACTCTCAGAGGCTCAGTGGGGGAGAGTGAGCAGGTGGAGGGGCGGGTGCAGCGTTGCCAGGTCTTTAATATGAAACGATCATATTGAAAGCTCAAATGATCATATTGTCTGAAAAACTATTGTACACTTAAAAACAGGTATGCAAATAAGTATGCAAATAACTTTTCCTTTTTAAGTAATAATATGTTGACTTGTACTGTTATCATCACATCCTGCACCACTCGACTTGACGTTGCCCACTATAACGTTTTGTTTAACTTTTTCTTTGACTGGTTAAACAGAATTTATTACTATGATTATTCTTTTCCCTTTGTTTTGCCGCTCAGGTCTGTGTATTGTAAAAGTTTTACACTTTATATTGTGCAACTTACTGTACTAGGTCCATGCCTGGAATTTACAAGTGCGGCAAGCACAAAACCCCTTTGATTTTCCATTGAGTTAAGAAAGTATGTAGCATTTAAAATAAAGTTCTTAGTATTATTACACAATGAGATATAGTTATGTGATCATTATGCAATTACTTAGATCACTCACTGTAAGTCGCCAGTTAAAGATAAATGGCAAATTCGTAGATTCATAGATGTAGGGTCAGAAGGGAACTAAGTAGATCATCAAGTCTGACCCCCTGCCCTGGGCAGGAGAGAATACTGGGCTCATATGACCCCAGCTAGGTAACTATCCAGTCTCCTCTTAAAGACCCCCAAGGTAGGAGCCAACACCACTTCTCTTGGAAGTTGGTTCCAGATCCTAGCCGCCCTGACTGAGAAGTAGTGCCTTCTGATGTCCAGCCTGAACCTACTCTCAAACAGTTTATGACCATTATTCCTTGTTACTCTGGGAGATGCTTGGGGGACCAGGGTCTCTCCCATTCCCCACTGGTCCCCCCTAGTAAGTTTATAGATGGCCATCAGGCCACCAGAAGGCCCTCAGCCTTCTCTTGTGAAAGCTGAACAGGTTCAGGTCCCGTAGCCTCTCCTCATAGAGTCTGCCCTGCTGTCCCCAGATCATGTGAGTGGCCCTCCTTTGGACCCTCTTGATGCTGGCCACATCCCTCCTAAAGTGCAGCGCCCAGAACTGGATGCAGTACTCCAACTGCGGCCTGACCAGCATCGCATAGAGAGGGAGGATCACCTCTTTGGACCTGCTTGTGATGCATCTGCGGATGCATGACAAGCGCGGTTAGCCTTATTGACCACGTCCTCAATTTGGCGGCCCACGTTCATTATGGAATCACTAATGACTCCAAGATCTGTTTCTGCCACTGTGCTTTTGAGAAGGGAGTTCCCCAGCCTGTATGTATACTGCTAGTTCTTACTGCCCAAGTGCAGCACCCTCCACTTGTCAGTATTGAATCCCATCCTATTCTCATTCGCCCACCCCCATAACCTGTCCAGGTCCAGCTGCATCCTGTCCCTCCCTTCTAGCATGCTCACCTTGCCCCAAATCTTGGTGTCGTCAGCGAATTTGAACAGGGTGCTTTTCACCCCCTCGTCCAAGTCACTAATAAAGAAAATGAACAGTGCAGGCCAGAGAACGGAGCCCTGGGGGACTCCATTGTCCACATCCTTCCAGGTCGAATATGACCCGTCCACCACCACTCTCTGGGTGTGACCCCTCAGCCAATTTGCGATCCATCTGATTGTGTAGGCATCAATGCCACAGTCGCCTAGCTTTTTAATGAGAATGGGGTGGGAGACAGTGTTGAAGGCCTTCCTGAAGGCCAGAAAGACTACATCCACTGTGACACCTGCGTTCAAGGATTTTGTGACCTGATCGTAGAAGGCATACAGGCTGGTCCGACAGGACCTGCCCCTAATGAACCCATGCTGGTTGCCCCTGAGCATCATCCCCACTGCTGGCCTTCCCAGATGTGCGTCTGGATAATTTTCTCAAAGAGCTTCCCCAGGATCGAAGTAAGACTAATGGGCCTATAGTTGCCTGGGTCCCCCCTCCTCCCTTTTTTGAAAATGGGGACCACATTGCCCTGCTTCCAGTTGTCTGGCACCTGGCCAGAGCACTATGAGTGTAATTAAAATATTACCCTCCCTTTAGTCCCTGTCAAAATTCCAATTCAATGGGTTCTCAAAGTTGGAGCATTTCTTTATTTCAAGGCAAACAGTCATAAGAAAGTGCTGACAGAGAACCCAAAAGCCAGTTAAGACTCCCTGAGAGTGACTTGGGTTTTGCATATGCTGCATCAATTAACTGCATAAAAAATTATCATACATTTTGAACAGTTAGTATTATCCATTATACATTGTACAAGGGTGGAAACTATTGTACAAATATGATAATTATTGGACGCCTGGCAACACTGGGTGGGTGGGGCGGGGGGTAGGAGGCGAGGAGCTGGAGTGTTGGCCCACAGGCAGCATTGCCAGGTCTTAAATATGAAATTATCATATTGGAAGCTCAAAATGATCAAATATATATTAAATAAGTCTGCTTCTTTACTTTATATTGCTCACTATAACTTGCTAGAGAGCGAGTGAGAACTGGGTCAAAGTGATAGCATTTCTTTATTTTCAGGCAGCAGCAGTGACAACGACAGTGAATAAACTGAGAGGTTAAAGCTCGAAACCAGTGCTAGCACCAGGAGACAGTGTAATCAGGCTTTGAATTACACTTTGACTACTGGTGGGGTCTGCATAAAAAATGGGCTGTCGATCACGATGCCCTAATGAAATCAAAGACCCACCCACGTTATGATTTTTAAACCTTTCAGGGGGGGTCCCATCTTGTATGGGGGACTCAGCCCCCCTGCACTCCCTGGTGATTTGAGCCTTCAGTGTAACTGAATCAAGGGAAGGATTGCGCAGGAGCGCAGGTGCGTGGGAGCGTGGGAGTGCAGGTGCGATTATTGGAACGGGTGCAGGAGCGCATGAATGTGGGGTTTTGGGGTGGGTCTAAGGTTTTATATGTGTTCTGAGCTGGTGTATATATGTAACTGCCTATATATACACACATATATAGAGAGAGAGAGAGAGAAAGATCTATATGTAGCTATATCAGAGGTGGACAGAGGGCCTCTTATTGAGTTTTAGCAAGCCATCGAGGGCCACATGACAGGCAGCCCAGGGCAGATAAATATTAATTTTCTAAAATTTTTAGGGGCCCCGCAATTGCATTTTGTCCACCCCAATCTATATATCTAGATATATACCTAGATAGATCTATCTATATCTAGATGTCTATTTTTTTTTTAGATCTTTTCTTTTCAGACAGGTGCCCAGGTTAGAGCTGCGTTGTTCTAGAGGCACAAGGAACCACAACTCGCGGCAGAGGTGACAGCTTTTATTAGACCAAGCAGTTTTTTTCAACAAAAAAAAATTCTTTTCGGTAGTCTAATAAAAGCTGTCACCTCTGCCACAAGTTCTGCGGGACTTTCAGGCGAGAAGGTGCTGACAGCAAGCCACAAAGCCAGTTGAAACCCTCGGAGGCCGCCTCGGGTGTTGCAGGGGCTGCCTCCAAAACGCGGGCACCTTTGAGCAGTGCGAGTACTGCGGCCGGGCCATCGCACGAGGGTGAGGTGCCGGCACACGCAGGGTGACGTCGCGCCCACGGGCGGGAAGGGGGCGGGCTGCGGGCGGGGCTGCCCCCGCTTGCGGCCAGGCTGAGCCGGTGTAGAGCGGTCCGTGCTCGGCGCTGCCATGCCTGCCGGTGCGCGCGTCCCGCGGCTGCTAGCGCTCTTGTTGCTGGTGGCGGTGGTCCTGCGAGAGGTGAGTGCGGGGCAGCTTTTCCTTCCCTCTGCTTGATGGTGGGGTGTTTCCCCGCGGATCGGGGCGCCGGAGGGCAGCAGGGGGTGCGGCGGCCCCGGCCCGTTCCCCTCCCCCGCCCCCGCTACTTTGTTGCGGCTCCGCCAAACTCCGGAAAAGTTTTTGCCTTCCGAGTCTCCGTGCTTCTCCGCGGCCTCGCTGGGGTGTGGGAGCGGAGCTTGGTCCATGCGACCACGGGAGAGCAGGGGGCTCCGGGGGCTGTCGGTCCAGGCGGTCTCCCCCTTTTCCCGCACTTTGAGGGGGGGGTCTTTCCTTTTAAAGACAAGCAAAGCCGCTTCTTGCATGGTGTGATGGACAAAGGCTGGAAATCCACCTTCCCGCAATCCATCTTCCACCCCTGGTAATTCACCTCTCCATGGAAATCTAGCCCCTCCACCCCTGAAAATCCACCCCCCACCCCTGGACTCCATCTTCCACCCCTGGAAATCCCCCCCCCCCCCCGAATCCACTTTTCACCCCTGGAAATCCCTGCCCCCCCCTCCCCCCCCCGAATCCCCCCTCCACCCCTGACAGTCCTCCTCCCCCCAAATCCATCCTTTGCCCCTGGAAATCTACCCCCACCCCCTCCCCAAGTGGCTGCCCCTCCTTAGAGCTCCACAGGGAGGGAATCCAGGCAGGTCCCTCAGCTGCCTGGGATTTCCCGCCAGCAGGCAACTTCAGGGTTCCCAGAATCTCCTGGCCTTGTCCTTAGTGCCAGCGCATGGCTTTTCCCCCTGCCTCTAATGCCAGCCTCTTGGCAACCGCACCTGTTAAGCCCCCCTGCTTCCGTCTCCAGCATGGGTCCATCCCCTCCTCCAGCCCACTGCACCCTTTCCCAAAGAGCTGGGCCCTTCGCAGCTGTCCTGGACCTGCGTGCTCAGCCATACACCAGGCCGCTCTTGCTACCTTTGGTCTCAGGCCTCACCTTATTTCCAACAGGCTCCTGGGCCTCGGGGCCTAGGGCACCCATGACGTTTTCTGTGCCTGTGACTAAAGTAACCTAGGAGGCATGATTTCAGAGTTTACGTCAGTCAGCCGGTTTCAGAAAAGCAAGGCTGTCCCACTGGAAGGACAACTTTTTATTAAGTCTCCCTCTCTTGGAACAGAGTAGGAATGAATTTGCTCTGATTTATTTTTTTTCTTAAGTGGGGTCGCTGACGCTGTATTTAACATTCCTCTGGTGATTTAGACTTCCAAGGTTATACCGCCACTTCTGCTAGGAGTTGGCAATTCATATGACTTTGCCCTTTTATAATATACATGTAACAGAGGAAGGTCTTTGCACGGAGTGAGAGGTTAGATGTGGTGTGGGAAACAGACACACAAGATAACGTTAAAACACAGTTGGTGACATAATAACCGTTCTTTTTGGCCCTGAATTTTCATTCCAAGGGTCTGATTCTGTTTTCTAACCCTGCACATGTACATTTAACTACTGATTTTAGTCGAGTGTTCATCACTGAGCAGGGCATCCTGATTTAATTTTGTTTTGCATTTTTAATTTTTTAAAAATTCTTTTCCAAAAGAATGGTTGATTCTGTCAGAGATAACAATTGTAGTATTTTGACTGGCAAGTAAATATAGGTCTTGCATTAAAATTGGGCTTGGTTTGGTTTTTGCTAACCTGAGTAACACATTTAATTGTGGTAAATTATTACGTAGTTTCACATACATTTATCAAGTTTCTTAATCTTTACATTTTATTAAGTTAGAAAATGCGAAGGGTTTATTTAATGTATTTGATTATTATCTTTGTACTTGACTTGTGTCACGCTAGAAAAGATTCCAAGGTGGTAAAAAAAGGTGGCTGAGATGGAAATTGGAATTCAATTACAATGCATGAAAACAGTGTTACAGTTATTTTCCTAATTAAATATAATCATCTTAAATATTCTGGATACACAACTGACTGTCCTCTTGTCAAAACTTCTTTGATAGTTAAAACTACCTGATTTATTGAACAAAGGGTTGAATTGAATTGGTTGTTTCTGATCACTACAGTCTTCAGGATTCTAAGATTAGTGAATGTTGTTTCCATTTTTATTTGATATGGAGAAACAAAGTTACCTCCTTTCTCACCTCCAAGATGATATTTTATAGAGGTGCAACAATGTATCAGTTGCCTATTGGATCACAAAAGTTTTACATTATCAGCTATCAACTTTGTTTGGTTGTTCAAGCTGATAATGTTCTCTGATAATTATGTTTTCTGGCTGGGACCCCCAAACACCTGGGTTCCCTCTTGCCTGTGGAGCTGGGCCTCTGGATGCCTGGATTCCCTCCTGTGAGCCAGGGTGACCCTGGATACACCCCTATTCCCTCACCGGCAAGCCAGGCTGGGCTGGGCTGGAGCAGAGCTTAATGCATTAATTAATGCACCAATGATTGTGGTGATGATTTTTCAAATTGGACTTTTCCATTAAAATAGGATCTATTTTTGTAACTTCAGTTTATTTCTTTCTTCCTCTTGCATTTTCAGTTTATTTCAGATTTCCTTTGAAACAGGAAAAAGAATTTAATACAAAAGTTTTTGAAGCCTAAACTTTATCGTAAGTCTTAATAGTTTAAATATGTGGACTCCATGAGCCTCTATCAAAAACTTAACGGCGTAAATGTTTTTTCTATAGTGGAAGATGGCAGGGCAGGGTGGTACCTTACAGAAGAACTCATTCTGAAAGGCATAGGCCGGGATATCAAAGATCCAGCTGGTGGGCTGGATCTGGCCCTTTATCATCCAGCCCACAGTGTTGCCTGTAGGCTACAGACTGGATCTATGCACTGCATGTAGTACATGCCAGACTGGCCTCATATGCTGCATGGAGAGTGTGGGGCCAGCCTCCGGGTGCACTCTGCTGGCTGCACCCTGGGGCCAGCCAGCCCCTTGACTATGGGCCATGTGTGGTAGATCCAGCACAAGTCCTGTCTGGCTGGAGGATCAGCTTAGTGCCACTTCTCTGACCCTCAGGGTCTGATGACTTTGACATCTTTGGTATAAAGTTTCAATGGCTTGGACAAAGCAATCAGGACTCATAATAGAGATGATATCTTTTATTAGACCAACAAGATTTTTGCAAAAATCATCACAGACCCTCACAGGAGATGAGAGGCTTCATACCAGCTATGAACTGACTGCTCAGAGGAGTTTTCCATCTATTGACTCCTCTGTGAAATCCTATAAAATATGAACTTTCATTTCTACCTAGGAGAACTTTTACAATCTTTTCTCCAATGCCTGATGATGGGTGTTTGCGCCCAAAAGTTTGCAATTAAAGAATTTTTTTTGCAAAAATCTTGTTGGTCTAATAAAAGATATCATCTCTACTATGAGTCCTGATTGCCTTTTCCTCTAGATCAATATGGCTACAACCTGGATACCTAATGGTTTGGACAGCCATTCATTTTTTCCAGGGACATTTTCTGCTCTTTCAGAAGAAACCACGAGGGTACAGAAGTTCATAATTTTACTCTGGGAGAAAAATAACTTGGGAACTACCCAAGGTGGATAAAAATCAACTTTTAAAAAAATTAAAAATTGGATTTTTTAAAATTTAAATCAGATTTTTTTAAATTTAATTGTATTATTTGATTTTTTGGTTAAGATGCTTTAAAAAAATAAACCTATATAAAGATAGTTTTAATTTAAGATGCGTTAAAGCTCAAAGATCTCATAATGGAATAGAGAGTATTACAGCATAACCTCAAAAATCTGGCACTTCCCTCTGCCACTCCAGGACCGGCTCCCACTCCTCCCTGCCCTCCCAGATGCGGTGGAGGAAGCTTGTACGTGGCAGCCACCACCGAATATTTCTCAGGAGATACAACTCCTGTGCAGGCAGCAAACAGAGCCTCTGCATTCTCAGTGTACTCTCTGCCCATCTGGTCCCACGGGCAGGAGGGAGAGCATGCAGGAAAGACAGTATGCATCAGCAGAAGCAGAACACACCCCCGGCGTACTTTGATTTGGAAAAACCCAGTGCTGAAGCACTTCGGGGGAGTGTTCTGCTCCTGGCTTGACCCTGCCTGAATCACATTGCAGCACTTGAGTGCTGGAAGTGTGCAAACATGCTCCCTGTCCAGGTGCAGCTGGGCTGGAACACAGCGTGGGGGAGGGGAAGTCTGGAGGACTGTACATGGCACAGACCCTGCCTCCACCTTCCCTGGCCCTGACCCTAACATCCCTGCTTATATTCTCTTTAAAAAAAAAAAGCCTGAAAAGCTTTTTGGGCTGCATGCTCTAGAACAGGGGTTTTCAACACTTTTTAAGGAGTGTACCCCTTCTGGGTACACTTTTGGCCCAGTCGGGGGGGCAGGCGGGGTGGCAACGGCCGGACCCAGAGTTGCGGAGGGCTTGTATGTGGCAGCAGTGCAGAGTGGTGGGTGGCAGCTGCCATCGCTGCATGAGTTCCCATCCCTGCCCCCCATATCCAGCTGGCTGGGTAGCACCTGTGTGGCCCTCCCACAGAGGGGAGCCACTGCCCTTGTGTGTGTGTGTATCTGTCCCCCACCCAAGCCCTGCTCCTGGGAGGTGGCAGTGTGGGGTGGTGGTTGGGGGCACTCCATCCCTGCCCGCCCGTGCGTACCCCCTAACCCCTTCCCAAGTACTCCCAGGGGTCCACGTACCCCCAGTTGACAACCCCTGCTCTAGGGACTCCTGGCTGCCCAGCTCCCACACTGCAGGCTCTTTGCTGCTGTGTCTGAACTTCTGTACAGATTGGTTTATTCTCTCAGGAAAAAAATACCTGGGAGAGTTGTCCTGGGTGAGCTGAATGTATGTACACAGCCATAGGCAGCAGCTTGCTTTGCCAGATGCATGGCTATGAATGTCTATGCCTTTCCAACCAAGTTCCTGCCTTGTGTCTAACTTCAGACTAACATAGTTAACTGCTTTTCTCTGTATGAAGAAGAAATTGGGGGAAACATACAGCTTTTGTGACCATCAGGGCCTTCCCTGGCAAGGGGGACAAATCAGGGCAACTGCCCTGGGCCCTGGGCTGGCTTCACATCCAGCAGCTTGCCATCCCCCCTGTTGCTGCCACCACCACTGCGTCCAGTCCCTACACAGGCTTATTTGCCCCGGGCCCCACACCCTGCTACGGCTGTCTCTGGTGGCCATGCATTATAAATGTGGTGCGGTTACTGTATTAAGGGCTCAATTTTCTGGGGAACCCTTGATCAGCGGGTTCACAATTTTCTAACGTACTAAAATATAAAAATTAATATTAGTCTGTATAATTGCTTAAGTGAATTTAATTATAGTGGCCCCTCCTAAGTAACCAAAATGCCAAATCTAATAAAAAGGCTCCATTTAGCTCCAAGTCTACATATTTTAATAATTACATCAACCAATGAGAGGCATTACGTCAATTCCATTTGTACTTTTTTTCTTTTAAGTGAGGGTTTTCCACTTGTGATTTCAGTCCCTATGATTTAAGTGGATTGACCTCCCTCGTAATGAACATGTGTTGCTGTTGCAATGTATGATTATGATTCACTTTGGTATATAGGGGTATATATGCAATATATATACAGATTTCCCCATGGAAGAGTAGTTTCGTTTTTTTTTAATGTTATGGATAAATGTGCAACTGAAGCTAGGCGGAGGAGGAGGAGGACAGGATGACCTGGGCAGCTGTCCTGGCTGCTGACTTGTGGAGGGGGTGGGGGCAGAAACGACCAGTTGCCGCCGCCACTGCACAGTTGCAATTGGAAGTTGCCCTGTGTGTGTCATCTGGAGGGGAGATTAAATGTTTCACCTATTCTGCTTCTAAGGGTCTTCTCTCACCTCTACTCTGTTGTCTTTTGACAGGCCCTATCACTGTTCTGCTGAGTAGCTCTCATAGTTGATAATGGATTTACCATCAAAAGTCACAGTGAGATAGAGGAATGCTGTTGTCTGCATTTACTTACTATTTCATCTCTCTGACCATCACCTATTAGTAACTTCCCATCCCAAATCACTCGGCCTCTCTGCAATTTCTGCTCCGTTCTTCCCTGCCCTCCTTTCCTCTTCTGTTGTGGCTGTTGATTACTTCTGCGCTTCAATGTTCTCAGCTCTTAACTCTTCTGCCATCTTTTCCGTCATGGGCTCCTTTGGCTCACTTCCAATACCTGATTTCCGTGCTTTGTGCAATAATGTGAAAAGTGGAAATCTTATGACTAGGCTGATTTCCTCCACTACCAATTCATCCTCTCTTCCTTAAAGCCTGCCATTGTAGCTACACAGTTCTAACCCACAGCTGAATTGAATCTATGCCCACCATCTCATCCACCTGTTGACCACCTTGGAATCTTTTCTCAAACCTGACATTTCCTCTAGCCTCTGCTTTTCTGTACATCTCAGTAGTCTCTTCCAGGAGAAAATTAACAAAATGCCACAGGACCTTCTTCTTCAATTCTCTCCTCCCTCTCCTGTCTCAAACAGAGACAGTTCTAATCTGCTTCCTCCTGTAATCCCCTCATTTGCCCCAGTGAGTCCTGTGTGCTGATAATTTACGTATTTTCCTTTCTGCCCCAATTCTGTCGTCTTCCATCTAAAACAAAATCTTGGCCTGGTTCCCTAAATTCTTTACTCAAGCTGTGCATATCTGAAGCAGCCCATAATCTTGGCCCATTCCACCACAAAGCCATCCCATTACCTTCCTTTTCCATCTCTGTAGACAATCCCACATCCTGTTTACCACTCCTCATTCATAATCCAAGTGTTATCTTTGACTTTGACTTCTTTGCATCAGCCATGTTAATCTGAAGTCAGTGAGAAGGCAAGGTAGGTGCATGATTTTATATATGCACACATCTTAATTTAGTTGGTATGAGAGAGAACATATTCAGGCTTTTTTGTCACTTTCTACTGAACACCTCAAATGTATGGCTTTTCTTATCTATCCATGCAACTAATCTTATAATGTTGATTACTGCAGCATCCTCTTCTCTGGCACTGAGAAATTCAGTCTTATTCCTCTTGTAGCCGTTCAAAGTATGATGGACGAGATAATTTTCTTAGTTTGTTCCTGTGACTGTATAACTGCGTTTTTTTGCTTCTCTCCATTGGCTCCCTCTCTTCTTCTAAAATTGTAAAATACTCATGTTTGCTTTCAGGGCCTTGTTAGCTACAGAGATGCTGACTTCCATTTCTGAGCAGTGCATGGTACCAGGCTCTGTTGTCCACTTGCTAAATATTCAAGTAAACCACTTTGTGATACTTTGCTCTGCCCTTCATGTTCACAGTAACAAACCTACCATATGATCCTCCTTCAGACTTCTCCCGAAAGTTTTCCTTTGCTGTGATGCCTGAAAAAAAATTATGCTATCCATCTGTTGTCTTTTGTTTTTGAGCGGGGGGACAGTCACATTTGTTTTTTCTTATGTCATGGAATATGATGGGGCCCTTGTCTATGACTAAGACTCCCTGGTGCTGTGTAATAAGAAAAAATAAACTAATACTTAAGGAATGGAAACATCAAGAGACAAAACCAGGGGTTGGCAATGTTTTTGGGCAGAATGCCAAAAGTACTTGCCATTTCATCATGGAAGATGTTGGCATGCCATGGGCAGATGGCTGGGGAGCTGTGAAGGGCCTGATCTTGTGGCAGTGTAGCCCCGGCCCCTTCCCCGCAATCTGCCCAAAGATGCATGTACCTACCACGGGGCCCAGGCTGCTCACAGCAAGCAGTGGGGAGGCTGCAAGCAGGTGCACTGGGGTCCACAGAGCCCCAGCACAGCTCATTACCAGCACCAGGCACACACATGCCTTGAGGTGGATGGCAGAGAAGGGGTTGGGGGCTGCGCTGCCACAACAAGGATCAGGCCCCTCAAAACTCACTCACCATCCATCCTGATGTGCACATGCCAAGTAAAATGCCTTCGTATGCCACACTCTGGCACATGTGCCAAGGGTTGCATACCCATGGAGTAAACCCAGCATGTTTTAGGTTGGATTGTCCCAGGTCACATTAGTTTTAGGGCAGAGCCCTAATCATCATCACTAGGACATCCTCCTTGAAGATCAAAATCCCAGGTCAGAAGGAAATTGCTTAACAGCTCTGTGCTTCAGTTTATCTGCCAGTAAAATGGGCAATTTTTCCTTATACAGATTGTTGAAGGGGTTTTTAATATTTGTGTGGTTATGAAAAAAATGTTCACATTCTGTGGCATTTAAGATTACAGAAGAAAGGCAGAATGCCTGCTCTTATTTATTCAACTTTTAATTCTCTTTTGCTAGAAAGCCATGTTTTCTAGTAAGTGTAGTGCAGAAAGCCAAGCAAAAGTTTTTTGTAGGTTATCTGTAGTGGAGGGTAATGGGCATTTGTCTCTCTTTACTTCTTTAGAATGTACAACATTGGGCTGCAAGCTTTTAGGGTTCATTTGTTTAAAAATGGAGAGAGAGAGAGAGAGAGAGAGAGAGTGTGTGTGTGTGTGTGTGTGTGTGTGTGTGTGTGTGTGTGTGTGTAAAAAACAGAGAATATATTTATAGCGTGTGTATTTTCTCTGTTTTTAACATATGAAATAGATATATAGTCTCAGTTTGTTTTTTAACATTGGAATTTCAATCCCTTGCCAAGCTAGAAGATGGGTAATCATAAAACGTGGGCAATAGTGTCACCCTGCAAACTGACAGTGAAAGCGTAACAATTAAGAGAAATAGGTAGTTTGGGTTAGACTGAAAAAAAAGGGTGCAAAATGAAAGTGTTCAAAAACATACTTAACTATAGTAAATAAAAAAAGCCTTTACTAAAGGCTCAGAATCCTGTTTCTTCCATTTGAGGTACTGCAGCATGTAATAAACATGCTCTAAATGCTAAGAATCGTTCAGCAAAACTGAGAAAGGCAGAACTTGAAAGTTCCAACTTCTGAAGTTAGAAAAAATTATAAAAAGCAAAGTCCGTTTACAAACCTAACTTGAAAACTAAACTGATCTTGAGACTGTTACAGCCCAGGGTATTTTGGTAAACTACTATTTTCTTTTTTTAATCTGTTCTATGACTTGGTCACTCTTGACTGTTTTATTCCATCATAGATTGAATCCTTCCTGAACACCTGAATATTTAGCAAGTGGACAACAGAGCCTGGTACCATGCACTGCTCACGAAGTGCAAGGTGAAAGCTTAGCAGGGGACAGTTTGGTCCTCTAATGGTGCATCAAAGTCCTTGACATATGTTCACGAACACCATAATTGCCATAGGTATCACACTAAGATTGTACAGTGTCTTGAGTAACTTGTTTATTAAAAATATGTTTGTGCCCTTGCTATAGGTAGAGTCATTGGTGAGTTCAAGAGAGTCCAACATCTGTGGTAAAGGAGAATATTTCCATCAAGGTCACTGCTGTAAATACTGTCCTGCTGGTAAGTTCATAGATCATTACTCAGCTTAGCTAGAAAATCATTTTCCAGCAAAAATTTCTGTGCCGATCTAGTGTTTGCACATGCAAATTAAAAAGAGAGAGAAAACCATGTATGTTTTGCAGAAGTTCAAGAGCCATTTTGTGCCTCGTCTTAGTGGCTCTTGTGCAACTTGCTGCAGAATGGCTGCCAGCTTTTCATACAATAGGGTGTGCCTGTGAGACCTTGGCAGTTTGTCAAGAAATGTGTGCGTGTGCATGATGCAGAGGTGAAGATATGTCAATACTGCAGGAACTGTTCAAAGTTGAACAGATTGTGCACTTGGAACCAGAATACTCCTTGAATGCTCATTTTATTCCTCCAGCTGTACTTTATGATGGCTTACTGAGTACAAGCACAAAAATATCAAGGCTCTATAGAAATTTTCTATCTGTGATAATTTATAAGAAATGTTGTATGTTATTTCCCTTGTAAAAATGTAACAACTTCAACCTTATGCAAATCCTATGTATTCTTTCTGTGCAGGAGTTTTGTTTCTAGAGTTGTCTGAATAAAAAAAATAAATAAGGAAATTTTATATCCATTTTTATTTTGCAAATCATTGTCATCTTGGAGTGTGTGTGAAATTATTCTTCCCGTCTACCCTCCCCCCTCTTCCTTAGCAGCATTTTTTACTTAATTTTGTGCCAAGATTATCGCTATCTCTGACTGGTTATCATCTTCAGAGGCTTATCTTCTAGATTTTTTAAATTCATTTTCTAAATCTTGTGAGTACTCAAATACGGAAGTCACTCCTGTGCACAAGGCCTGCACAAAACCTGTAAATTATTTTATTGTATCCTGGGGCCCATTTTGAGGACTTGGCCACTGATCCTATTAAGGATGACCCATAGGCATAGCAGTCTGGTTGAGTGATGTTCACAGGTGCAGCAGTCCACCCAAATGTTATGCATTGCATGACTGGCGTAATGTCTGGGCAGTGTGCATACTGTCTGAACAGAGATAAATTCGCCTTGAAGTGAAGAGTTAATGGTACTCGTTTTGGAGAGGCGCATGGCATTAATTATTAAGAGCTTCTACCTCAAATCTCTCTGCTCATCTGTTTCTCACCTCTCCGGAACAGAAACTTTTCGTTGTGCTGAACTATGGGTTGGCAAATAAGGAGGTGAATAGGTATCTAAGTAGAACTTGTAGGATTGAAACAATTTTCTACAAAACATTTAAGCTCTTTGCAAATAGAGTAGATCAGGGGTAAATATACTATTGCCAACAAGAATGAAAATATGGGTGATGTTCTTGAAAACACTTCCCTCTATTCTAACTAGCTCTATTTATAAAGCGAGAGAACCCCCCTGAAGTACAACTAGACTGTTGTTATTTATTGCTTACTTTCTAATGCAATATGGCCACCAATGTCAAGTTTTACTGCATATACATAAATTATGATGCTCACCTCCTTTGAAAGGTGTGACTGAATTAAATGATGCTGGAGCAATTCAGGCTGCAGTATACTTGTTTCCAAACAAGTATCAGGGGACAGGTAACTGGATTTTAAAATTATAGCATCTCCTTTGCTTCTCCTTTTTACAGGCACTCATGTTTTGGAGCACTGCAAAGTTCAACATGGAGAAAGCTTTTGTTCCTCTTGCACAATAGGAAAGGAATACACTGCTCATGAAAATGACCTAGAAGAATGTCTGCAGTGCGAACAGTGTAAAGAAGGTACAGTGCTAAATTCAGATTATTTTATTTTTAGGTGAAAGCCTTGATGTTTTTAGAATTGGGGTTGGAAGGATCTTGAGGGTCATCTAGTTGAAACCCCTGCACAAATGGGGTTTGCTCTTCCTGTACCATCCCAGACAGATGTCTATCCAGCCTTGTCTTGAAAACCTCCAAAGGAGATTCCACAGTATCTCTAGGCAAGCTGTTTTCTGTCACTGCTTGCAAAAAAACTTGCCTTAGTCTCTTCTTTATTTTTGTAGAGCAAAGAACAGGGTTTTTTTTATATAACCTGGATGTGATTGACATTAGAAAGAACCCCAACTTCAGTTTTGTTATATTTTTAATTTAAATATCTTAATTTTTCAGACAAAGTAACTGTAAGGACCTGCACTTTGACGAGTGATACCGAATGTCAGTGCAAGCCAGGGTATTTCTGTCCTACTCAACACTGTGAAATGTGCTCCAAATGCAAGACAAAGTACGTACAGTAACTGATTTAAACAACTCTTTCCTATTTGATCAATAAAAGCTAGGATCCAAATCCCACAAATACTCGCATGCATGTTTAAACATGTGATTAATCCCTTTGCAACTTGTGTATTTAAACTGGATTTTTTGTCTAGTTTCACTCAAGTATTTTCCAAGAGAGCATTTTTGGTGCACTGGACGAAATATAGTATATTCTAGCATAGACATGCGTGGGATCCATGGGTTCTGGTAGTATTGTTGTGGGGGGTGTTTATTGTGCTAGCAGTAGGAATGAGTAGACAAGGTTTTGCATTTCTTGTTAAGACAGGGTTGTGTCCCATTAGGTGTATGTTGGTCACCTGAAGTTTGCTTTTGACAATAAGCTGGCTCACATTAGGAGTTGTTTGAAAACTAGGGAAGGAGGCTGGTGGTTGGGAGTATTTCTCTCAAGATCTGAACCTTTTGAGTATAGCCTGTACTATACTCCTTGGTAATCCTTGCCAACTCCAGTGTGGGATGGTATGTGACAGCCAACTTAAGCTGTGTCTGCTTCTTTCTTAGACCTGAAAAAGAATACTGGGTGCTCAAAAGCTTGTCTACAATCTTTCCGATGACCAAGCAGTTGGTCCAATAAAAGATATCCCCGCAAAAAATATCTATGGTTGCTGACAGATATGAAAACTGCCCTCGCCCCACCAAACCTATGCTTTACTGGGAAAGGTAGTGCATTAGTTCGACCCAGCTCCGCAGCATCTATAGATCAGGCACTTCAGTGGGGCTTTTTGGCACTTTAATAGCTGATTCAATCAGCTATTAGATAAAAGTGCCAAAAAAAAGCCCTAATGAAGCACCCAGTCTATACCAGTGTTGGGCAAGCTGGGTCAAACTGACGCAGTGCCTCTTCTGGGCATGTGCTAGGCTCGGCACAGGGGTGCACAGAGTTTAAAGTGAAGCGCTGTTTTTGTTTGTTTTTACATCTATAAGCAGCCTTTGTTTCTCTCATGTGTCCTGGATCATCACAGCTATATTATCACTCCTAACACTGCCATATTTTGAATAGGTTTTCATGTTCCTCCAGTCAAGACTGTTCATGTCAGTAGGAGTCAGTAGTACTACACAGAGTTTTGCACCATGAAGCCAAATGCTTAAAGAAACTAACTCTGCATTTAATTGATTAATGCTGATTCATATATTTCAGTGAAAAGTACTATTTTGCTGACCATGTGATCTTGCTGTCCTTTTGATGTAATCTTGTAGTACCCTTCTTTCTTGATCTGTTTCAAGTACTCTTTGGTGGGTGGTGAGGACAGACTTTATGTACATGTTGATTAGGTTTGTAAAATATTCTCGTAAACTGCTTGGTCTGTTTTTTTTAATTACAGGTGCCCAGAAGGAAAGGAAATTGTACAAGAGTGCAATGCTACCATGGACACAGTGTGTGGTTCACTTTCTGAAGGTATTGTATAAACCATGCTTAAAGAGGCTGTTTGCTTCTAAGTTACTGAAAGTCACGGAACCAATTTTTTACACAAGGATTTTAAATCCTACTCTTAAGCACATGTGAATTACTACAGCTCTTCATTCTAGGAACCACTAGACGGGGACAAAGATCCACCCATGTAATGCAGGGTATATTAAAAATCAGTTATCCAATGAGCTGTACAGAGGGAGGTTCTGCAAATTAGAATTATTTTGGTGGAAAGAGCTGCATAGTTAGTAAGCCCTTCCAAATTGTAATACTGGTATTGTTTAAAATATATACGTATTTTATATAATAAAAATAATATAGACCTGTTAATATTAGAATAGTATCCATCAATTATAATAACTATTGACTTTAAACATAGAGGTGGTTAATCGCATTAGTATGAAGTCAAGGAGAAGGTAGGGCAAAGTGTCACTTAGAGACTAAGTGACAAGAGGCATGAGCCATTGTAGGCAACAGCCTGCTTAGTCAGATGCTGTGAATTGATGAATTGTGGACAAATTGTCTGTTCACTGCATCTGACCAAGTGGGTTGTTACCTACAAAAACTCATGCCTCCCTAAACCATTTAGGGCAAGCTGGCACTTTTAGAGACTACCTTCTGGCTTAATATTAACTTGAATGTTGGCTGCATCTTGCCATGGATCTGAAAAGGTACATAGTGCATCTTTTTCTTTTTAACCAGTAAAATGGTTATTTTGGATATTTTTATACATTTTTTCAGCTTCAGTTGTATAGTTTCTGCTAGTTTTGGTATAAAACGACATGGCCATTTTAATATCTAATCAGTTTTTAGAAGCTAAGTAGTGTCAGATACTGTATCAGCTTATGAGGCTTCTTACCAAATTTTAGTGATTTACAATCCATGTTTTCCTTTCTTTTTTTATGTGTGGTTCTCCCCTGTTACATGTTTTCTTGCCCAAACTAGAAAAATGCTGATATATGGAGGAATCGGTGAAAAGAGAATTGTCAGTCTTGTTAACTAGACAAAGCGAACAAACTAGAAAATTGATTCCCATCCCCACCATTATTTCAATAATAGTAATCAAACAGGAGTAGGTTTAAAAAAATACAGATGGTCTCAATAGTGGATCCATGATTCTGAAAAGGAGGACTTGGCAGCAGCAGCAAACTCACTGTGCATGTGCCCAGCAGCTGAGCCCAGAGCTCTCTGTGGGGAAATGGGGTGCAACCCCACCACTACATCCCTCCTCCAGATCTACCTATGGGTCATGTTGGCTTCTTGTTCTGTTTGTGAACAAAAATCAGTAGTGCTTTTGGGAAGGATTATGATGCATGGCACAAACGCAAAACTAGATGTTCCATTAATATTGAAATCCTGGTTATGCAACCTGTCTTGTGTCAGAGGTTTAAATGCAGCGCTATGACTTCTTGTTTTTTGGTCTTGCTGCATTTTTTTCTGCAGCCTCAAGAGTCTTATGCTTCTTCAATATATTTTGTTTATGGCATGCCTAGTATTTATTTGTTTGTCTCTCTCCTTTCATAGGGTCTACCGCTATCTTTGTTATGTTTATTGTTTTGCTCTGCATCTGCATACCTGTGGTTGTAGGCATCATCTTCATCGTTTGTAAAAAGAAGAAGTCTAATAAGACAAATACAGGTAACTGAAATTCCTTTTGATAGATGATCTTGATGGAAACTCAAGATTTCAAAGCTAGACAAAGAAAGACCTGGACCTGTTCATAATGCCTTGCACAAACTATACTAGTCCTAGATTTCTGATTGAGTTGAGCCATGGTGCCACAAGCTACCTGTTATGTTTAAAGTTAGCCAGGCGCTTACCTACCTTACTTTAATAGGGGCTTCAGCCTCCATGAAATTGCCTCAAAGGAGTTTCCCTATTTAAACTTCAGCTATTTCTGTAGGTGAGAGTGGTCTAAGTGCTGAGGCTCAGAGGGAGAGAATGGTAGGTGGTAACAAATCCAATTTGTTATGTTACAGGTGCTTTAATGTAGTGGAATTTTGTCTGGAGTACTGCACTTGGTTCACTTCAGCTACTTAAGCATCAGTGTTACTTGAGCTTCTAAATCCTGAAAAAAACAATATTTCATATCCTGAAAGATGAACCCATTTTCAAATGTAAAGTGGAATTGTGCATATTTGTTTGCATTATTGCAGATAAAGGACACCAGCTACAGAAAATATAAGTATGGTAGTATAGCTCAGTCAGAACAGTAACATATCTTACATAGCACCAAATTTTGCTTTCTGTTATACTGGCCTCAAACAGGCATTAATTTCTAGCAGTGGAAATTTCTCCTGCTAAAAATGTTTCTAGGAGGGGAAGCAGTACAGGCTTTTAGCCTACAGCTGCCACCTTTCGCCTGCCTTCCACTTCTTCCCCAAACTGGGGTGATCCCAGTCTGAGAAAGGTGTGGGGAACAGCAGCAGCTCCAGTCCTCCTGGTCCCAGAGGGACTGGAGCAGTGAGGCAGAGCTCCTAGCCCACTCTCCAGACCAGGGACCTATGGTCTAGACCAGGAGTGGGCAAAATATGGCCCATGGGCTGAATCCAGCCCACCAAGCTGGGCAGCAGGGGCAGGCATTTGAATGTCAGCTGGTCTGCAAACTGGGCTCAAGGAGAGTTTCCCCCACCTGTGGTTAGCTGGTTGGGGAAGAGGCAGGGAGTAGTGGCTGCTGCTCACCTCCCTTCCCAGACCAGATTGGGAGGGGAGAGAACTCTCTCATTCTTGTGAGAGAATGTCTTTTGCAAGGGAGATCTTCCAAATAGACACTGGAAAATCATTCACCAGAGACAGCATGCTTCCACTGGAAGAAACTGAATAGGCTTGTGGTTTCTTCTGGGAGAGAGCAATTCTCCCAATAGAAATGCAATGTCTGTATCTGACTATTGTTTCAAATGGCTATAAGCTTTGATCAAAATTTGTCCCACTGACTTTGCTGCCCCAAAGGTAGTCTGAAAAGGAATTAAGGACTACAAAAATTAAGGATTTGCATTATCTGAACAGATTACTATGATTTATAGGAAAATTAATGTTGCCTAAAATACAGTGGAATGCATCTGAACTAGACCGCAGAGAATTTCTAGTTAATATGCATCTAGTGTGTACAGTTGGTTTGTAGACTTGAAGGAGAAAAGTCTTCAGTTCCCTGGACTTCCAATCTCCTTCAGGAATCACCTGCCTTTAAACTTGCGGATCAGATTTGTGAATCTATGTAAAAACAATAATGATAACTCGGAGTAAACAGCGAACAGTACAGCTGTATATAAATAATTTAATTTCCTTTTAAAAATGTCTTATGTATATCTTTTTCCTATCTTTCAATAGAAAACGATGAAGAAAGAGAAGTGGTAAGTTTTTTCCTTTTAAATAAACACTTTTTGTTTGGTTGGTTTTTTACCCTGAATGTTAATATTGTAGAAATAAGTTTCAGTTAAACAACTAGAAATTGTGATGCACAGTTTTGATTATTGTTGTATTTGGGAAAAGTCTTTTCATTTTAACCCAAAACCCATTAATTCACTTCCTGCCAATGTTGGATTGCCCTCTCTAGTCCTTTAGTATTTCATTTTTAAATATCCAATGGGATGGGACTTTCAGCAGTTCCCCTGGAAGAATACTCTAGTTCCCTAGTATGGCTCCCTGCCAGTTAACCTATTTTTTCTTTCCTAGCAGGAAAAATTAACTGCCTACTATTACATCTAGTTCTATTACCCTGTGATGTTCTAAATAGTTTCCTTCATACTTTAGTGCCTATCCTTTCTCAGTATGTCAAAGTATCATCCCCTAACACCCAGATGTTAACCATTGCTTAGCTTATTTCTTTTTATAAGACCAGGAACTTTTATCTATTATGGTCAGTAAAACTAGTAAAATGATGAAGTCTATTCCCTTAATAGCCTAATAAATTTTTCTTGGGTCATTGAATTCATTGAATTATCCTGCTATTGCAGGCAGCTGTGTTGTTATAGTACATCTCTTCCATAAACTGAGCAAGTTCCATTTTAAAAACAGTTAAGCTTTTTGCCTCTGTTATTCCAGTTGGAAGACTGCCATACAAACTCATTGCTTTGGTGGCTGGGAAGGCTTTCTTCTCTTATGCAGCCTAAATTTATTAATAGCCAGTGTAATAGCCATTTGTTCTTCTGCCAGCATTGTTGCTATGCTTAAATATCTCTTCTCTCCTTGCTGTTTAGTTGCCCTGTATATTTATAATAGACAGAAATCACTTTCAGCTGTCCTGTTCAGCTAGACAAGAACATGCTCCCCATGTATTGCAGGCTATTTGTTCCCCTGATCATTCTTAAATTTGCTCTTTACATTGTTCAGTTTGAACTCCTTTTCTTGACCAGAACTGTACACAATTCCAGATGACATCTTGCCAGGGCCTTATACTTCCTGGAAATACCTGGATTTATGTATCCCAATCACATTTGTCTTTCTTTTTTTTCTTATTTTTGTAGCTGGATGAAATCAGTGGCTCTCAATTATTGGTACTATGATAGATAAGTGGCCCCAGGTTCTCCTCCTCCTCTGATTTAGTCCCCTCCCTTAGCTGAAGAGCATATAACTTATAGGAGAAAATCTTGTTATTAGTGTTATGCACTCTGAACTGCTGAAATTCATTTTATCCCAGTCTTCCTGTATGATAACCTTATCCTCATCTGTATTGGCAGTGCCTCCTAATTCTGTGCCATTGGCAGCTGAAGAAGAAAACTACTTTTTTGTATAATTAATACTAAATGAAAATAATAGAAGATTAATCCCAATAGTGTTCCTTGATGAACTCCACTAGTAAAATCCCTCCAAACTGACACTTCCTATTTCAACATGACCTGTTGTCTCCATATTAATCAGTTCCTCGCCAATACAATTCTTCTACTAATCCTTGCCCTTTTCCACTTTACCTAAATGTTTGTTAACTGTCACTGATAATGAGGTACCAAGACGTTGCATGTGTTAATCAAGGACAGCCTTTTCAAGGAGAGTAGTCATTTGGATGAAATTTTGGTAAAATCTAGAGTTTCTCCATGAGAAATGGTAGGAGCATGTGTGTGTGTTTATATTTGGCTAAAATTTAAACTCCTGATATCATGCAGAGGTGGGACATTCACAGTAATATTTTAAAGAAGACATTTAATAATAGTAGAGTCTCCAAAGGCATTTAACTGCTGTTCCTAGGACAAATTTAAATACACATATATACACACAAAACTACACCAATTCTGCAAAGTCTCTTTAAAAAATCAGAAATTATGCTCTATTTAAGTCACTGAAGTCCATTAGTAAGGGAGTGGCCAGCTGTGGGTGTGGGTTCTTGTTCACCTTGCAGTTCACAACATTTTAAAGTGTTCTATATTTTGTAGAGGCTTCAAAAAGAAACTGAAGATATATTGAGACCAATTTAATCAAAATGTTGTAGAGGGGGGAGCTGGTGAGATTTTTCCACTAAAACTTTCTTCACAATATCAGAGCAGATACATGTCTGCTAAAAAGATCAACAGGGAAATAGTTGATGTTGGTGCTTTGAAACCTGAAAAGTACATTTTCTTTTAGAGTTGCAACCTAATAAGGGATTGGTGCAGATTTAAAAAGTTGCTCAAGACCTTTTGAAAACCCTGTCTAAGCTAGCTCCAGGCAAAAATTCTTTTTAAGGGTGAATCCTGTGGCTTTTTCAACCCCAAGACTGGGTTTCAGGCCCTTTAAGTCAGTCCCAATGAGCTTAAATGCCCGTTGAGGATATATTGTTATAGGGATGGAGTTTTATATGACCAAAAATAATTTCAGCAATGCAAGCAACCTTTCCAAAATGAGCCAGCATTTATTAGGCAGTTAGAGTACAGCAACAGGGAGTATTTTAGGTTAGCATGAAAAAGCTACGTTTAAAGTGCTACGTATAAGTAGAGACAACTGTCAAACATGTGATGTTCTTCTAAAATTCATCTTGTCTCTCTCTGACTCCTTTGGAATTATTGTGAGCCTTCTAAGGCTCAGGAACAACATCTTGGATTCTCTTTCCATTCTTTGGGGTTTTTCTATTCTTTAAAGAAAAGCTGAGGAACACTTTTTCTCCCCAATTTTAGCTTATTCATTCTCATTCAGAGGCTTCTACCTGAATAGCTAGTCATTACCTCTCAGAATGGTAAATCCATGCATGTGGTCTTTAGTTTATTGCCAACCCTAACAACTAAATAATAACAGTACCCTTGTTCTCCTGTCCCAGAGCAGGAATTTGATCCCTTTCCAGCCAGAGAATATGAATGTCCTGGGTAAACAGCTGTGCATATTATTACAAAAACCCAATAGTGCCCATAATATTCCACAGAATGTCCCTCAGCTCACTTAAAGAACAGCTGACATATGTGCAAAGCTGAGATTCATGCTGAAAGATTTTCAGCACTTTCTCTGAAAATCTGCCAACAATAGATGTTGAGTTCATCATGCCTGACAAATACAGAAGATGACCCATAACTTCTCTGCTTCTATATGACAAGTTTGGTGGGGGCATATTTCTCCTTATTGACTTGTTAGCATTGTCACTTCTAAATCTTTACAGGGGGGTGTTTTATTTGCAGAGGGCAATTAGTGTTCAATAGTGCTTCCACTGAAATACTTTTGAATAAACGTGCACCGATACATCGGTGCCGACATAAAGAAATTTGACTGCATCGAAAATTGGCCTGATGTGGCTGATAAATGGCCAGCTGCCCCACCCCCTCCTCTCTGCACGCCTTCCCTACCCCTAGACGAGCTGCATCTCCATCCCATGCCTCACCCCACCCTGCCCTGTCTGGGCAGCTCCTGCCCCAGCCCCACTCCCTCCCGCACTGTGGGGGCCTTGATCTGCCCCCTTCCCACACCCCTTCCACCAGAACAGACTTACCAGCTGCACACAGCTCTCCATGCTGCTAGGCTGTGTATTGGAAATCGGATTGGTACTGGCCAATATGCCTCCTTAAAAATTGGCTATCGGTATCGGCCCCAAAAATCTCTTATCAGTGTACCCCTACTTTTGAAAATGTACCTATAATACTACATACACTCTGTACTTAAAATTTATTTAATTCCTTACAGGAGTCTGAAGGCAGCACTGAAATTCTCATTTTACCAGATGTGGAAACTGGTCAAACTAGTGCACCACGTTTGGAGACTGAAACTTTTGTTCAGAGTCCACAAGATCAAGCAGCCAACAGTCCCATTTCTGGACTAAAAACCAAATTGCCTGAGGATAATGGTGTTGCAAGTTGTGAGAGCCATAAACTACTTCTTAATGATACTAACCACACATCTGAAGAAGCTCCTCAGGGGACTGAAGCACCAGTGAAGCTTCTATATAACCATAATCTATATAACCATATTCAAGAGTCTAATATGCAGAGGGTAAGTGGGAAATTCTCATCATGTTACTAAATCTGTGTAACTTCTGTTAACATCATGGAAAGTAATAATGTTGTAGACATTACACCATCATGCAGAAGGATGAAGAGGCTCCCCCCCATCCTAGATTTAAAAGGAAGCAAAGAAACTGAGTGTGTTCAGGAGGTATTAGAAATGTTCATCACTTCTCCTGGAAAACATTGTTTAATTTGTCACTGCTCATTATGTACAGGAAAGCCAGTTTTCATTTTAATGCTATGACAAAATGCTGCACTCCCTAGCTTGCAGCAGAGCTAATTCTAGATGAACAGTTTTAAGTATATTCAGGTTTTTTTAAATTAATCTCTATTTTGAAAAGTATGGACTCTCAAACCTACTATTTTAGATATTGTTACAACAAATTATCAAGGGGTTCAAGTATGTCTGCTGTATATGAGCAAACTTATATTCTGATCTGTTGGAGTAAATACAGATGCTTATTTTGCAGGTTCAGGAATTGAAAGCCAGACCTCAGATAAAAGTTAAAGATCTATTTCATATTTCAACAACAGGTAGGTTGTTGACGGTAACTCAGCTTGTTATGGATTTAGAATTGGTAGTAATAGAGTATTGAGCAAAATCTTTTTTTTTTATTTAGTTTCATATACATAAGGGAACAATTAAGTAAAGAATTAATAGATGTGAATTTGTTTAAAGTTTTTAGAATAGTTTTCTCTTGTGTATTGTGATTATACCCCAGAATGATGGTGCATTAAAAAATTGTATTCCTTAGAATCTTAACAGGGGAGGGTGGGTGACTGGTGGCTGCACTCTGCTGCAACCGCCACTGTGGCTCTGACCCCGGCCCAAAGTGGAGGGGGGGGGGGCCCAAAGTGGCGGAGGGGGGTGGGGAGTGGCGCCAGTCCTGGCCTGAAGTGGCAGGGGGAAGGATGGGGATCAGTCCTGTGCGGGCCGGGCCCCGATCCCGCCGCCAAGTGCGAGTCGGGGGGGGAGGGGGGGCGATCCACGGCCCGTCTTTTGTGCACGCGGGCTGTGGCCAGCAGCCCGGGCACTCGGGGTCGGAGAAAACCGGTGGCGAGCTAGAATTAGTCACAAACGCGTAGTGGTTGATTGAAAAGATTGTTTACTTACACCCAAAGATGGTAGTGGTGTAGGCTGGACAGGTTTCCAGGCGCAGCTCCGCTTAAGTCCTTGCTAGAGGACTACGACAAATTCGGTTGCTCCCACGGAGTTGTTTAGGCTCCGCGGGTTCGGTTCGGTCCCCTGGTCCCCCGGAGTTGTTTAGGCTCCATGGGTTCGAAAATTGGGTTTACAGGAAAGGGATACGTCTTGGATTGCGATCGGCGACGGGGAGAGGCTAAAAGCGAAAGCTCCGCGGGTTCAGTTATTAAGCTTGAGAGAGGCGCGTTGGGTCCGCAAGGGTCCGCAGCGCTTGGAGATCTTCACACAGTACGAAGTCTCCTCCTCCTGGCGAGTTCTTTCTTTCCAGTTTTCTCTCTCTCTCTCTCTCTCTCTCTCTCTCCCTCTCCCTCTCCGACTTGGGCGGAAACTTCCCAAGCCTTTTATACGGCTAGCAAGCCAATAGCTAGCTGCCACGTGTGCCTACATTTGGAACTGGCCAATTATGTAGCGCGAATCCAAATACAAATGGCGGGAACTCCTTTGCAACGTGCATCACCAGTATGCAAAAGAAATGCACCCTGCAAAGAAGCTGTAATTTGGCGGGAAATCCCCCGTTGCACCAGAGTTCTCTCCCGCAGCAGAGAACTCTATCGTGCAAAAAAAGCTACAGTCGGCGGGAAAATAATTTAGCAGTGCCGAAGCACACACAAACAAAAAACCACAACTTTGGGTTGTGACATCCCCCCTTGCTGAGAGCAAAGCTAAATTATGCCATACTCTTTTAGCAATCTAGAATTTTGTCGTGAGTCGTCAAGCGAGTAGATAAGCAAACAAACAGATAAACAAACATAAAATTCGCTGCCCTGGGATTAAGTTACATAACAATCAAGAAACAATAATCAACACAAACATATAATCTGATTCATAACAAAATTGCACGATCAGGGCTTCGGTGGGCATCGTGGTGAAGTCATACGTCAAGCCCTCACTTCTCTCTGTGATGTCATCCCTCTTAGGGCTCCTCTTTATCACGCGCTCTGAATTCCGGATCTGTAAACAGAAAACTCTCAAAAACAGATTAATAATCTTATTCAACAAACTTAAACAATTTTCATGGCTCAATTAGACGAAATTGTCAAAGATTCATCATCTGGTTCTTCTAAATAATGGAAACCTAACTCATAAGCTAATTGCCATTGGCCTGTGTCTCCTAAAATCCGAAACTGCCGCTTGTTAAGGCCGGAACGCTGTAGGAGAAATCCAAACATGTATCGCTCCTCTAGGGTTCTCGGTGGCAGTGGTGGGAGATCGGATCCATGTTATCTGGTTTCTTGAGGTCTGGTTGGGTGTTGACAGTCCCGATCAAAAGACAATCTTGGCTCCATCAGGATACGCAGTCGTGGCAACTGACAAAGAAGATTACTCACGGGTTGATTTACCATTGGACTGAGCAGAATCTGAAGGACGATGATATTCTTTTGCCCATAAATCTCGAGGTAACTGTCTAGACTGTGAGAAGTTAGTGGAACGGTTCCAGGATCTCGCAAGTGACGGTGAGGCCATGGTCTTATTCGCTGGAGTGATGTCAGTCCCAGCGCACATGCTCTCGGGTTCCAAGCACAATATGAGACACCAATAATTGCCAGCATAAGATGCTCTGCGCCGGTACATTCTGGCCGTTCTGCATGCCACACGTGGGCCTTTTGACTAATCAGTCCTGCAACAAGCGCTGGCAGTGGAATAGGCCAGTGAGTATTGCATGTTATCATGTCGATGTCGGTGACATGTCCTCTACTCCACGAAGCTTGTCTCACTAATCACGTTTAAATTCCATGGCCATAAGATCTAGCCATGAAACTATAGCTTCATCAGATTCCAGCTCAGATTCCCTGTACAGCTGTTGTAATTCTGTCCAAGCACGAATGCGACTGGTGATGACATCTCGCTCATCAGTTGCTTGGTTGACCGTGGCTGTAGGGCAAGCCGTTTTTTCGGGAGTTGATGTTGTCAAAGGCTGAACTGCTGCCGCGGGAGTTACTATTGCTGTTATTGCTTCAGGCAGGAGGGGCGGATGCACTCCTCCGCTTGACTCTCTCCTTCGTCGGCAGGAAGGCGTGGTCGGTAGAGGCGGCGCTGCGTCGCTAGGCGGAGTTGCCAGCGACAACGCTACGTTGATGGGCGGAGTCGCTGACCGAACTCTCGCGGGTTCTTCAGAAGCTCCACCCTTCTTTTCCGGTTCTTCCACGCGGTCTCCCTTTTGCTCGGAGCCATCTTGGACCGGCGTTTCAGGCTCCTTTTTCTCAGCCACTTCTTTGACCGATCGGATCGCCATCTGCAGCTGGGTTTTCAAACTTAGGTTTTTTTGCATTAAATCCATCACAGTACGAAAAGTTGTACCACATTCTCCCCCCTTGTCGTACCGCAAGGCCACTCTTTCATCCGCGGCGCGTTCCTCCGTCTCCAAATCTTCGCGGAGCTCAGATGGAAGCTCGCGACCCCGTAATCTAGCCATTACCATACATGGGGAGAACCGGCCGATTGGCTCCGGTTCTCCACTCTCCTGAGCACATCGTAGGCATCGGGCACACTCCCAGGTGAAAGTTGGGTTTGTTTCGCCCGCCGGGTTGGGTCCGGTGAGGGACACAGTATCGAGGGGCCTAAACAGGACCCGCTCATCTCTCATTATACATCCGAATGCTGCGGGGAGCAAGTACACTTCCCTTTCTCTCGGGGCTCCGTCTTCAGAGATTCCCTCTTCTCCCTTTAGCGACAGGCGTCCGCTCACAAATCTTTCACCCGTTCCGCCCGCCTGGTGGTAAGTGATATGCGCTTCCAGTTCCTCAAAACTTTTCACTTGGCATTGGTTCTTGCGCCAAGGGCAGTTCTGAACTAACTCTAGCTCTAGCATGTTCTCTCCTGATCCCATCCTCGTCACCATGTGTGGGCCGGGCCCCAATCCCGCCACCAAGTGCGAGTCGGGGGGGGGGGGGGGGGCGATCCGCGGCCCGTCTTTTGCGCACACAGGCTGTGGCTTGCCACCAGAGAAAACCGGTGGCGAGCTAGAATTAGTCACAAACACGTAGTGGTTGATTGAAAAGATTGTTTACTTACACCCAAAGATGGTAGTGGTGTAGGCTGGACAGGTTTCCAGGCGCAGCTCCACTTAAGTCCTCGCTAGAGGACTACGACAAATTCGGTTGCTCCCACGGAGTTGTTTAGGCTCCGCGGGTTCGGTTCGGTTCCCTGGTCCCCCAGAGTTGTTTAGGCTCCGTGGGCTCGAAAATTGGGTTTACAGGAAAGGGATATGTCTTGGATTGCGATCGGCGACGGGGAGAGGCTAAAAGCGAAAGCTCCACGGGTTCGGTTATTAAGCTTGAGAGAGGCGCGTTGGGTCCGCAAGGATCCGCAGCGCTTGGAGATCTTCACACAGTACAAAGTCTCCTCCTCCTGGCGAGTTCTATCTTTCTTTCCAGTTTTCTCTCTCTCTCTCTCTCTCTCTCTCTCTCTCTCTCTCTCTCCCTCTCCCTCTCCGACTTGGGCGGAAACTACCCAAGCCTTTTATATGGCTAGCAAGCCAATAGCTAGCCGCCACGTGTGCCTACATTTGGAATTGGCCAATTATGTGGTGCGAATCCAAATACAAATGGCGGGAACTCTTTTGCAACGTGCATCACCAGTATGCAAAAGAAATGCACCCTGCAAAGAAGCTGTAATTTGGCGGGAAATCCCCCGTTGCACCAGAGGTCTCTCCCGCAGCAGAGAACTCTATCGTACAAAGAAAGCTACAGTCGGCGGGAAAATAATTTAGCAGTGCCGAAGCACACACAAACAAAAAACCACAACTTTGGGTTGTGACAGGTCCCAGCCCTGGTCCAAAGTGGTGGGGGGGGCAGCTCTGGCCCAAGCCCTGGCCCGAAGCATAGCGGGGGAACAGCTGTAGCCCTGGCCCAAAGCGGCAGGGGTGGGGAATGGACCTAGCCCCAGCCCGAAGCAATGGTGAAGAGGAGCGGAGCAGCCATGGCCCCGGCCCTGGCTCGAGGCAGGGGGGAGAAGGGAGGGGGCCAGATGCAGGACTCTGTCCCTGCATGACCTCTCCCCTCACTCCGGTCATTCTTGGTGGCCAGTTTGCTAGTATTCAAGTAAAAAGTCTAATTGCGTACCAGCATTTCAATCTGTATGTAGGGACGTAAGGGACTTTATCTGTAGCAACATCTTTTTCCATATAATTTTTATAATATAATTAAATTACAATCCATTTTTGATGTTAGGAACATCTGCCTTGGTTTATGTTGATAACACAATAGATTGGTAGGTACAGTTCATTGATAAGAGTGGTCATAGATGTATTAAAAGCAAGCAAGACCTTAAAACTTCAGTGAAGCACTCACAAAGTAAGCAATGTTCCCTCTTAAGAGACCAATTTAAATTATACTTACAGTTACTTCTTATGGCCTTCTTAAATGATCATTTTTGACTAGGAAATCTATGTGTGCCAGTTCCTTGAGAGTTTAGTTAAAAGATGTTTCAAGTTAATCTGTACCTTTTTGATGCATTTTTTTCCTATAACATTCTGAACCGTTTGTTAACCTAAGCAGTCCAGGTCAGGGTTGTAAAAAGTCTGGAAATATATGGACACAGCTTGTTTTTAAAATCATGCTCTCTACCCCGTTCAATGCTGAATTGTCATATTAAAGGAATAAGAAGATTCCACTCAGAGCAAATTAGTTCTGCTCAAACAAGAAATTTGTACTCTAAAAATCTGAGTTGTACACAAACAAGTATAAGAAAATATCAGTTGAGATGTTTTCTAAAATTTCTCAGTGAAGTGGTGCATTTAATCTTCTACAAAAGGCCTACTGTGCAAAGTAAAACAAGCTTCTCCGTTTTCATTCCTTGGGAGGAATCCAGCTGCTGCTGCTCTCAGCCTTTCCCAGATTGGGGAGACACCAGTCTGGGAAAGGCATGGGGAGCAGAGGAAAGGAAGGTGATTACAGGTTAGAAGATTCAAACACTCCCTGTTGCAAACAAGTATTTTTAAATAGCAATTGGACTGGATTCATCTGAACTTAGTTCATTTGTTTAACTAGTTTATAGAATTATCTTTATTCTAAAATATAACCTGATGTATCTTTTTCTTTCAGAACGGAGTGATATTTATTATAGTTTTATAAAGCAAGTGCCAGCACGTAACTGGAAGGAGCTCATCAGATGCTGTCTAAAGGACACTGAAATTGATAATATAATTCATGAATTCCCCAAGGATGTAAAAGAACAGCATTATCAGATGTTAATTAATTGTCAAAACAGTTTGGGAATTGAGACTACTATTACTAAGTTACTTGATCGACTATGGAGTATGCAACTAAAGAGTTGCTATGAAAATATTGTAAATACTTTAAAAAGTAGAGATATTATAACCATATTAGATGCCAAAGATTAATGTATTTATTGTTGTAACAAATTGCAGCTGTATAGATATGTTTCTATATTCAAACTTACTTTAATGCATGTTGACAATTTTTTTTATTGTTGGTTAGGAAAGCATAAAATGTCAACAAAAATTGTGGGTAAAGTAAAAGAGATGGTTTATCTAAACTGCATGGATTGAACCAATAAGCAAGTGAACTCGCATTCACTTTTCAAACAGGAAAGGGAGCCAGACCTCTGCAGTGGCCCAAACCAGTAGCCAGGGGCAGGCACTAAGGCATACCACCCAGCCATCTGGTTGCTGCCAGGAGCCAGGGGATTCGCCAAGCCATGCTACAAAGTATCCTGGCATGCTGGGGGACTGTGCATTAACTTGAACCAGGAGGAGATCCAGGACAGAAGTTCCATAAATTGTTTTGACCTAAATCAGCTAAGTCTGATACTATATCCAACCAGTTTATCTTAAACCACTTTTGGCCATTTTGAAAGTGATTTAAGTACGCTGAACTTCTGTTCTGCTACAAGTTTAAACCAGTTTCTGATCACTTAAACCAGTTTATGTGTAACTTTTGTCCTTAGCCATAATGCTGTTGTTTTGGGAATTGAGAAATGTCTGGATAATAGTAGGTCATTTGTAGGGAATCAAATATGTTTATAACTTAAGTTCTTGAAGCATAATTTGATGATACTCTATCAGCATTTCATGAGGACTAAGCAACATTCTGAATCCCAAGAAACTTTGTATATGACATACAGTGTGTCCATTTATGAGAGTACTGCGATAAGAATAGATTTCTTTGAGGAGTTTGTCCAAAGTGGCACCCAAAATGTGTTCAGTCCCTGACTTCCAGCATTCAGTCCCCTCATTTAGCATGGCTTGCATTCTTTGTATCTAGATGTATAACTGCATTTTGCTATATTAAACTGCTAGCTATTTGAATTATATCAGCTTGGTACCACAGGGTACAAAAAATGTGTAAATATGCTGCTTATTTACTTACTTTTCCTATCCAGTGTAAATCTTAGAATTATGCAAGAGAATTTCTACTTGAAGTCTGTTTGATTTTTTTGTATCACTTTTCTATGAAAATTTTTTTCTATTTCCTAGCATATGGTTTTTTTTTATGAGCAAATACTCTAACTTTTGAGCACCCTTCATTAGTGATACTAGAATACATGTGATTGGGAGTAAATCTGGTGTATCGAGATTTATTTTTCTCCTGTCCTGGAAGCAAACGGGATTAGCAGTTTCAATGGTAGTTGAGGAAGGAACGCACTGCATGTGCAAAGGTATGTTTACTACAGTGGTTCTCAACCTTTTTAGACTCAAGATCCCCCTTGACAGACTCCACGCACGTCTCAAAATGCCAACTCTTAATTTTCACTCATTCTTTGACTGTAGAAAAATAATAGAGCAATTCTTCCATTGCAAATTGCTCAGAAAGATTACAGCAGGTTCTAATCTCTTTTTAGTGGTATGAATTCCAATTTGAAATTTCTGGCTTTACTCTGTAAATCATGTTTGCATCTCAAGAGTGGTAACATTGCATGGCACCTGTGAGAGGATCTCAAGGTACTTCAGGGTACCATGGCACCCAGGCTGAGAGTTACTGGTTTATTAATTACCTTAATTAAGATCACAGTCTTAACCAAGACCTTTTTAAAGCCTATCATCATTAAGGGTTTAATTTGTGATATAACATACTAGTACAGTGTTACCCCTTATGGCTTTGTACTGGTATAGGCATGTTAGTATGTCTTTGTTAAGGACTTGCACAAGGGCAGCTGCATTGATGGTTAAGCCTATTTGTAGGCAAGGACTTTGGACCTTTTGCCAATCCATTTGAAGCATGGATTGGGGTGGGAAGAAGGAAGCGGAGAAAGAAAAGCAAGTGTAAAATTAAAACTTAAGGTATGACAGCTTAACTCTGAAGTTCTGGTAATCCTACCTAAAGCAGAACAAAGCTTGAAATTTTCCATATGTGAGAAGTGCTGGCTTCAATACGATTACAGAATGAAATTAAATTTTTCAAAATACAAGTTCTGTTGCAAAACAGAAGTTCTGAAAAGTCTTCCATCTTGGAAGTGCTTACACCATGTTTCTGAAATGAAATGTGTTTTCTAGAACCTCAGCAGCTCAAGCAAGGTTGAGGTTCTTGTCTGTTTTGAAGTTGATGGTTTTGCTGCTGCCGTTTATAGGTATGTGGCAGTCAAATCAGCAACAATTGCCTCAGATTTGTACAGCACCTCCCAGGGTCCAGGGCTTTGAAGCAGCATGGCCATGTAGACTATGTAAGGGCTTGCAGCTCCACAGATCTGAGCCAGCTGCCTTCTCTCGTTACAGTCCAGGTATACCTAGGAGAAGGGCAGCCTCCTAGCAGGAAAACAGGCAGATTCCTAATAGCCCCCTGCCTGGGTTTGTTGAGAATGCATCAAGTAAATCAAAGGCTATGTTCCAAAAAGCACTTGGGTTTATGAAATATTTTCCACCTCACTCTAAATGTAAATCCATGAGTGACTATCTGGCTACTCTATAGCTTTATCAAATATAAATCTTCAGCATCTAGGACACCTATGCTTAATCCCCATGTGGCAGGATGGAGGCCCCAGGGGTGCCTGCAATGCCCTCTGGTGGTCAAGCACTTTCTGCTTCACGTCATCTCCTTGGACTACCCTCCCTTTACTTCACCTACCATGTTTTGATGCAACTAATGAGGCCTCTGTCCTCCCCTGTAACCACACCCAAACCTGGCAGGTGTTATTCAGACAACATCCTAAACCTTTCCTGTTGGGGCCTCTGCCCTCTTGGCAGTCCAGTTATTCTGGCTGCCACCCTCCAGCCATGGCCCACTTATTTCAGCCTGGCCTTGTTGGCCTCAACCCTCTCTATATTGGGCTCTTGGCCCCACAGGGTCCCAGACCTTTACCTCTTAGCCCTCTGGGGCCTCTGACCCAGCCAAGGCCATTTATGCACCCCTTGGCCTCCTAGGTCCCGGATCCAGGCCAGGTAGTTCTGGTACCACTTAGTCCCTTTACAGTCCCTGACCCCTACACGGCTCTGTGCAGTCTTCTTCTCAGGTACCCCTGTGGCCTCCGTGCCACCCGCATAGCCACAACTCAGTCCTCTGGTTTCAACTAACACACAACACAAACACAAGCAACAGCTCTTAACCAAGAAATCTCCCCCACACTGGGCTTATACCATCCTGTAAGCTTTACTCCTACTTTGGGCTCTCGTCTCCTTGCTGTCATAGTGGGGGCTAGGGTGCTTTCCAGGCTGCTCTCTGCAGCCCCTCTCTCCCAAGATTGCTGCTTTCTATAGCATGCAGAGCTAAACAGCCTAGTGCTTCTAGTGCTGGGCTTATGTGCCCTGGAGCACTGCCCCTTCCTGTCAGGTGACTTCTTAATTAAGCACAGGGGATTCCCTTTAAGCTTAAGGGTCATCCTGCCCTACCCTGCTGTATCTTATTTTAACTTCTTGCAGCCTTTATGCTCAGGCTGCCTGGAATCTGCCCCCCACAGCCCGCTTGCTGCAATACAGCTAACCCCTGCTCAGCTCCTGCCTACACAGCAAAGTTGGCCAGCTGTGTTGTTCCTTTAAATTAACTGGAACCTCTAGCTCCCTGTTACACTCTGGTTTACCAGCCAAATCTGGCCCCTAGTGGTGTGTCAGCTGGATCTTGAGTTTCCTATGGGTCTGGAAATTTGTTGGTAGGGGAAGTGGGAGGGGGGAGGGAGGAATGGCACTGCTTCCCCAACTGCCAAATGTCCAGACCTGTGCTGACCTTATGCTTTCCCTACCTTAGGATCTGGAATTCTTTCGTATCATGGTTGCTTCCTCCCAAATTAACCATTACCTTCACATCCTCCATGTTCCAGTCATAAAAGAGATGTCCCACCAGGTCCCAGTGATGCCAATCAGATCATAGTTCTTTTCACAAGCTGCAGTTTCCAACTCATCTTGTTTATTCCCCATACTTCTATACTAGTCCATACAATCCCATGCACTGGTACAGGCCAGAGCAGGGGTGGGTAAGATGTGGCCCAGGGGCCAGATGTGGCCTGCCAGGCCATTCTATCTGGCCCGCAGGGCCCCTAAAAATTTAGAAAATTAATATTTATCTGCCTTGGGCTGCCTGTCACGTGGCCCTCGATGGCTTGCCAAAACTCAGTAAGCAGCCCTCTGCCCAAAATAATTGCCTGCCCCTGGGCTAGAGACTGACCTGGGGGTTACAGTAGACAATAAACAGAATATGAGCCAACATATGATGCCATTGTTGTAAAGAAGGATAATGGCATATTGAGCTGTATTAGTAGGAGCGTTGCCAGCAGATCAAAGGAAGTGACTCTTCCCCTCTATTCAGCACTGGTGAAGCTACATCTAGAGTACTGTGTCCAGTTTTGTGGTGACTACTACAGAAAGGAAAGTACAAATCAGAGAGGGTCCAGCAGAGTCTCAACAGAATTGGTTACAGGGTAGGAGCACATGATTGATGAGGAGAGGCTAAGGGAACTGGGATTATTTAATCTAGAGAAGAGAAGACTGAGGTGATTTGATAGTAGCCTTCAACTACCTGCAGGGTGGTCTCAAAGAGGATGGAGCTGGACTGTTCCCAGTGGTGGGAGATGATGGAACAAGGAGCAATCGTCTCAAGTTGCGGCAAATGAAGTTTAGATTAGATATTACGAAAATCTTTTTTCCACTAGGAGGGTAGCAAAACACTTGAACAGGCTATCCAGAGAGGCCATGGGGTTTATCCTTGCAGACTTGTAGTACCCAAGGCCTTGGCTGGGATGCTCTAGTTGGGGTTGGTCCTGCTTTGAGCAGGGGGCTGGACTAGATGACTTTCTGAGGTTCCTTCCAGCCCTAATGTTCTGATTCTACCATTCTTGCATTTGTTTACATGCATTGGATGTATTTTACATTTTAACCTCCTCCTTTCCCTTTTGTACCACTTGTTGCAGTCCTATAGCTCTCTGGCCCTCCCCCAGAATTGAGCTGCTTCTTTAAGTCCTTTCCTTTTTTGGACTGTATGCTCTGTTCCTGGAAGGTTTTGATTCACCATTTGCCATAGAACCTAGTTTAAAGCCTGCTAACTAGATTGGCCAGACAATGCCCAAAGATGCTCTTTCCCATTCTTGTCAGATGAATTCCATCTCTTGATAGCAGTCCTTCTCCCAAGAACATCCGCCCATTGTCAAAGAAATCAGAGCCTTCACGTCAACACCATCATCTCAGCCACGCATTCACTTCCAGTATACAACGGTCTCTGCTTGCACCCCTCCCTTCCATGGGAAGAATCAATGAGAATACCACTTGTGCTCTAAACCCCTTAATCCTCCTGCCAAGAGCCTCATAGTCACCTCTGATCTGCTCAGTGTCATTTCTGGAAGTGTCAGTGCCTACATGGACAAGCAGGAAAGGGTAGTCATCCTGCTTTGGTACTGTCTGTGACATCGTCAATTCAGGCTCCAGGCAAGCAACACACCTCCTGGGCCCCAAAATTTGGATGACAAAGTAGTGCCTCTGTTCCCCACAGAAGGGAGTCACCAGCCACACCACTCTTCTCTTCCTTCTTGGTGCATTGGTCCTAGAGACCCTGTCCTTAGGGCCTTGAACTTCCTGCTCTCTAGGCTGCTGCCTCCTCTGCCTCTTCCTCAGCAGTTCCACTACAGAGTGCTGTAATATGGTTACTGACTTCAATCCACTCCTCTTCAATTCTGGGGGGCCTCTTTCATCAAGTAGTCACATGCTGCCATTTCTCCTCATTGCCCTTTGGCCTCTCCAATACTAGATTCCATTTGCGTCTTCTTTGCTCCCTCGAGAACATCTGTGCTATAAGGAGAAAACAAGAGGGGTGGGGAAGGGAGAAAGGACATGCCACATGAACCTGCACACCAAGCACCTGCACCAGGGCCCTTGCCTAAGCTTACACTCACATGCATAGTCTCCTGCTCCCTGGCTCCCTCCTGGGACAAATTCCCTAAGCAAACTCCCTCTCTGTTTGCTGCCCTCTGTTCTCTGCTCCTACTGTTTGCTAGCGGCTGTCTATCCTAGCTCCACCGCTCACTTAGCCACTCCAGAAGGAAGGAGTCACACACCATGGGGGAAAGACCCCCCAAAACATACACCAGATACTAGCAAACACTCCAGCCATGAACGATGCATGCCCCCAGAGGCTGGCGGGTCATGGTGACTGCCCACAGGTGGTGATGGCGGGTGTGTGGCGGCAGGGAGCTCCTGCAGGTGGCCACAGTGGTGCTGGCAGTCAGGGGGCGGGGGGTGGTGAGCACTGCCGGATGGTCAGCAGGGGCCAGCGGCCAGCAGCGACTGCTCGCAGACGCCACTGGTGCTGTCAGCGGTGGGGAGGTGGGGGGTGGCAATGAGTGGCAACCGCCCACAGGAGCCACTGGCAGCATTGCCAGTGCTTCTTTCAGGGGGCATAACTCCAATCTCAGGGGGTGCTCGTGCACTCCCTACATGCACCCCCTACACATCACCAGTGACTCCAGTTCTAATCAGCCAACCCAAGTCACTAGCACAGAGAAAAGCTTCTTCAAGGCAGTCTCACACCTGAGTTACTTATCCCAGAGCCACTGCTCTCTGCTTACTGCTCAGCTTATCGTGTGGGGCTTAATTCAGCCTGCAGACTGCACTTACACCACTCATTTGTCCGTGAGGGCCAAAAGGTTGAGCACCACTGTTGTAGGACACTGAGAGGTAATCTAGAAGATGTACCCCTACCCTGACTTCTAGGACACCTAGGATTTCTAGGGTGATGGTAAGAAGTCTGGGAGACTTCACAGATGTCTTGGTGCTTTCTGCATCCCATTTATCTCCTGACGAGGAAGCACACTGGCAGAGCAGCCTAAAGCACCTTGAAACAGCAGTTTCAGTCCCCACCTTTGGGACTTTAAGCAAGGCAGAGGTTGCTGTAAGGAGGCAACATCATGCTACCAAGTAGCAACCAGAAGCAAGAAGAGGTTGGGCTTGAGCTGTCAGCGCGCTCCCAAGGGTGCCCTGTGGGCAGAGCTGAGGGTGAAGTTACACCTTACACTTAGCCCAGGTAAGGGCACCTAAAACACAACTATCTACACATTAAAAGTTTGTTAACATGGGCTAAGCACCCTCTAAATGTCTCAATGTTACACCACATCAGGCCAGGGTTAGCTATGAGCTCCTGTTACCTAGCTCCTGTCAGGGTAACTTCAGTGTGCTGTACAGGGCCCCCAACCTCCCTGTTCCTCCAATCTCGATCTGGGCTTTTTGGGTTTTTTTTAAATAGGATCAAACGTCTGAGATTTTGGTCAACTCGGCTTTGAAGTTCCTGCTTGCCCTAGCAAGGGGCTGCTTGTGGCTGGGAGGGAGGTGAGTGGAAGCAGGGTGAACACCCACATGGCCACACACAGCCAGGCGGGTAGGTGGGAGCAGCCCCAGCAGCTCCTCTTTTTTTTGTTGTTGTTGTTGCATAAATACTTTTATATATAGGTATCTATCTATCTATACATCGCTATATAGATCTATATCACTCCACCGCAGCATGCAGGTAACCTTGTGGGGGGGTGGAGGGGGCCAGGGCCAGAGAGCGGGCCCCCGCCCCCTTCCTCTTCATTGGTACTGGAGACAGGGGCACCCTCCCAGCCTTGGCCACGCCCCCACAAATGCTACATGGGGCGGGGCAAATGCGGAAGCTCCGCCCCCTCCGGCTGTAGCCTTGGGAAAAGGCTGATTTAACTGACCCGCGCCCGTGAAGCCCCATCCTTGCGCTACACGCGCAGCGCGACCCTTGCGCATGCGCACTGGGCGACCCGAAGGCTTCTCCACGAGGAAGCCCCGCCCCTTTCCTCACCCTCGCTGCTGTAAGCCCCGCCCACGCTGCTCCGGGCAGAGGGAAGAGTCTGCGTTGCGCATGCGCACCCGCCTCGCTTGTCACCGCCCAGCGATGTGGCCCCGACTGTCCTCCAGTTGCCTGGTTACGTTCCCCGCACGCACCGGAAGTAGCGTGATGGTTTGAAACGTTGCTTCCGGGTGCGCCGTTGCATCAGACTGGAGGCAACCCTGGCAGAAGGAGTGGAGAGGATGGCCGGTGCCGGTGGGGAGCACAGTGAGTGCCGGCTCCCGGGCGGGTGCGGCCCCTTTAAGGCCGCTTGGGTCGGTGGGGGAGGGGTGTGGGTCCATTCCAGTCCGTCATAGCCCCGTGCCGTGATGTCACCCACCCTTGGGCTGTGATGCCGTGATGTCAGAGTGGTGCCCGATGGCGTCATGATGACCCTAGCCCCTAGTCTCGTGCTGTGGCAGGTGTCGCGGCATCCTCAGCTGCGGGGGGCGTCTCTGCACCCTTTGTGGAGCAGCGGAGCACCCTGTGGTGCCGCGCACGGCTCCTCTGCCCTCGGGGAGCACGTCCCGGTGTGGCGCCAGGTTGTCGAGAACTGTCCATGTTCTGGTGGTGTGGGTGTGGGACCCAGGAGGACCTGTCTGCGTGGGGGCCTCCGTCTGCACCTCGGGTGTGCCCGGAGAAAGGACCCTGGTAGTGGGATGTGGCAACTGGGTGTTTAGCTCAGCACAGTACGTTAGAAAGGGCTCCATCTGTTCCCTGTTCTGCAGAACCCAGTTTATCTTCTGCGAAAGTCACCTGGCTCTGCTGCTCTCCAGCACTATATAAGTAACCAGTACTGAGACACAAAGGCTTGTTGATGACCAGGGCTGTGGAGTCAATGCAATGGTTAGAGTGTGAGGGTGCCCAGCTGCCATTTGTGCCTTAAACTATGCCAGTATTACAGCAGGTTAGAGAAGATGGCATCAGTTACTTTCCTCTTTGTTCCCCAGAGGTAGCATGTCTACAAGGAGCAGATTTTTACTGATGGGCTCCACAAGTTTTAAGAATTAGTGCAGAACTGGGTCAAAGGCACAGATTTGGCACACTTGGGCTGTGTTCATCATTGTTAGGGGCTGGAAGGGACCTTACAGATCATCGGGTCCAGCCTCCCCACTTGGGCAGGAAAGACTGCTGAGATCAGATGACAAAGGGGCCGAATAACAACCTGCAGTCCAGACCCTCTACTCTACATAATAGTTTTATCCAAATTAATAGGTAGAAACATTGTTTTTGTTCTGTAAACAACTAGTCTCCAACCTTTGCACCACAGTTCCGGGATTGTGTTAATTCCTAAGAATGTGGAAGCAGGGCTAATTAAAAGTGAAACTGCCCACAATGGAACTAGGAAACATCAAGCTGCTAACACTGAAGAAAGGCCAGATTTAATATATAGGAATAGATTGAAAAATTGTGAGAATTTTTAAAAAGATATTTTGCATCTCTTGACAACTTCTGTCCAATGTTTGTTTACCTGAAATAAGTAGCTTCCATTGGGCAACTTAATTACTGTCAGTGGATCATTCCAATCAGATGACTTAACATCCTGTGTTGCACAGCAGGCCTGTGACATTGCTATTGTTCATCTATTGAGCAGAATCCACCTGTCATGTTGAATTAGATCAAGTTGTTTGAGTTTTTCCAATGCCAACATTAATCTACTAGAGAACTAGATTTTTAAAAATTTGAATCAAATTTGAAGTTTTTAATTGTTGTTCTGGCAAGGTTCTTAGAGTAGATGAGAGGTATTTTATTAGACCAACTGAATAGTTGGAAGAAAGTTCTTGGCAAGCTCTCAGACGCAGTCACCCTTCTTCTCTGCTGGTCTGAGACTCTGAGGAGTGAGAGAAGCTAAAAATGTCACAGGATGCCAATGAAAATATAAATAGGTAGAAATTAGAAAGACAAAAAGGCAAAGCAGGTAAGGGAGGGGGAAGAAAGCAGGGGGTGGCGGGGAAGGGCAAAGGGAGACATTACAGTGATAGAATACAAGGTAGAACAAAATGGTTGTTCTTATTTTTTGGTAGCTTTTATTATTTAGTTCAAATCTGAAGTGATTTCTCAAGCAGGGGGAAGAAAGTTTATGAAACATGGCAGTGTCATCATCAGTATACTGCCCTTCTGACATTCCTTGATCTTTCTAAACAGTCATCAAAGTGTAATGACTGGGTAGGTCTGCAGTGCAGTCCCTGCTATGAATGCTATATAGTGTAGACAGGCCCAGGATAACTTTATGTAATCTGCTCCACTTACATTCATATTGGATAAGTGTTTGCTTTGCTTCAATTTGTTCAAGCTAATTTGAATCATCACTGAACCTCACATAAAGGTGAGAGACTCTTTAACAGCTAAGACCTGCCTGCCCAGAGGAATTTTCCTGTGAAATCCTATGAAATATGAACTTTCATTTCTACTCAGGACAACTTTTACAATCTTTTCTCTAATGCCTGATGAAGGGAGTTTGTGCCTAAAAGCTTGCAATTAATTTTCTTTTTTTTTTTTCAAAAATCTCATTGGTTTAATAACAGATATCACTTCTCCCATGAGCCCAGATTGATTGGCTTAACTGCATTACACCAGTCCTGGTATTCCACCTATTTCTTACACTATAACAAACATTTATCTGCCTGCTGGTTAAAAGTACATAGATCTTTCAAATTCATTACCTCTTGCTGTCCCATTCTACATTATACTGCTTTAAATACATGATTGATGATCCCGATTCAGAGCCATCAATTTCAAGGGTTCTGAAGCAACCTTGATGGGGCCTGCCAATTTCAAGGCTGCCCTTAAAGGCATCCTGAGAAACAAGATTGTGAGCCTTAAGGAGAGATGAAAAAGTGCGAGTTGCTTCTGTAGCTAAAGAGGTTTCTTTGCACTGTATAGGGCAGTGCTTCCCAAACTATTTTCCAATATGACCCTCTTTTAACACTTGAAATTTCATACAACCCCAAAAACCAACCAAAACAAAATAGCAATCAAGCAACATATTAACTAACAATAAATGTGTCATTTTTAAAAGTTTGAATATTGTACGACAACATCTAGAACAACATATACATATGTCAATCTGTTTTAAAGATGTTTTGCTGCTTGTTTGGAGACAGTCAAGGCCTTCTTAAACTGCACTTGTTTCCACGAAAGCTTCTCTTTTCAGCGCTGAAAAAATTACCATGGTTTTCTGAGGTATTCCTTGTGAACACTTTCCAGGTGTTGTTTAAGCTTATTTGTACAACTTCATGCTTTTGCTAAACAGCACGTTGAAACATAGGTATTTAGGCCTTTCTCCAGTCTTGTCAAAAACACGTGTGAAGCCATGCTCAAGGAAAGCCTCGTTGTATTTGCAAACTCATTTCTTATTTTCTTGTTCCTCATTTGCAAACGAGTCAGTGGGTCACTGCTTGAGGAGGCTGCTCTGTGTAAAAATTTGTCCATGGTGTTATTGGTAACAATTTACCATTAATTATCATTGACTCTCACTTTGACAAGTTGTGTAGGCGTGGGGTCTATTGAAAGACGTTTCTCACTTGACAGCAGATGTAACCGGAACAAAACTGCAAACCCTAGAAATCAATGTTCACCAGAGCGCCCCAAGGGATGACGACTAGGTCGAATGGTCATAAACTACTACAAGACCATTTCAGGCTGGACATAAGGAAGAATTTCTTTACTGTCCAAGTCCCCAAGGTCTGGAACAGCCTGCCACCGGAAGTGGTTCAAGCACCTACATTGAATACCTTCAAGAGCAAACTGGATGCTTATCTTGCTGGGATCCTATGACCCCAGCTGACTTCCTGCCCTTTGGGCAGGGGGCTGGACTCGATGATCTTCCGAGGTCCCTTCCAGCCCTAATGTCTATGAAATCTATGAAATGCTCAGAACATATGACCTGCTCACATCAGTAACAGAGATCACATAGCAATATGATTGGTGGAGATCTGTTGAGCTCCCTTCCAACTGTAAGCACAGTTTGCTTGTGCGTATATATTGTCACATTTTGTCCTTGCTTTGCATTACCATAACTTGAAGTCAGAAAGCATAAATATAATTTTATTTATTGCAACCCCATCTGCTGATGTTGTGGCCCCATTTGGGGTTGTGATGCACAGTTTGGGAACTGCTGGCATAGGGAGAAGTGTATACTCCACATTAGTACATAGCTTTTTTCCAGCTCAAAGGCTATGCTCTTAAATAGAGTAAAATGTCCTAAGTACAGTGGGTACCAGTAGCAGCCTAACCAGGACATTGTGAAACTCAGCAGTTGAGAAGCTGAGTCCCTATACTTCCCATGTACTGAGTTCTGTAGGGCTGGGCTAGACTCCCCCAGCAAACTAATTTAAAGCTAGCTTTGGTATATTTATACCTACTGTATGCAGTGTGGTCACAGTGGAGTGACTGCAATGAAGACTTACCAATTTCATTACAATTAACAATTGTTGTAGTTTGTGTTGAATTTGGGCTGAATTTGAACCACAGTAAAAGGGTATTTCCTGTTATTAGTCCTCATAGCCATCTAATTTCCCTTATAAGTTATACTTTAAATATACCCCTCTTACTAATAGGGTTAATGCCAAATCATATCTTTTCAAAGATTTAATTTATATCCCTACAGCCCTCCATAGCTTTGTTAGTTGTTATATATACTGGTGCAGGGTAATGAGTGCTGAACTTGAAAAGCAACATTTGCTTCTGCTCCTTCAGAGGAATGCATGTGTTTTTGTGTTGGCTGACAACTTCTGTGTAAATTATACAACTTCCTTTTCAAAATGATTTCAGTGTGTGGATGAAGAATTTCATTATTTAGACCTCCCAAATCTCATTTAAGTATTAAAATGATTTGTTAATAAAAGATTTGTAACTGTAGTAAGGCTTGCCCAGAAGAGCATTTCCTTCCTTAGCAAATACCTTGTAAAATGAGTTCTTATAAGGAGCATATTTTTCCTTAATCTTTTCAAGGTATGCTGTGCATGGGCAGTCCAGCTGGCCATTCAGAATCACAAAATAGATCTGTTAGCTTAAATCTCACATTAATGAAATACACATTTCAAATTTGTGAGTGTTTATTTCTATCAGTGACAAATACAAAGACTGAAATATTTACAAACCTAAAATCTGTAGAGTGAAATTCATTTTATGGATCAAATATTAATTCCATGTGAACCACATGTTAATTTGTTTCTTTCTATTCTTTATTTACCAAGAATAACAACTTTATTGATATACATTGGTGGGAGGGTTTTTTTAGGTTTCTCATTAATCTAAGCATTTGACTTACTTTATTTATTTGAATCCAAGAGGGTTCCCTGCCCCATTCAACATGGGTGGAGGAAAACATCTTGTCTTAGATTTGAGTATGGCCCAGGGCAAAGTGGCTGCTGTGGCTTTGGCAACTCTGACTCCAACCTGGGGAAAATTGTTTGGTATAGGAAGGGGAGGAGAGGAGCAAACATGGTGGGATTTTTGCGGTGGCAGGGAAGCTGCTTCAGGGCTGGAGCTGCCATCACTGCTGTCTAGCCACTACTTTGTGCTCTGGGCTAAAGCTGGAGTCAGAGCTGCTGCATAAGGTAAACCATTAGGAGTGGGGCAAGTGGCAAGGGAGCAGGCTCGGGGACAGGCAGTTGTATCAAGCACCAGGGAGGACAAGTGGTCAGGGGATCAGGCACCCAAGGGAAAGAGAGGGAGCAAGGAACACTCTGCTTCCCTCACTGCTGCTGCTTTCCCTGCTGCAGTGGTGCAGGGGATGAATTTATGACAGCTCTCCAAGAATTATTCTATATGTGGAAAATTATAACAATCGTCCATGTATAGAATCTAATTATTGGGAGGTTATCTTAATTTAAAGTTGTCTTAGTTTCAGGTAAATACAGTATTTAAGTATACAAAGGAACTGTCATGACTTTAGACTTTTCTCTTGCTGGTTTGATTAATTTTGCTGAACTTTAAAATTTCCCACCATTAGCTCACAATTATGTTTTAAAGGGTCAAATAAAACTAAAATCGGTCTCTACTGGTATGTGTATACCATTTTGTATTTCCATGTTCTCCGGGAGGAGGCAGGTTGTAAGCAGAAGTCCTTTCAGTGTTACACCTATTAATTGATATAATTGACTAATATATCCTTCTTTTTTTCCTTTGTGTTTCAAATGAAAGCAAGGGAAGAAATCATAGGCAGTCTGTGGGAACTGTTTAGCAGTAGAATCATTCCATTACATTTAAACAGTGATTTATTTCCCTTTGGGAAATAGGCTACTCTGAAAAATCAGTCTCAACCAGTTATGCTTGCACATATTTAGGAAAAAAAAGTTCTCTTTCTGCAAAATACCTATGTGTTCTTGCAATTATTGTTTCCTCTCCCCCCCCCTCGAAACTGTTATGCTCTGACAATAGATTTAATGTTTTAGAAACCAGCAACGTAGAACAAGATTAACATATTGCCTCAGAAGTTTAAAAAACATGGTTCACTGATATTTGAAGGCAGGAACATTCTAATCTTGACACTACTTTATTAAGTGTTAGTTAATGATCAAAATATTGTATGAACATGGAAAAGATGGAATCCTGAACTGTTTATAGAAAAAGTTAGTGCTGTATGCTAATGTTATATGCACAGATTCCATAATTTCCATTACCTGCAGTGCTGTATACATGGTACCTTGTAATTAGCCTCAGCACTTGCGAGTGCCACAAAACTCCATTTCCTTGGAAGACGGCATGCTTTTTAGAAATAAATGGCTACGTGGTACTTGTAAAGCTCATGTCTGCTTTGTATATACAGAACTGTGATGTCAGAGAATCAAAGAAGGGGTATGCATCTCTTCTGTCCATTAGTGCAACTATTCATAAGAATACCTATTGCAAATAGGCACCCTATAGAATATGTATAGGGATCATGGAGATTATAGCTTCACCACTGTAAGATAAGCATTCTGCAGCAATCGGGGGGGAAAGTGGGCATCAAACTAGGATCCTACACACAGACTCCAGTCCTGCAAAAATTAATGTACATGCTTAACTTCATATGATGTGGGTAATCCCATTATAATTAATAGCCATGGTACATGACGCTAAGTCATGTAAGTCTTTGCAGGGCCAGAATTTCTTTGCTAAGAGAGAATAGTACTGATTAGGCTCAGTAAGGATGGAAGATTCTTTACAACTGCTAATAAATTATCCCTCCTCCCCCATGGAAAAGAGCAAGTTCTGTACCTTAGCATAGTTCCCTTGCGTTTTTTTTTTTTCTCCCAGAAACTTATCATGGGGGAAAATAGCCCTTATAATAGCTTCTAACAGCTTTTTATGAATGCTTGTTACATCAGATCAACTATTTTTTAAAATATTTTTTCCTCAAGTTTGCTGTCTATTTATAGTAGAAACCTAGAAGGGGAATAAAGTAATTAAAATTATTAATTTGGGGAAAATCTATTTGGTCATACAATATCTTCCTTTTATTTTAATTCTTATCCTGTACCTCTGTCTTTACAGCTTTCAACTACAGTTTTATTCTGAGCATTAGTGAAGAGGAAGCCAGGGTGAAGGCTTTGCACGAGTACCTCAGCACTCGTAGTTATATCCAGGGGTTCACTTTTTCACATGCAGATGTGGAAGTATTTCGAAAAATTTCAGGCCCACCAGTGGACCAGTATTTCCATGTTGTCCGGTGGTACAGGCACGTAGAAGCAATCTATGATGGCAGCAACGACAATATTGAGTCTTGTAAACTTCAAACAAGTGAGTAATGACATTGGTGGACAGGTTACAGATGAGTAGGTATTTTATTTATTGATTGCCAAAAACTTTAATAAGTGCCTCTGTCATACTCTGGGTACTTTTACACAATTTAAAAGCTTACAGTATCAAAATACTATTCAAAATATATATGGTAGACTGTATACCCCTCCATTAATCAGCCCACCAGCAAGCATAAAATGAACACGGACCCTCTTCAGCTTTGAATTCCTAACAAAGAAAGGGAATTTGTTCCAAAAGTCCAAAAATCTAACAAATTTGGTTGCTAATGGAACAAGGAAGGAAGCAAGCCCCAAACCAATGGGTCCTCACTGAGAGCATTTTGCCAGCATTTCCCATTATGTCTGTACCAGGGGAATTGGTTGGTTCTTCTGAGCACAACTATGACAGTATAATAGTGAATAAATAGGTTGTTTTCTATGTAACTAGATCAGAAATGCTTAGGGCTTCAGAGGTAAAACCAGCATTTTGAACTCCACCTGGAAATCCACAGCCCTTAGTTTAATAGGTCTGTAGTACTGACAGTACTTGTGAGATGTGCTTCTGACATGAGGCTTCATTTAAAAAGATACTGTATTCATTCTGCACAGTTTCCAGATATTCTCAGGGTATAGTTCCAGGGTGAGCACATATCAGTAATCTATCTTCAAAGTGACAAAAGCCATGAATATCTGTAGCAAGGTCCATGTCTAGAAAACATAGCCTCATTTGCCAAATTCAAGTATGATAAAAAGAAATAGGATTCCATGAGCACAGTGAAGACATAACACCATATAGCTTCTTAGTAAATCTTGTAGTGGCCTTATAGCCATATAGAAAAAAAGGAGGAACAGAGTGGAACCCTTCATCACTCAGCATGAAAAGGCCCTGGAATTGACAGCAATTGTCTATCACTACCCTACCTATAAAAAGGAGTGAAAGCATTTCAGACTAATTGCATCCACTTCAGGTAGACACTTTCATGTGTGCTATTACCTTATTTACTCAAATCCAAAACAGAGTTTTTCCCATCAGTCAACGGGGAAAGACTACTCATTTTGGATTTGAGTACCAGTGATCCAGCTCTGCTCCAGTCCTGACCTTGGCCTGGGGATACAACTGGGGCTGCTGCTGCCATTGCTGTTTAGAGCCATGGAGTCGGCAGCAATTTGGTGTATGCAGATCAGGGGCCAGGGGGTGGGTCCAGGATGAGAGACAGAGGGTTTGGGATGGGTAGGGAATGGGCAGCAGCACAGGTGGGATGGTCAGGGTTCTGGCAGGGGATGGAACAGCAGCTTGAGTGGGGGATGGAGGACACCCCCCACACCTGTACCCGGGGTAGGCACAGCCTGAGGCTGCTGCCCAGGGTGGGGCTTGGGGCCACAATGCGTGGCTGCAGTGCCCCAGCCAGAAGCAGGATGGGGCTGCAGGTGGCTTGTGAGGGGGAAGGCCAACTTTCCGCTGCCACGTGCACTCCCAGGGAGCAGGGAGGACCCGCGTCCTCTAGATCTATACCAGGGGCAGATGTAGGCTGTGGGCTTGAGCTCCTGTCCTGCTTCCCTCCCCTGGGGCTTCCAGAGCCTGGCAGGTGCAACCCGGCACATCTGAGGGAAGTGGGGCTTCCTCACCACTTCTTGGCCCCCCGCTACCCCAGTGACGCGCCTCCTGCATGCAGGACTTCACTGAGGGCAGCAGAGCGGGACTGCGCCCCTCAAAGCACTAGCACGAGCAGGGGTTGCGCTGGCAGGGCAGTGTGAGGGCAAGAAACGACAAGGTTTTTTGTGGAACTCCTCCGCTTCTTGCAGCACTGGGTTGCGGGAGGGGAGCAGGATGGCAGGCAAGAGTGGCGAGAAGCTGCAGGCCCACTGCCCTGCCGCCCTGCTTCCCTCCCCTGCTACCTGACATGGTTGGGAACAGTGGGGCTGCGCAGGGATCTCCTAGTGGCTGCTCACCCTGCACTGCCCTGACGATACTCCTCCTGCGCATGGGGCTACACAGAAGGAAGCAGCAGCAGGCATGGGAGGCATGTCTCCAGGGCAGCAGGGGGGCAAGGAGATCCCCACACAGCCCTGCTGTTCCTAGCCGTACCAAGATGTACTTGTGGGGCTGCAGAGGCCCCGTGGGAGAGAAGCAGGGTGGGAGCTCGAGCCTGCAGCTTGCCCCACACACAGATCTGGGGCACATGGGTTCCACCTGACAGTGAAAGACACGAAGTGCCTGGCCAGATGCATGTGGACCACGAGCAGCACTCTGGGCCCTTAAGGGAAGCTGCATATGGAGGCACCAAGCCTGGTCAGGCCAGTGGCACTGCTGGAGGTCTGTGTGCTGCCAGCTGGGCACTCCACGTGGTTCAACAACACCTCCCTGCTCCCTCAGTCCCCAGCCAGCTTCCCCCCCAGCCCTGCCCCACAACCCCCCAGCCCTCTGCAAGCCCTGTTTACCTGCCTTACAGGCTCCAGCAGGAAAGTGAGCCAGAAATAAGCCTTCGGACTAAGAGCCTCAGGCCCTGCCCTTCCCCCTCTCCCTCCACCTCTGGGCAGGGTTGGGGGTTTCTGGCCCCTTTTGCAATCAGCCCATGTAGGCTGGAACTCAGCCTGCAGAGCTCTTTGCAAAAGGGGGAAATCTACAGCTTTCTTTGCTAAAAGGAAAAATCCTCATTTTCTCTGATTTAAAAACAGGAAATCTGTGGTTTTCTCTGTTTTTGCATGAGAAATGGAAAACCCGGATCCCTGGTGATCAAGCAGCAGCATGGGTCAGGAGGTGGAGAAGCAGTGTGCTTGGGGATGGGGCAACTGCACATGCTGCTGCCCTATCTCCTGACCCACACTGCTGCTGCTTTCTCTCCTGATCCACACAGGAACCGCTTAGAAGCATGAGTCAGTGTGGGGCAGAAGTGCAGGTTAGGGGATGCGGCAGCAGTGCGTTAGGAGGTGGGACAGCAGTGCATCCTGCTGACTGGGCAGCAGGACCTGTGGGGGATCAGGTAGGGGGTAGGGCAGCAACACAAATGGGGGATCAGGTGGCAGCAAGGGTTGGGGTTTGGGGGAGGGGGACAAGCCAGGAGGCATGGGGATGGGGGATAAGTAGCAAGGGTGCAGGGATAAGAGGGCAAGTGATGGGGGAGCAAGGTGCAGGGGTCATGATGCCTTCCCTCACCTGTGGTTGGGGACAAATTTAAAACAACCCTCCAGTAATTAGACTATACCTGGAAAATTATACATTTATAATTTTTTATTTATATTATCTAATTATTGGGAGTCATCTTAAATTCTTATTTGTCTTGGATTTAGATAAATACAGTAATAAAGTTTTATAGTGGACCTAGGTATTATGTAGCTTAGTTGATGGATGCAGAGCTATTTGAAATATTAAGTCTGTTTGCTTATTTGCTTGCTTAATAGTTTATTTATTTAGTTGTACTTTAAAGAGAACTTATTGACGGTACAGGAATTAACCACAGGAAAAGTAGCAAGGACAGCAGAATATCGACTTGGCTTAGCAGGTTGCTCTTCAGTGAACTAAAACAAAAAAAATGGAAGCTTACAATAAGTGAAAACTTGGACAAATGACTAGGGAGGAATATAAGAGTATTCTTTGGGTGTGCGGAGAGGAAATCATGAAGGCCAAAGCGCAATTGGAGTTGCAGCCACTTGGGGACATGAAGGGTAACAAGAAAGTTTCTACAAGTATGTTAGCAACAAGAGGAAGATCAGGGAAAGTGTGGGTCCCTTACTGAATGGGGGAGGCAACCTAGTGACAGATGATACGGAAAAGGCTGAAGTGCTCAATGCCTGTTTTACCTCAGTATTCACAGGCAGGGTCAGCTACCAAACTACTGCACCTGTCAGCACAGTTCAGGGAGGAGGTGAGCAGTCAACAGTGGCAAAAGAAAAGGTTAGGGACCACTTCAAGAAGCTGGGCATGTACAAGTCCATGGGGCCGGATGCAATGCACCTGAGGGTGCCGAGGGAGTTGGCCAATGTAATTGCAAAGCCACTGGTTGTTATCTTTGAAAACTCATGACAATCAGGAGAGGTCCCAAATGATTGGAAAAGGGCAAATATGGTGTCCATCTTTAAGAAAGAGAAGAAGGAGGATCTGGGGAACTACATGCCAGTCAGCCTCACCTCAGTCCCCAAAAAAATCATGGAGCAGGTCCTCAAGTAATCCGTTTCTAAGCGCTTGCAGAAGAAGGTGATTAGGAAAATTCAGCAGGGATGCACCAAGGGCAAGTTATGTCTGACCAACCTGATTGCCTTCTGTGATGAGATGACTGGTTTGGTGGATGCAGGGAAATCAGTGGATGTGATATACCTTGACGTTAGCAGACTTTCAGTACGGTCACACACAACATTCTTGCAAGCTGAGGAAGAATGGGTTGAGTGAATGACTGTAAGGTAGATAGAAAATTGGCTGGATTGTGGGGCACAAAGGGTAGTAATCAATGGCTCAATGTCTAATGGGCAGACAATATCAAGTGGAGTGCCCCAGGGATCAGTCCTAGGGCTGGTTTTGTTCTATATCTTCAACAATCTGGAAGGTGGAATGGAATGCACCTTCAGCAAGTTTGCAGATGGCTCCAAGCTGAGTGGAGTAGTAAATATGCTGGAGGGTTTGGATTCAGAGACCTAGACAAATTTCAGGATTGGATTAAAAGAAATCTTATGGAATTCAATAAGGACAAGTGCAAAGTCCTGCACTTGGGACAGAACAATTGTATTTGCTGGTACAGACTGGGGACTGACCGGCTAAGCAGAAGCTCTGCAAAAAGGGACCTGAGGGTTACAGTCAACAGTAAGCTGAATATGACACAACAGTGTGCCCTTGTTGTGAAGAAGTTTAACAGCATAGCGGGCTGCATTAGTAAGTGTTGCAGCAAATCGGGGGAAGTCATTTTTCCACTCTATTTGGCACTGGTAAGGCCACATTTGGAGTACTGTGTCCAGTTTTGGGCCTCCCACTACAGAAAGGATGTATGCAAATTGGAGAAAGTCCAGTGGAGGGTAACAAAAATGGTTAAAGGGCTGGGGCACATGACTTAATGGGCACATGACTACATGAGACACTGACTGCACAGTAGCCTGATACTACTGTGCAGTAGCACTGTGTGGCAAAAACCGTGCCGAGACACTGCTGCACGTTAGTATTAGGCTACTCAGCAGTAGCATCACTTTAAAGGCATTTGCTGGTGCTACTGCGCAGTATTAGGGAAGTATTGGATTCAGATTCAGCCAATTCAGAGGACAGTGATTCAATTTGGAGATTCAGATCACTATCCTGAATTGATTCAGCTGAATCAGCTTTAGAAGTTTCGGCGCTGATTCGGAGGATCAGCTGGAGAGAGGCAGGCATAGCCAGGTGGCTCCTCCAGCTGTGCCTGCCCCTCCCCATGCAGGGGGAGCCATGGGAGAAGCCCCCATGGCTGCCCTGCCTAGCCCTGTCTCCCACCCAGCCTCACCCTCAGCCTCAGCCTAGACCCGGGACGTTAAAAAAAAAAAAAAAAAAGAAAGAAAAGAAAAAAAGCCCTGAGCTCACTGGCTGCAGGACCAGCAATTGGGGCTGCTGGGCGCCCCGCCCCCCCCCGGTGCAGTGCAGGGCAGTGGGGATCGTGCCCCCCCACCTGGCACCTGCATGGCAGCTGCCTAATGGCGTGGTTGCAGCGTAGCTCGGCAGGGCGCTGTGTGGGAGCTGGGGCCACTGGGGCTGAGCGCTCCTGGGCTCCGGCTGACTGCTGGAGCCACCTCAGCTCCCAAACAGCACACAGTGCCGTGCCGAGCTGTGCTGCACCCACACCATAGGGCAGCTGCCATGTGGTTGCCAAGCGAGGTGGGTGGGGGGGCGATCCTCACTACCCTACACTGCGTGAGGGGCTCTGTCACGAGGGGCTCTGTCAGAGGCTCCCAATTGCCGCTGCCAGAGCCAGTGAGTATAGGGCTTTTTTTTCTTTTTGTTAACGTGCTTCCCTTTCCCAACCCCAATAGACTTACCAGCTGGAGGCAGTCTGTTTAGTCTATGGCTGAATCTCTGAATCAGCTGAATCTTTTCCAGATCTTTTTTCAAATTGATTCGGATGCTTCAGATCAATTCGGAGCTTTTACTTGGTCTCCCCATTTGTCTCAAGTTGCAGCAAGGGAAGTTTAGGCTAGATATTAGGAAAAACTTTCTCACTAGGAGGGTACTAAAGCACTAGAATAGGTTACCCAGAGAGGGGGTGGAATCTTCATCCTTTGAGATTTTTAAGACCTGAGTGCACAAAGTTTTGTCTGGGAGGATCTGGTTTGGGATGGACCTGCTTTGAGCAAGCGGTTTGGACTAGATGACCTCCTGAGGTCCCTTCCAATCCTAATTTTCTATTATTCTATTTCAGACTACAGAAATTGGTGACTGGTAATTTAATAATGGAAAATGGAACCATTAGGTATAAGATGCTTATAGCTTTTTGTTTTGTCCTTGCAAATATCAGGTTCATCAGACTATTAATAGAAAGAAAATAAAAGTAAGTGTTTTTACTGGTCTATGGTAATAAGCCAAGTATTTGTCCTTTAAGATTATTATTAACACGAGGAGTGAATATTGTAAACAATGTAGATTTGTCTCAGTAATTGAACAGATCGTGCTAACATAGAGAGGAAGTTCTAACAGGCTGGTCAAGGTCATTTTGTAACCTCTTATTGCTCATGTTTTTAAGAGCTGTATCATTCTTAGATGCTTACCTAGGACGCAGCTGACCTAACACACTTTTCAAAGCAAGATCCCTGCACAAGGAGTTGCATAATAATTATAACAGTTATTAATAATAGCATGTAGCTCTTTTCACTGTCCCAAATATCAGATATTTTGTTGATGCAATTTGAGGCAAGCTAGTAAAGAACACCTCTCCCCTCTAGCTAGGTAACTGTTCAAAAAGGGAGTGGAGGATGCACATATGTTTTCTTATATATTTACATATATTGTATTGTGAACTTTTACAGTCGCTTATTGTAATTCTCAGTTGAAATAATCACAGGCAGGTGATACCCAGGGAAACAGTAGGCATCTTGAGACACAAGAAGAACTATGTGGGATAGCATTTTTCACTATGAGTTACCACCCAGTCTCTACTCACTGTCTTTTGCTCAAGATTTTTGATGGGTGTTACTCTAACACAGGCTTGTCCAACATGCGGCCCGCTAAGCCGTCTGTGACCCGCGGTGCTGCGACCGGAAACGAAAGTAAACACTGTTTACTTTCGTTCCCACCCCTTGTCCCTGCCCCGGCCCCTCAGCAGCTTCCTAATGGTTACTGAAGGGCTGGGGAAGGGACAGGGTTCCCACACGCACCGCGTCAGCTTGACGTTGCCAACGCAGTGCATGTGGGAAGAGGAGTAGCCATGTGCCAGTCGGGACAGGATGAGCCCAGCCAGAGCAGCAGGGGCCTCAGTTGCACTTTCCCCCTACCTGCGCTGGTCAGTCTCCAGCGGCACACGGCTCCGTCGCCGCCTCTGCTGCCTGGTGCCAACCTGGGCAGGTCTGTGTCATCCGGAGCAGCACGCGGCTGAAGCCGGATTCCCACGTGCTGCTGGGGCTGGGAGGAGCCTGACCGGGTCGGCACTGGCCAGCAGAAGCGGCAGTGGAGCCATGTGCCGCTCAGGACTGACCGGTGCAGGCAGGGGGGAAAATGCAGCTGAGCCCATGCTGCTCTGGCCAGGCTCGTCCCGTCCCGAGTGGCACATGGCTTCACTGCTGCTTCTGCTAGCTGGTGCAGACCCGGCCAGGCTCCTCCTGTCCCCAGCAGCATGTGGGAAGCCGGCTTCAGCCGCATGCTTCTCCAGATGGGATGGACCCAGCCGGGTCAGCAACAGCCAGGAAAAGTGGCATGTGGCTGAAGCTGGTTTCCCACATCCTGCTGGGAATGGGAGGAGCCCGGCCGGCTCAGCATTGGCCAACAGAAGCGGTGGCAGAGCCGTGTGCCGCTCAGAACGGGACAAGCCCGGCCGGAGCAGCAGGGTCTTAGCTGCATTTTCCCCCTGCCTGCGCCCGTCAGTCCTGAGTGGCACACGGCTCTGCTGCCACTTTTGCTGGCTGGTGCTAACCCGGCTGGGCTCCTTCCATCCCCAGTAGCACGTGGGAAGCCAGCTTCAGCTGCGTGCTGCTCCGGATGGGACAGACCCACCTGGGTCAGCACCAGCCAGCAGAAGTGGTGGCGGAGCCGTGTGCCACTCGGGACTGACCAGCGCAGGTAGGGGGAAAGTGCAGCTGAGCCCCTGCTCCTCTGGCTGGGCTCATCCTGAGGTTCATTTCATGTTTGTAAAATGCTTGGAGAGCCCCACATAGATGCACTGCATAGAAATGCAAAATATATTTTGACTTATTTGGTTGGCACCTTGGGCTGAGATTTTCAAAGCTGAGTCAAAAGGCCAACTTCCATTAAAATAAATGGGATTTAGAGGGCTCCAAATCTTTTATGACTACTTTGTAACATGCTTATCTACCCCTTTTTGCAAATCTCAGCCATAGTTTGGAAGCTCAGCCAAAGAACATAAGAGCTTCTGAACTTAAGAGCATAAAAAGTGCCATGCTTGGTCAGCCCCATGGTCCATCTAGCTCAGTATCCTGTCCCAAACAGTGGCAGAGGTGGATGCTATAGAGGGAGAGTTTTGAACTGGTTATTTAGACCTATTTCTTTGTCACTTCCTGCAACTTCATTGGTGTCAAAGGTCACGTGACATCACTTCCTGATGTGATACCACTTCCTGTGAGGTCTTTGAATATGGCTTGCCGGCCCACTGGGTGATAAAAAGTTTGTGATCCGGCCTCACATTCAAAAAGGTTGGACACCCCTGATCTAACACTACCTTCTCATCCTTTCATCATGCATGCCCTGCAGTTTGGTGGTAGTTAGTCTGGGGCAGACAGTTTTCTAGCTGGTAGTTGATTTCCTCCTACTTGCAGGCATAGTGAAGGTATCCAGTTTTCTTTGTTGGCTGTGGCAGCAGACTTTGATACTACTAACTGCACTGTTTTTCAGTTAATCTGCTGTGTTTTATTGGTGAAGATAAGGCAATCCTCTGTCTTCCTATCTGAGAAATCTTTGGTTAATAAATTGATGTCCTACCAGACGTAGCTTGTTGAGTCTTCTATTAGGCAGGTATGCATGGATGTAGGTAAACATAATGAATCATTGACTGCTACTATCTTTGTGCTCTTGGGTTGGGTCTCCACGTGCAAGGGCACGTGGCTTGTGGCACCACAGACCACACGTGGGGAACATGAAAATCTGTCTGCACTACAGATCTGCAGTGCGGTGGCAAAATTTGGTACTGGGAAATCCCAGTAGCAAAAAAAAAATAGTGCCAGAACACAAAGTGGCACAATGCATGCAAAACAAGCATGCACTGGCACAAACGGAGGCTAGACCATCCAGAGCAATGATCTGGCTGTCAGCCAGGCCTCTGTGCTGCCCCTGATGCTTCAGCAAGCCACCAGGTAAGACTGCTGGGGCCAGCACAGGTGCTGGCCCCAGCCTCCCCTACCTGTACCCAGGACAATTTCCTACGTGCTGAAGCACACGTGCAGGAGTGTGCAATGGGGCATCAAGCAACAGCACAAATTTGTACTGGTGCTGTTTGGGCTTCTACAAGCTCGTATCTGCACTTGAGGACCTGCTGTTGGTATTTAACAATGTTGAGGAGGTAGTTTTGGCATAACCAAGAGCAAACCAGAGTGATGGGGAAAAGCATATAGATTAGTGTGAGTGCATTTTTTAAAATTGGAGTTTAATGTTTGAACATGGCCACTATAGTCAAAATGCTAGCTGTATCATTGCTCCTGGGTCATACCTATAGTGGCAAGTTTGGCGCATAGCATCTCCTTTCTTCCATGGCTAATTTGGATATGTTATTTTCCCCTGACATGAATTTCACCTATGGTAATCTTGGCCAATGTAAACTTTTTAAGTCTAAGAGCAAATTAATTGTATTTTAATAGGTGGAGATACCTTGGGACAGATTGGTTTTGCACATGAGATACATATTAAATTATGTTTCTTATACAGTAAAAAGCTTAGAATTAGTGATGTACCTCTCAAGTTTTAGATCAAGTATTTCATTGATGCGTGAGGCAGAGTATTAAAGTAAACCTCTCCCCTTCAGGTTGGCAACTGTTCAAAATGGGAATGGAAGATGCATATGAATTTTCCCTTATTGTGAACGCTTACAATTTATTATTGTAGTTCTCAGTTAAATAATCACAGGCAGATTTTATAAAAGGAAACAGAGTGAGCATTGAGCATCTTGACACACAGCATGAAAGCCATATTGACAGTAGAAATTACAAGCTATTGTATAACTTTTTTTAGTTGCAAATAAATCACATACCACACAGATTCTTAATGGCTGTAGTGAACTTAGCGGGATGGAAAAAAACTTGTATTTATGGATATTCTATGTTTTTATTCTAGTTTTGACAGTAGGTGAATGTATAACGAATGTATGTGGATCATCCTTGGTGTTCAACCATGTGTGTTGGGCAGGATGGTAGAGAGGAGAACAGCACACTGCAACTCCTTGGCGGGATGATTCTTCAGTACTGTTTTGTTTTAAGTACATCAGAGTATAATAGGAAAGTTGATAAAACACTTAGAAGCATAGTAGAAAAGAGAGAGAGAATGCTGCATTCTGCAGTTAAACTAAGAATAAGGGGGGCATTTTTAATTCCTCCAATCCAGCAGCAAGGGTAGGATTTCTGTATAACATAAAGGATCGCAAATGGTTATACCATATATCAATATGGCAGGCACACTGCTTCCTCTAAGGATCATGCTCAGCTGGTATAAAAGGTATGTCCAACCACTAGCCAGGTAGAGACAATATTTCTTTTTGAAGGAGTCTTGAATGTTGCCTGGCAGTGTTTTGTAGAGGGCTAGCTCAAACTGTCCTGTCATCCAAAAGCACACTAACTGTATTTTAACGCTAGTCAAACTATCTAGGTACTGAACAGGGCTTCCATTGAAGAGTTTTGTAGTAAATGAGGGTGCTCTGTGTACATAGCAGTACTGTGTCATGAAAGGCCAAAGCTCTTTCAAAAATCTACACTCCTCTTTCTCTAGCTCTGTCTCACTCACTAAATACATGTGCTCTGTCAATATTGGCTTGGAGACTTGATACAATTTGTTTTCTATCACAGGTCCTAAGATACATGGTCTTATTAAAGTGGAATTACAGAACTTTTTGAAGACTAAGAGCTTATATACAGTACCTCTGTGGTAGTTAACTGAACTTCTGGACCTTTGTATAACCTGGAAAGAATACTTTATTGTGATTTCTCTCTTTAAAAAGAATTCTGTGGCTTTTAGATTTTGAAAGGGGGACTTAAAATGATGGCAGGGAAAAGAGTAGAACATGAGCTTGTATGGAATCAATTATCCCTTTTTACCCACGCTGTAGGAAAATCTAATTCATATAATTATTGTAGGATATTTTGAATGAAGCTGTTCATATTTTTTTCTTTTAAAATGTGGGGAAATTCCTTTACTACAAATCCATGTGTTTGTCTGTGATGTTCTGTTAAGGTTGTATTGAGGTTTTCTTTATATTCTTTTTTTTTCTAGGTAAAGGCAGGCGTGTGCAGCCTCCTTGGTATGCCCCTGAAGGAACAAAGCAATCAAAGCTCTGCCTCTACAACAGCCTTACTCGCAATAAGGTGACTGATTGAAAGAATGCAGGGGTTTCTGTAGAGGTGCCAAATGACTTTTTTTAAGGGCTTCCTTGGCTACATATAAGTTTTTGTGTCAAAGAGGCTAGAGAGTAATATTCATCAAAATCATATAAATAGGTCCGAAAGATCCTATTTCACTCTAATATGTTTGCAATATGTAATACCTACATATTACAGTGCTTGCTATAACATAGGTTGCAACATGCTACCACCTTTAAATATCTATATTCTGGTGGTTCAGTCATTTTACTATATTTGAAAATATTTTCTATGAACAATGTACCCAGAACAGAATCAAAGCAGAATTTCTGTCTTTAGTGTTGTCCACTTGGGAAATTCTTACTTATTAGGCTAATATAGTCTCAGTGCATATGCTCTTCTGGTCTGAATGGATTATTTTTTGGTTCACTTTAAACAATTTGCAAAGCAAGATAAGCTAATAAGAGGGTAATGGGGGAGGGAGGACTAAAACCTATGTTATACAAGAATAAATTGCTGAAATGGAAGGTTCAGCTATGCTGGTTTAAATTCACACTTGAGGATACGCTAAAAAAAAATAATTATCCATGTAAACAAGAACTTAACTTCCCTTCAGATACTTGGGCAGTGTTTCCTAAGGGTTGAATAAAGATCTGACCGTCCAATTCTTTCGATGTGCTATCATATTTTATAGATTGCAATTAATGTACGTCTTAGTTGAAATAATAACAAGCAAATTTTACTAAGTGAAGGAGAGTGAGCAATGAGCATCTTGCTTGTAGATTGTAATGGTAGCAATGTTCTTTTCCTCCAGTAAAACTGAGGGTGTAATTTGTCTTTTTTTGTATTGCAAATTCACTTGGTTTGCCTCTATTCTGATGTTGCTTTGCTGAAATGATGTGTCTGCAATTCTTTGCTCATTGTAACTTTCTTTTCAATTAAGGATATCTTTCAGCCCCAAGATGGCAAAAAGGTTACGTGGTATTGCTGTGGCCCAACAGTGTATGATGCCTCTCACATGGGACATGCTAGGTACCACAGAGTTTCTTACTTTGGCAAAATACTAACAGTTTTTACTTTAAGCAATTTATTAAATGAGAGCTGAAGATATCCAGCAGTATGTCAATCAATGTACAGACAGAAAGCACGGTAGATTTGCACTTTACACATCTCTGATTTAGTTAGTTTATAATATGAGCTTTCATGAACCTGAGCTCACTTCATCAGATATGCAGAATGGGTGTGTCACTAGAGTGCCATTTGAGTATTATAGAATGGAAAAAGAATAGTACCATTTACAGTTGTGTGATCATGCAATATAAAACCTGTTTCTAATCTGGAATGAGGTAAAGTTACCATAGCAGCTCTAACTGGATTTACTGACTTTGGAATAGGCATAGTTTTTACATCCATGCATGTTTGAGGTATCCACTAAGTAAAAATTCTGTGTCTTGGGGTTTTTTCAGGTCATATATCTCATTTGATATCCTGAGAAGAGTGCTGAGGGATTATTTTAAATACGATGTCTTCTACTGTATGAATATTACAGATATTGATGATAAAGTAAGTCATGTGCATGGATTGTACCTTATCTTTTTGGTGAGATGGGATATGAATTACACTCTGCAGCCTGATCACAGTCTCTTTCACAGTGACATTCATTTTGGTCACTAATCTAAATAGCTTGCCTTTAGCAAAACAGAGGCTAATCAATTTACAAAGGTAATTTGTTTTGCTGGCTTTCTGTATTATCAGTTATTTCCTGGGTGTGAATGATGTGTTTTAGTTTTGTTAATATAATATGTAGCTCTTTTAGTCTGTTAAATTCAGAGGGGTTTTGCTAAGAGAGAGAGTACAAAAAGCATTGCATTTATATTTTGGTCGGTGTCTGCAGATTCTGTTTGTATATTTATAAATTTTAGAAATACATCTTTCATGTTTTTTCTTCTAGATCATCAAGAGAGCGAGACAAAACTATCTTTTTGAACAATATATAGAGAAAAAGCCATCTGTAGCTCAGCTGCTTGAAGATGTTAAAACTGCCTCAGAGGTGAGCTCACAATTTTTCCTTTGCTAGTGACTTAGGCTTGTCTTTAGCAATGTATGTGTATTTCTGAATAGTTGTGTTGACTTCAGTGGAACTACTTATATGCTTATAATCATACATTTGCTTTAAGTACTTCATTGAATCGGGACCAGTGTTAGAAAACTGCTGATACTGCACTCTTGAAAATGATGCAAGCTTTCCATTAGTAGGATTTTCTACCATTGTTTAAATATGAACCAAAAATTCACCATAGATTTGTGTGTGAAATTGTACATTTTATTTTGTATTTTTATAGCTTGTGTGTGTGTGTGTGTGTGTGTGTGTGTGTGTGTGTGTTGAGGAAAAAAATTGAATATTTTCTAAAAGACCATTTTAGCTTTTGACAAACAAATGCATAAACTTAAGGGAAGACCATATGTATTTAGAGTTAGGGACCTCCCACTAATACTTGGACATAACCTCCTGGATTATAGTCAAATCAGGCAGTCCCGAGACCACTATGACCACTGGGGCACCTGAGACGCTATAGCAACCCTTCTCCACTCCACTCATAAAAGATATTTATGAAGATGTTTATGTTGCTTTGCATTAACATGCAAGTTACATTACATTACCAGTGAGAGCACTTAGAAGAGCTACAGTCCTTGTGTTTTAAAGGTTACAGTGGGTTGAGGGGATGATTCTTTCACTTCTTTTTTATGTAGTTCATAAATAAAAGACTAGTAATTCTGAATCTAATTAATTGAATGCAGTGCAGGGAGTCAGGAGACTCGCATACTGTTCCTGACTCTTGCATATCGACTGTCATTTTAAGTGTAACCTTTAAAAAGCTCCATGATCCATATTATCCCAGATTATATACCATCTATAAAATGCTTACCCACCTTTGTAGAAAGCAGCAAACTTAATGGAAAGTGGTAAACAGCAGTACTGGAAACCCCTGTTTAGCACTTGTAATTGGTTCCGGAAGAAATGAGCATTAAGCAGAACCGTGCTAAATGAAACCTAGTTTCCCATAGAAATTAATGTAAATAAATATAATTTGTTCTGCCCTGCCCGCTTGCTGCCAATCACCACTTCTCGCTGCTGCTGCTGCCACTGCTTCTCCCCACCTACCCACTGCCCGTTCTGGCATCACGTACCAGCCCTGAGCCCGGGTCACTGGCACAGGCCCCGTGTTTACGCCTGCCCACGGGCTGCCACTCACCACTCTTCGCCACCACCGCCACTTCTCCCCACCCCTCTGCCCGCCCACTGAAACCTGCTGATTCCATTGAGCGCTATAACAAAACTGGCTGAGCGCTCAGTGGAATGAGGTATGACTTTTAAATGAGCACTATAACAAAATAGCGCTAAGCAAAACTGCGTTAAGTCAGGGTTGTCTCTAATTATATTTTTGTAAAGTTTTATAAAGAGGAATAAATGTGGTGATATGTGTGTTAATTCAGACTTACTGTGTGTGAAAGGACATAGTTATCTATTTCTTTGTCCTTTTGGACTCTTAAACTAATAGGTGCTTCAGCATTTTTTCTGCCTGTGGTTTGATTTAAAAGTGACTAAATGTAGAGTAAACTGCTATGTGTGGGAAATATAGAATTCTGTTCCTAGAAATATTTTGCCTGTAGACTACATAAGTATTGTATTTTAAGTGCAGCTTATTTAAGGAAATCACAAAGGAAGTTAACTTCCTTTATAGAACTTTTTTATATTGTGAATTATTTCATAATTATTTCTTAACAGTCTTTTTCAGTCAAATTAAATGAGACAATTGACCCAGATAAAAGGAAAATGCTGGAAAGAATTCAGAATACAGCGAAGTCTGCTGTGGAGCCTCTAGAAAAAGCTGTGAGTGAGAGAGTCCTTGGAGAAGAGATCAGCAAACGTGCCAAGGTTTGTATGAATGGCTTCTAAAATCACATTTGCCTTGTAACTTATTTTCTGAATCACATTTTGTAGATGTGCCCTTTAATAGAAATGCTTTTGGAGAGAGACCTCAATCTCCCAGTATTTAACATTATTCTCAATAAATTTGTATGCCTAAGCTTAGGCAGATAGCTTTAGGGTGCTGTTCAAATATGCCTCAAAACCCTGCAGCACCTGCTTGTTCTTGTCTGTTGACTAGCTGTCACAGTTGAACTATTTCTAGCTTTCCCATGCAGAATTTTATCTCATGCAATCACAGGCTTTTACATATATTTGCGTATTATGCCCAGGTACCTATCTTTGACAGTTTTGTTGCTATGCTGCTCAAGTATTTAATACCTCAAAACCCATCATATCTGTAGACAAATTATTAAAAATGTCTGTCCTATATAAGGTCTGATTCCAAGCCTGTTAACGTTTATAAAAATATGCCTGTTGTTTGGGTTTAGACTATCCCCAGTAACAACAAGAGCTACTGTAACTAATTTCTTTTGGTACTTAGTCTTCCAGCTAGTATTTCCTCAGTGTAAAGCTATTTGGTGTATCAACTACAGGAGACACAGAGGGTGTATTTTCTGTTTTGGAAAAAATGTGTCCATTTTGGTCTGTCTTGCAGAGTACATCCAGATACTAATGTATGTGTGATACCTACATACGTTTAGGATACCAAAGTAAATATTTATTTAAGGCTAATTCCCAGGATGTGCCTCATGTTAGCTGTGCCCTCAGCATTAACAGTATAATTAAGGTGTACAAGTGGGAAAACTTTAATTGTTTTCTGTTTGTGGCATTTGCGGCATATCATTTTTTCTTTTCCTTTTTATTTTCTACAGAATTATCTCTATTTATTATATGATATTTGTCTTGGTTATCAGCAAAATGCAAACTCCCTTATTTCTAAAGAAGTACCACTGTTTAACCAGAGGGCTGTTATAACTCTCCAGATATCAATTACTACCTCTGTCCTATTTACTCCTAATACGTGAAAAGCAGCATGGTAACAACGTATGACAGAACCAAGGATTATTTTCTCTCTTTTCACAGTCAAAGAGAGCTGTTTTTCTCTTGCTTACGAACTTAGGCCTTTTTATAGATTTGAAATATTGTGAAGTGCTGAACTGTTTCACATACATGACTTTCATTTTACAGACATTGGTGGAAGAAGCAAAAGATTTGTTGTCTGACTGGCTGGATATCAAGTTTGGTAGTCAGGTGACTGACAATTCTATATTCTCCAAGCTCCCCAAATTCTGGGAAGCAGAGTATCATAAAGACATGGAAGCCCTCAATGTAAGTAGACAAGCTGTATCAGCAAAAGCAAAGATAAATATTTTTAAACTTTCTATGGGTGAGGGATATGCAATGTTGTCTTGAATGGCACTAAAATAAATTCCACATCACTTCAGTGGTTGTAGAAGGCCTTTAGGCCTTATGCTTCTTGATTTTTTTTTTTTTTTAATTTGTAATGTGTAGGTCAATATTAAAATCAGCATCTCAAGACCTTGCTCTCCTCTTTCCCTCAAGGTAGCCCATGTCCAAGTGCTTAAATTAACAGCAGTGCCAGCTGTCTGGAAGTCAGGCACTTCAAATTCCATGTCTCCACCCCACTCCCACCACTGGAGATGAAGTGGCCAGACATATTGGAATGGATACTTTGGACACTGAGGTTTATAGCTAAGACCACTGGCTACATTAATATGACCATTTGCTTGCCTGTTCACCATCCCAGGATAACTAAGAAGTTTAAATTGACTCTATGATAATAGTAAACAAGCTTTTCCTGAGCTGTTGTAGTTGAGTACTATCTCCTATCCAGACGTTTGAATAATCAAAAGCTATTCTTCTGTCTGCAAAGCAGATCAGAATTACGGAGGGAAATATTACCCCTCCAAGTAGAGAGGTCATAAATTGAGTATTGCAGCAGCCAGACCTCTGATGAGTAGGAGAAAGGCCCAATAGTTCTGTCAAGGTCCAGAGCAGGGAACTGGGAGTACGTATACCTAGGTTCTATTTTTGACTGGCACTTGTACTGTATCTTTGAGTCAGTCATTTAATCATTGTCTGTCTCAGTTTCTTCACCTCTAAAATAAATAGTTACCTTAACAAAAGCGGTGCAACTTAATTGATGAGAGAGATTGTGTTCCTGGCATACATATACCTATAGATATTGCTGTTTTTAGGTGTTGCCTCCTGATGTCTTAACTCGGGTTAGTGACTATGTACCAGAAATTGTGGAATTTGTTAAGAGGATTATGGAAAATGGTTATGGGTAAGTGCAGGTTTTTTTTCTGTGTAACTTTTAATGTACTTTATCTTTATTTACTTTACTTTAATTATCTTTTGTCATGCTTTTGTAACATGCAAAGCTCTGTAACTGAATAACATTTTTAGTATAACACTGTGAATTGCCTGCTCTGTTTTTGGAAGGAACAGTAAGAGACTATATTCAGGCAGGGTCTGTTGTGTCTTTGAGCCCAGTGCAGTTTTTGGATCAGCCTGGTTTCCATATTCTTTTAAAAATGGAGGCTTTAGATTAGGTGTGTCAGAGGTACAGCCCACAGTCTGTAACTGGCCTATGCAGCTCTATCAGTTGGCCTGCAGTACTGCCCAGGGGTTTTGTATTGGATCTATATGCCACATGTGGCATGTGCTGGACCAGCTCCATTCACTGTATGCAACATGCAGGGCTGGTTCTGACACACATGCTTGACCTGGCCCACAGACTAGCCCTGAGCTACTCCATTTTTGATTAATTTGACACCGCTGCTTTAGATCATGAAATTATAGGGTGAAATCCTAGCCCACCTAAAGGCAGGGGCAAAATTCCTATTAATTTCAATAGGGTTAGGATCTCACATTTATTCTTAGGCGAAGATTTCCAGATATTGATGCATAAATATTGAGGTATAAAGTAAGCTGTTTAAATCTAGATTTAGATATAAAAATAGAAGTGACATGATTTTCAGATCATCAGGTTTGTTTTTTCTTAACTACTCCTGTTGCTTAATGTGTTTGAGACTTTAACTACTTCTGCATAATTGCCCTAAATATCAGTGTAGGCACCTAACTTTAGGCATTCTCATTTGAAAAGATTGGGTTGGTAATTTTTCTATTGATAGCTTAAACTAGCTCTCAAATTTACCATATGATAGTATTTGCATCACAGAAGAATCCTAAGCAGTACACTGAACATCCTCCGATGTTCTGGAACAAATGCTGTAGCCAAAAATTGCCATGGGGTGTCTAACATGCTTGGCTCAAAATCTTCTTTTGTGCCTTATGCCCAAATCATAAAGCCTGAAGAGGAAAAATGTAAGTAAACACAAGAGTCCTGGACCTTCTTGGAGATTTTCAGGCAGAGAAATAAAACTCCAAGGCTGATTTATTCTGCCCCATAAAATCCATATCAATATGTTAGCTAAACAGACAAAGACACTTAATTATAAAATAAATGTACTTTTTAATGATTAGGTTACTGCAAAAAATCAAGAGGTGTAAAGAATTAATGCTTACTAGGGTGATTTTGTATCTTTTGAAAATATGTGTAATAAATACATTTTCATTGATCTTTTCCTGGCACATCTACTGTGGCTTTTTCTTGTTTTTGTCGAATGCCTTTGCCCTAAATCTGTACAATTAAGAGTCACCTGAAGTCACCTTTGCTCATGGTGAGCAGTACCTAACTTCTTAGGTGACAACACTCTATGAGCTATAAGTGACATATCTTGCGGGAACCTAATTTTATGCTAATGAAGCTTCACTTAAATTATTCTTTTTACATTCCAGTTACGTGTCAAATGGATCTGTCTACTTTGATACAGTGAAGTTTGATGCCTCTGAAAAACACTCCTATGCTAAGTTGGTTCCTGAAGCTGTAGGGGATCAAAAAGCTCTTCAGGAGGGTGAAGGTAATATATATCTGTAAGACTTACAATGCATATATACAATATATGCATTGTATATGGGTAAGACTTGCAGTGCATGTATACAATAAAATCTCTGCTATCCAGCATTTAACTAACCGGAAATTCCATTAACCGGAATTTCCGGCCGGCCAGTGAAAGCTTGCACGCCATGGCAGCCACTACCACCCTGCGCTGCCACTGCTCCACAGGCAGTTGCCACCACACTCCCCCCTCCCCCACTTCGCATGTGGCCTCCTCGCTCCCCTCCACTCTGCATTATCTGAAAACCCCTGCTGGGGGGTTTCAAATAACTGGAATTTTTACATAAAAAAGGGTAGTAATTGATGGAAGTCACTCATCATGGTGTCCTGTGACCAGTGGGGTCGCCCAAGGCTCTGTCCTTGGACCCATATTGTTCAACATCTTCATTAATGATGTGGACACTGGAGTCAGAAGCGGACTGGCCAAGTTCACTGACGACACCAAACTTTGGGGCAAAGCATCCACACCAGAAGACAGGCGGGTGATCCAGGCTGACCTGGACAGGCTCAGCAAGTGGGCGGACGAGAATCTGATGGTGTTCAATGCCGATAAATGCAAGGTTCTCCACCTTGGGAAGAAAAACGCACAGCGTCCTTATAGGCTCGGCAGTGCTACACTGGCTAGCACTATGGAAGAAAGAGACTTGGAGGTCATCATTGACCACAAGATGAACATGAGCCTTCAATGCGATGCTGCGGCTAGTAAAGCGACCAAAACGCTGGCTTGCATCCATAGATGCTTCTCAAGCAAATCCCGGGACGTCATTTTCCCCTTGTACTCGGCCTTGGTGAGGCCGCAGCTGGAGTACTGTGTCCAGTTTTGGGCTCCACGATTCAAAAAGGATGTGGAGAAGCTTGAGAGAGTCCAGAGAAGAGCCACACGCATCATCAGAGGTCAGGGAAGCAGACCCTATGATGACAGGCTGAGAGCCATGGGGCTCTTTAGCTTGGAAAAGTGCAGGCTCAGGGGTGATCTGATGGCCACCTATAAGTTTATCAGGGGTGACCACCAGTATCTGGGGGAACATTTGTTCACCAGAGCGCCCCAAGGGATGACGACTAGGTCAAATGGTCATAAACTACTACAAGACCGTTTCAGGCTGGACATAAGGAAGAATTTCTTTACTGTCCGAGTCCCCAAGGTCTGGAACAGCCTGCCACCGGAGGTGGTTCAGGCGCCTACATTGAACACCTTCAAGAGCAAACGATGCTTATCTTGCTGGGATCCTATGACCCCAGCTGACTTCCTGCCCTTTGGGCAGGGGGCTGGACTCGATGATCTTCCGAGGTCCCTTCCAGCCCTAATGTCTATGAAATAACTGGCAGTCCCCTTACCCCAGGGATGCCAGATAACAGATTTTACTGCATATACATTGTATATAGGTAGGACTCACAATGCATGTATATATGCATTTTAAGTCTTACTGATTGCCCTCGGAGACCTATATGTATGGGACTCGCCACCAGAATGTAGTTTGCACTTCTTTTACTGCTCAGATTGTTTTCCAGGATTCAGGAGAGCTGGTCAGAAACTTTCTGATAAATGGATTTTTGTCAGAAAACTGCAATTTACCAATATCAGAACTTTTCACAGCAATGTATCAGTTATAACTTTTTCCCAGAAAGGTTTTTTAGATCCAAAGTGGTATTTCTGGTCAAAACTGGAGTGAGACATGCCCAGGTAGCTCATTGATCAGTGCTTAGGGCAGGGTGAGGTAATGGTAGTTCAATTGCACACATTGCACACTTCCAGGCTTCAGAAGTATTAAAGCTGACAACCATTGACACATCTATTAGTCATTTACTACTGTTGTTTGTAAATTTTGAGTGTATGTTTTAGATACATTCAGCTGAAAATTATGGCAGAGCCAGGAGTATATAAACTTAATGTTTAAATAAAATATAAATAGTTAACCAGTTTTTTTTTTTCTTGACAGGTGACTTGAGCATCTCTGCTGATCGTTTGAGCGAGAAACGCTCTCCAAATGATTTTGCTTTGTGGAAATCTTCCAAGCCAGGGGAACCCTCATGGGACTCTCCTTGGGGAAAGGTTAGGACCAATATGTTGTATACAATACTTGTAAGCAGGAGCTAATAATTTTGAACCATCATATTCACTGATTTGTTGCCAATAATTTATCCTTAACTTGCCTTAAGTGACGTGTGTTAGAATGGTCTTGGCTGTGTTTGTTTACCATCTATATAGTGTAGTAATTCAATTACTAGCCACTTTTCAAACAAAAAAAAAAATGCAGTAATTTTGCCTTCATGTCATTATTTATCAGTGTGCCTCTCTCCATCTTGCTACCTCTTCCACAGTTATTTATCTTTGTGAAATTTTTAGGTTCAACATCTTGTGTTCCAAGCTGTACACCAGTTGGAATGCATGGGAAGAAGTTTCTGTTAAATAGAAGGGTAGTTTGCACAAAAATTTCCAAGGGTCCCCACCTTAACTTTTAGTTATTTGTGAGAAGTATATTATTTTGAAAACATCAGATAGAATATACAGCAAAGGTTTTGCATATTGCTGTGCTCATGGGTATATATGATACACAATTTTGAAGTTCAAAACTATTCTTTTCTCATAGATGTATTAATATCAATGTAGATGAAAACTGAGAATCTGTTCTCTCTTACACATTCTGTATGTCACTTTAAGGTGCTGATTATATATTAGAGAAGAAACCAGTGAGGGAATGATACATACTATGTCAAGATGAGAAGTAGTTTTTCCGTAAGAGTATCTTGGGTTGGGGTGGACAACAGAGAAAATTAACATATAAGGAAATAACTTGTTTCTCTCTAAACAGGGTCGTCCAGGTTGGCACATAGAATGCTCTGCAATGGCTGGGTCATTTCTGGGAGAGTCAATGGACATTCACGGAGGGGGGTTTGATCTTCGATTTCCCCACCATGACAATGAATTGGCGCAGTCTGAGGTAGATGAAGTTCTCATTCTTGGTCTTTAATTCCTATGACCTTATTGCTATACAAATGTAAATTTAACTGGAATTTCACAGATCCTTGCAATTGATCTTAAGATGGCATATAACCCCCTTAAAAACCTTAATTTTAATATGTAGTTTCTGTTAGCAGTTGATTATCTACACAATAGTGAAATTGATGCTACACAAGTTTATGTCAAAGTGAACAAACTAAACAAAAGGTTCCATCTTTTCTTGCACACAACACGCCCCCAAATAAAACACACACCTAGTTATTGCAAGGCAGAATGTAGATAAAAAGAGTTTTTTCCAGAATCACATCCAACTGTGTGACGTAAAGTAAGTCCTCATGGGGACGTGTAGAGTGTCTAGGAAGCGTGGCATCCCAGGAGACAGTCTGGGTGAGAGAGCAGGAACTTTTTGTAATAGCAGATTATTTCCCACAATGCCACCCTTCCTGAACACTCTGAATTCTTTTACATGTGTAAGCGCTGCAGCGCCAGGCACTTTGAAAAGATCCTGGCATGGAGATGCTTGCAGTTGTGTAAGCAGCGAAATGCACATCAGCTTGGAGAAAATGGCAGCGGTGTGCTTTTGAATGAAAGCACCTTGGAGATGCTTTAATTCAAAAGCGCACCATTGCCATTTTCTCCGCGCTGACATGCATTTTGCCACTTACACAACTGCACACAGTGCAGCGCGATGCACGTCAGCTCCCAAGCAGAGCAGACTCGATTAATCAAGTCCACTCTGAATTGGCAGATCTCCGGCATGTCCTAGAACTATAAGGTATATGTATAAATGCCCTCTGTGTTCCCAGGAGGACTTACTCTGTCACACAGAGTTAGGCCCCAGACCTTAGCAAGGGCAGTAGTAAGACTCTTAATTCTTTGCTTTAAGTAGATCTTTATATAAGATATAAGTTCCTGTAAAGTTTCATAGTAGTTTGGGGTCAGAAGAGACCTAAATAGATCATCTAGTCTAACCCCCCCACCACTGGCTGGAGCACATGCTGGGATCACATGACCCCAGAAAGGTGTTCATCCAACCTCTTTTTGAATTTACCCAAGGTAGGAGCGAGGACCACTTCCCTAGGAAGTTGGTTCCAAATCCTAGCCGCCCTAACAGTGCCTCCTAATCTCTAACCTGAACCTGTTCTCCAGCAGCTTCTGGCCATTTTTCCTTGTCACCCCAGGTGCTGCTGGGGGGAATAGGCCCCTTCCTATTTGTTGCTGATCTCCCCTAATGAATTTGTAGGCAGCCACCAAGTCTACAATGTGGCCAATGTGGTCCCCATCTTTAAAAAAGGGAGGAGGGCAGACCCAGGCAACTATAGGCCCATCAGTCTTACCTCAATCCTGGGGAAACTCTTTGAGAAGATCATCAAGGAGCACATCTGTGATGGGCCGGCATTGGGGATGATGCTCAAGGGCAACCAGCATGGTTTCATTAGGGGCAGGTCATGTCAGACCAACCTGACTGCCTTTTATGATCAGGTCACAAAAGCACTGGATGCAGATGTCGCCATGGATGTAGTCTTTCTGGACTTCAGCAAGGCCTTTGACACTGTCAACCACCCCATCCTCATTAAAAAACTAGGCGACTGTGGCATCGATGCCTACACAGTCAGATGGATTGCAAATTGGCTGAAGGGTCTTACTCAGAGGGTGGTGGTGGACGGGTCATATTCGACCTGGGGGAAAGTGGGCAGCAGAGTCCCCCAGGGCTCAGTCCTTGGGCCCGCACTGTTCAATTTCTTTATCAGCGATTTGGACGACGGGGTGAAAAGCAACCTGTTCAAATTTGCTGATGATACCAAAATTTGGGGTGAGGTGGGCACACTAGTAGGGACGGAAAGACTGCAGAAGGACCTGGATAGGTTGCAGGGGTGGGTTAACAAAAACAGGAAGCGTTTCAATACGGACACCAAGATGAACATGGGCCGACAATGCGAGGTCACGGTTGGCAGGGCTAACCGGATCTTATCATGCATCCACAGGTGCATCTCAAGTAGGTCCAAGGAGGTGATCCTCCCCCTCTACGCGACACTGGTCGGGCCACAGCTGGAGTATTGTATCCAGTTCTGGGCACCCCACTTCAAGAGGGATGTGGACAATGTTGAGAGGGTCCAGAGGAGGGCCCACCCGCATGATCCGGGGACAGCAGGGCAGACCTTACAATGAGAGGCTACAGGACCTGAACGTGTTCAGCCTTCACAAGAGAAGGCTGAGGGGGGACCTGGTGACTGTCTATAAACTCACTGGGGGGACCAGAAGGGTTTGGGGGAGACCTTGTTTCCCCTAGCGCCCCCTGGGATAACAAGGAATAATGGCCACAGGTTGTTGGAGAGTAGGTTTAGATTAGACATCCGTAAGAACTACTTCACAGTCCGGGTGGCTAGGATCTGGAACCACCTTCCAAGGGAAGTGGTGCTGGCTCCTACCCTGGGGGTCTTTAAGAAGCGCCTTGATGCCTACCTGACTGGGGTCAACTGAGCCCAGTTTTCCTCCTGCCCAGGCAGGGGGTCGGACTTGAAGATCTGCAAGGTCTCTTCCGACCCTACTTCTGTGATTCTATGAAGTCCCCTCTCAGCCTCTGTTTGCTGAGGCTGAACAGGTTCAGGTCCCTCAGCCTCTCCTCATAGATGTTTTTTCCACATCACAAGCCTCATCAAGATCCTGCCAACAGCTTGTTGCTCCAGGCATAAGCTACAGGGTTCAGTGAAGAGCTATGACTGAGAGGGTTAACACAAGATTCTGCCCCTCCACGCATCTTGGCAGCTTCATGGCATGTGCAGTATGTCCAGGCCTACTTCTTTTCTAGAAAAGAAAACAAGTGCCCCATTTAAAACATGTACCACATTTGTGGGGCTGATTTTGGGGGAGAGGGGTGAGGAAGGCATGAGAAAATACAGCAATTTATCATACTTACTCAAATCTAGGACACAGTTTTTTTCCCCCTCATTTTATACTTGGGGGGGGGGGGGGGGGGGCGGGAAGATCCAGGCCCGCTCCATCCTGGGACATAGAGCAGATGGTTGTTTTGGCCACAGTCCAGCCCTGGAGCAGCTGTTGTGGCAGCAGCAGCTCTGTGAAGCCCTGGAGCTGGGGTAGGGGCCACAGCTACCACCACCGCTGCCGAGTGGTCAGGCTGAGGCCAGAGCAACCATCTGTTCCATGTCCCATGCTGGAGCGGGGCCAGGGCTAGAAGGTAAGCAAGTGAGGCATTTGGTGGCAGAGGCACCTAGTGTGGAGGAGGGTGGCCAGAGGCGTCTAGGAGGAGGGGAAACAGGCCACAGGGGGAGGCAGAGATGGTGGTGAGGCAGGTGTGGGGTAGACAGTATGGCGGGGGGGCAGTATATATGCCAGAGTGTACAGGCACAGGGGTGTCAGGGCAACCAGCAAGGGCTGCAGGTAGCGGGGAGTGGGAGGCAGGGCAGGAACTGTGTGGGGGAGGGCAGGCACCAGGGCACGTAGGCATGGGTGGAGACAGGCAGCAGGGGGCAAGCCATTTGATTCCCCCACCACTTGCCCTACTACAGTTCCCCCCACTGTTTGCCCTGCTATAGCAGTACAGGGGAAAGAGGGATATTTATGACAACCCTCCAATAGTTAGATTCTAGACATAGAAAATTATAACAAATCTATAAATTTTATGTCTAGAATCTTATTGAGGGTCATTTTAAAATCAGAATAGTCTTGGATTTGAGTAAATACTCTGTTTCCCATTTCTTCTCTAGTCACAAAAAATATTCTATATATAAAATTGCAGTGGGTTCAAAAATGTAAGGCAGAATTATGAACGCTAATGCTGAGCCTTTACTTTTAATGATAAAAAAGCTTTTTAAAAAAATAAAAGGTAAAACTAATCTAATTAATTTCACCTTCATTTAAGAAGGATTTTCATCTCTGATTTGCCCTTGCCTGATGTTTTTTTTTTAATAGCTCAAGCAGTAGCACATTGTCACACTCTTGATTTAAGCCCTGCTTTATTTTTCCATGTTCAAAATGACTTTGGAGTAAATATGCTGGTGGTACATCAGTGTGCCCAGTCCTGCAGTCAATTCTGTATTAATGAGACTTTCCCTCCTTCAGTGGGACTCCCAGCAGATGGAAGCCTCTGTCTGTACAGAACCTGTTGTAGGAGTGAGCACATAGTCTATAAATGGTATTATATTGTTCTAACATTTACACAGTATTTTGCAGCTCCTGATTATTGTTAGGACATTGACTTCAGAAAACCATTTTTTTTAAATTTTCCATTGGAAAAATTCCCTTGACAGAAATGTCCTACTTAGAGTAAAAAAAATGTAACAGAGGCATGGTATCAGCCTAGTGTTTTTGTTTGTTGTCCTTTTTCCTCGTTTGGCAACCAGCTATATATGCATGCATAACAAATGACCTTCCTGTTTTTTGATTTTGTTGCAGGCATATTTTGAAAATGATCACTGGGTCCGCTATTTTTTGCATACTGGTCACTTAACAATTGCTGGCTGTAAAATGTCCAAATCTTTAAAGAATTTCATTACCATCAAAGATGCACTAAAGAAACATACAGGTAAATGTTTATCATGGAAATTACTTCTTGGAAAGACTGCAGAAGTGCACTTTTTATTTTGGTAGAAAAATTGGCCAAGAAAGAAATCAGTTTAGGAAGAAAGGCTCATAAAAAACATAAATCTGAACAGTGTTTTTTCTTGTAGATTCCCTGAAAAAATGGAGATTAGCCAATTTTGGTTCTGTTTTAACTGAACTTTGCTTAATGTTTTTAGTTCATAATACAATAGGTTAGATCCGTTAGCATATTGTATTCCAAAAGCACATTGGAATGTAAGTGAAACTAATTTAGAAGGGAATAAAGGGAGGGTGGTTCACTGGTTAGAATATTATCCTGGGACTGGAGGACCTGAACTCATGTTTATGCCTTGGTACAGAATTTTGGTGTCACCTTGGGTAGGTCACATAGGAGGAGAGAAGATTTAAAGGTGTTTAGCTGCATAAAGCTGTAGCTATGCACTTAGTAGGATTTTCAAAAGTCCCAAGGTGCCTGCGTCTCAGTTCCCCATCTGGAATATGGGGATAATAGTGCTTCCCTATCTCATGGAGTTTTAGGATAAGCATGTTAAAGACTGTGGGCACCTGGATACTATAGTATTGGGGACCATAGAAGTACTTTGACTTATTATGACAATTTTTCCTCATGCCTTCTAAAACTCGTTATAGCAAGGCAGTTACGATTGGCTTTCCTGATGCACTCTTGGAAGGATACACTGGATTATTCAAACAACACTATGGAATCAGCTATTCAGTATGAGAAATTCATGAGTGTAAGTAAGATTTCTTTTCCCCTGACATCCCATCTTTGTGCTATTGTACACGCCATTTAGTGGAACTCGCTCCTAAAAGGAGCCACAAGTTAGGTCTACCAAGATGCACATGGCTCCTTTTAGGCCCCTACATTCAAAATTGAGAGCTTTGGAATCCCTGTTTGGCTGCTGCTTGACCCTAGACATTATTAAAGTCGGGAGGCTCATAATTTTTGAACTGCTGGACATGTGCAGAGTCATCTGAGTCCTGATACGGCTTAGCATTTTGGCAGCTAGACCTCAGGAGGATTCGCAGACTAAGCATTCCTCTGCCTATATCTCACTTGCAGGGTCTGTTTCAGTAGGCAATTTCAGAACATGTCTTCCAGATTCGGCCGTGCACAAAACATCCAAATAGGAGGAATTACTGCTCCCTTATACACAATAGTAGTTGTATCCCAGATGAGTTAATTAACTACCAAGATGTAGTTGCAGGTCTCACAAACTTTGGCCCAATGAGTAGTCAAAAATTTCTTAGACTGAACAGCTTCAACAGGAGAGAATGAGGCTAACCCATCTTAGAATACTATAACCCAGGAGACTGGGCTCTTTCCTGCAAAATAGGGATTATGAGTTTGAAACCCTCCTCTGTCTGAACCTGAATCTCCTTCCAGGTCAGTGCACTAATCATTGGTCTGATTTGCATGAGGTGGCACACCACCATCACTTCCTTGCTGTGTTCTACAGTGAAAGACGGACCTATCTTAGGCACCTAACTCCACCAGAGGATGTGAATCTGAAGTGGAGTTAGGTGCCTAACTTTCTACTCCTTATTCCTGTCACACGTCACAATTCTGCCCCTCTTGGAATGCCATCTTACGTGAGGCAAGTTTGTGAAATAAGAAAGGTGCCTGATAAGGTTAATGTGAATTGCAGAGCAGTCTGTTTTAAAAAAAAAAATGCATTGCATCTACCTGAATCAAGTTTCTCAGATTGCTGCTACTTAGCCCCTCCTTTCCATAATATCTAACTTGATACATGCTTTTTTTTTTTCTAACACGTGATATACAATTAATTTTATTTGGTGAATTGTAGTTAAGGACAATTGGCTTGAGGCAACAGGAAAAACACCAAACAATATAAATTGCATACTCTGTAAGCATTAGAAAAGAACTGTTGTTTCAAGAAAATTCATGTGAGTCTAATAAGGGGAAAGTAATAATGTATTAGTAAGTATCAGAAACACAGCAACAACAAAAAAGTACGTTTGTTTATTTCCCAAACACATATCTTAGGTTTCCACAGCCTGGAATAAAGCAGGCTAAGAGAAGATATATAACAAGTAGAAATTATCATTAGCCCATTTTGTCCACAGTTGGCAACAGGTTTAAAACTTGTCATGGGAATTCCCATTTAAAACTCATAATTCTTTTTTTTTTTAATGCAGTGGCTTTTAATTAGATCTTTGTATGTTATGTAGACTTGCAGTGTAGACATGGAATATCTTAACATCCATAATGTGATGTATTGTGTAATGGAAACTATACATACTTTGTGTTTTTTGTTAAAAAGTCAGGCCTTGGCTTTAGCAGTGTCCAAGAAATCAGTATTTTTAAAAAGTTAAATAAAAATATACTTTGTAGAAATCAATACTGAGTGTATAGAATTCAAGTTGACTTCAAGCTCTGTCCTTCCTTTCTAGGAGTTCTTTTTAAATGTGAAAGACATTCTTCGGTCCCCTACTGAGGTTACAGGCCAGTTTCAGAAATGGGAAAGCCAGGAAATAGAGCTGAATAAAAGGTGAGTGAGGTAGGTTTATTTTGTCATTTTGCATAGGCACTTATGGCCCCCTTTTCTCCAATGGCCATTTCCTTTTCTTGACCCCATGATACCATATCTAGTTGCATACCAAATGCCTCCAAAAAACATATACACCTTGTTCTGGGAAGGAAAAATGAAGAAGAAAAAAAAAGATTTTACTAGAATTTTAACTGCCATACCTTAAGCTAAACATAGCTGAATACTGGTACTGGACAGGAGAGAGAGAGCCCACTCCTCAGTGTCACTCTTGAAAGGTACACTCTGCCTCTCCCTCCTGGGTTGGGAAAGAAGCACAGCTCATGAAAGCATAGTAAGCCACTACATGACAGTCATTACATACTTGGAATTTGATGCAGAAAATCATGTTCCCTGCTTAACATGCATGTCCCAATTTTGGAGGGATGTTTTTTTTGGGGAAAGATGTGTTGTATGCAAATAAATATGGTAATACTTTACATTGCTATAGCAGCTTCCATTGAAGATGGAAGTATCTTACAAGCTAATGACTTTGTTATCCCTGCAACAGCTTTAAGATGTATGGGTGGCATGATGCTAACGTGCCAGATTACTGCACACCGTTATGTTTAGTTATCGAATTAATGGGGAATTTCTCTGCTTTGAATCTCTGCTTGGTTATGTGTCTGTGAGTTTCTTCCTTACTTGAAACATGATACAATTAACTGATCACAATGATGTAATGGGTTTGAATTGTAGTAATAATAATCCTTGGCACTTGCATAATATTTTAACATTTTCAAAGTGCTGTGGGGAAATCAAGACGAACAAAAGATAAGACCTGTGATGCTTCTGACTCGCAATCTTTTCAGCTTAGGGATATGGAATAGTGATATTAGTCAAGGACGCACTGCAGAGTAGGAGATTTGAAGAAATGGAAGCCCAAGAAGTGTGGCTGTGCCTTAAGGAAACAATCCTTCGGGCACAAAGCAAGACGATTCCCGAGCGAGGCAAAAGAGGGAAAGGGGCCAGGAGGCTTCCCTGGCTGACCAGAGAGATCCAGGGCAGCCTAAGGGACAAAAGGGGAGCACATAAAAAGTGGAAACAGGGAGAGATCACCAAAGATGAATATACCTCCTCTGCTTGTGCTTGCAGGGAGGCAGTTAGACGGGCCAAAGCTACCATGGAGCTGAGGATGGCAACCCAAGTAAAAGACAACAAGAAATTGGTTTTTAGATATATAGGGAGTAAAAGGAAGGCCCAGGGAGGAATAGGACCCCTGCTAAATGGGCAGAAACAATTGGTGACAGACAGGGGGGACAAGGCTGAACTCCTCAACGAGTTCTTTGCCTCAGTGTTCCTAAGTGAGGGGCACAACAAGTCTCTCACTGGGGTTGTAGAGAGGCAGCAGCAAGGTGCCAGACTTCCATGTGTAGACCCTGAGATGGTGCAGAGTCATTTGGAAGAACTGGATGCCTTTAAATCGGCAGGCCCGGATGAGCTCCATCCGAGGGTGCTGAAGGCACTGGCTGACATCATTGCAGAGCCACTGGCGGGAATATCTGAACGCTCGTGGCGCACGGGCCAAGTCCCGGAGGACTGGAAAAGGGCCAACGTGGTCCCCAGTTTCAAAAAGGGGAGGAAGGAGGACCTGGGCAACTATAGGCCAGTCAGTCTCACCTCCATCCTTGGCAAAATCTTTGAAAAAATTATCAAGGCTCACATTTGTGAGAGCCCGGCAGGACAAATTATGCTGAGGGGAAATCAGCACGGGTTTGTGGCAGGCAGATCGTGCCTGACCAATCTAGTTTCTTTCTATGACCAGGTTACGAAACGCCTGGACACAGGAGGAGGGGTGGATGTCGTATACTTAGACTTCAGGAAGGCCTTTGATACGGTATCCCACCCCATACTGGTGAACAAGTTAAGAGGTTGTGACTTGGATGACTACACAGTCCGGTGGGTGGCGAATTGGCTGGAGGGCCGCACCCAGAGAGTCGTGGTGGATGGGTCGGTTTCAACCTGGAAGGGTGTGGGCAGTGGGGTCCCGCAGGGTTTGGTCCTTGGACCGATACTCTTTAATGTCTTCATCAGCGACTTGGACGAGGGAGTCAAATGTACTCTGTCCAAGTTTGCAGATGACACAAAGCTATGGGGGGATGTAGACACACCGGAGGGCAGGGAATAGCTCCAAGCAGATCTAGACAGGTTGGACAAGTGGGCAGAAAACAACAGAATGCAGTTCAACAAGGAGAAATGCAAAGTGCTGCACCTAGGGAGGAAAAATGTCCAGCACACCTACTGCCTAGGGAATGACCTGCTGGGTGGCACAGAGGTGGAAAGGGATCTTGGAGTCCTAGTGGACTCCAAGATGAACATGAGTCGGCAGTGTGACGAAGCCATCAAAAAAGCCAATGGCACTTTATCATGTATCAGCAGATGCATGACGAATAGGTCCAAGGAGGTGATACTTCCCCTCTATAGGGCGCTGGTCAGACCGCATTTAGAGTACTGCGTGCAATTCTGGGCGCCGCACTTCAAGAGGGATGCGGATAACCTGGAGAGGGTCCAGAGAAGGGCCACTCATATGGTTAAGGGCCTGCAGACCAAGCCGTACGAGGAGAGACTAGAGAAACTGGACCTTTTCAGCCTCTGCAAGAGAAGGTTGAGAGGCGACCTTGTGGCCACCTATAAGTTCATCACGGGGGCACAGAAGGGAATTGGTGAGTATTTATTCACTAAGGCGCCCCCGGGGGTTACAAGAAATAATGGCCACAAGCTAGTAGAGAGCAGATTTAGATTGGATATTAGGAAGAACTTCTTCACAGTTCGAGTGGCCAGGGTCTGGAACGGGCTCCCAAGGGAGGTGGTGCTCTCCCCTACCCTGGGGGTCTTCAAGAGGAGGTTAGATGAGCATCTAGCTGGGGTCATCTAGACCCAGCAGTCTTTCCTGCTTATGCAGGGGGTCGGACTCGATGATCTATTGAGGTCCCTTCCGACCCTAACATCTATGAATCTATGACACTCTGGTCTTTTTTACCTTTAGCTGTTCCTCTTCCACATTGTAATGAAACTCCCATCAGTGAATGTAACACAAACTGCTTTATACACTATTTATTTTTTTTTAACAAAGAAACATTCGTCACAGCATTTCCTTGGAAGTTATCAAAGTCTAATAAAGAAGTATAATGCATGGCACAAAGAAGGAATTAAAATGCCAGGAAAACCTGCTTGTTGTAATGCTATTGATTAACAGGGATCCAGGTTTTCAGTTTCCCATGGGAAAACAAAAAACCCTGTGGATTTTCCCTTTTACTGAGAAAAATATGGATTTTTCATTTAAATGGAGAAACACTTACATTTTCCACTTTTTCAAAGAGCTCTCTGCCGGCTGTCAGAGTTCTAGCCTGCAGAGGGGCTGGGGTCAGTGTGAGGAGGGTAGTAAGGCATGAGGCACCATGTGCATGTGCACGTTCACACATGTATATGGCTGCCAGACAGCCTGGAGAGCAGCTCCTGTAGGCAAATCTGGCACAGGGGCAGGGCAGGGATTGAGGCCCCATAGTGAGGGAGGCAGGGAGGGAGTTGGGCAGGGCTGGGGCTGGGGCTACTGCCCAGCGGGGGCAATGCATGGGACTTGGGACCTGGGGCTGTAGTGTGTGACCACAGGGCCTAGGTGGGGGGTGGGATGGTGCCGTGGGTGACTTGTTTTGTGGGGCAGGAGGGCACTGGCTCCCTGCCACTGCCCACACTCCTGGTGGGGGCTGGGAGGGGGGGCATGTTCCCCCCAGATTTGTGCATGGGGCGGGTGCAGGTTGCCCACTGCGGGCTTGGGCTCTGCACCCTGCTGTCTTGCCTGTGCAGCCCAGCAGGCAGGACCCGACATAGCAAAGCAGAACAGGGAGGGGAAGCTTGATACCACCACTGTGAGCCCCCCCCCTGCCCTGGCAAAGCACCCCCAGCCTGCTTAGCAACAGCAGCTGTGGTCACACACAGTTGGTGTCTGCTGCTGGGTGGGCAGGGGGCATTTTGCTGGCAGCACGGAGCTTCTAGCAGCGGCACTGAGCTTCGCTGCCTAGCCCCACTCTGCTCTGCTGCACTGGGTCCTGCCCACTGGGCCATGGGGGGAGGGCAGCAGGGCAGGGAGCCTAAGCCCACAGTAAGCAGCCTGCACCTGCCCCTCCTAGGGGCTCCGCTGCAGTCATGCCACCCTTTGGGGGAGGGGGAGGGGGAGTCGGGCTTCATTCTCTGTTCTGCCGCAGCAGCCACCACCTTCTGTAGGCAGCAGCCGGAGCTCAGGTGCTGCCACAGTGGGCTGCAGCCCCAGGTCCCTGGCTCTGCAGCCCTGGTAGCTGGAGGCCCCCTCTGACAGGGCTGGGGTAGTGGGGATTGTGGGTGGGGAGTGAGTGGCACCAACAGGGGTGGGGGGCTGTGCCTTGGCAGTGACGGACTTGGACCTGCATCCTGGTGCGCTAAGGGGGCAGGGGAGCTCTGTTCCACGATAAAATACCCAAAATCAAATACCAAAATGTATAGATCCTTAGAAGTTATTTTGTTATAGTGATTGAGCCACTGGTAGGCTTCCAAATTGCTTTAAAAATATAAATATATCAATAAAACATTGTGGTCACTTGGTACGATATATACATATATAGTGATGTTTCATTTTAATCACGGATTTTGGATTTTTAAGTAGAATTTGTGGTTTTTATCAGAGAAAATGCATTTTTTAAAGAGAGAAAACCAGGGTCCCTGGTGATTAAATTGTCAGGCTAGTTTAGACTTGGCGACAGAAGGGTGCAGTGTTGGATTTCCAAGTTTAGTCGCACTAGTTTATTACTGCACTGCATGAATTTCAACTTAATATGGAGCAGTGAGAGAAATTGAAGGTCAAATAAGAAAAATCTTAAAATACTGAGTCATGAATTAGAAAAGAGACGATAAAAGGAGTTGGAAAGATAATATTTGCTTCTTCCCTTTTCTGATTCCTTCTGTCTCTTATCTTTCTCCGTTGTCTTTCCCTTTCCTCTGTGGAGCAGATGATGCCCTCTGGAATGGAAGTAAAAGAAATTATCTCAAAAATAAATCTCTTTTGCAAAATGTCCTAGGGAAGATACAGATTATGTATTACAAATTGGGGTTCTTAACCATGACTGCTTAGATGGAAATTTTCATGATGTCTACTCCGAACAGCTTTAGAGCATGTTGCTTCTAAGTAAGTTTTTCCCAAATCAGTGCTCCTTATGAGGAATACTTTCAGTAGAGTGTAGAGCTGGTACAGCATGGGGGCACAGCCGCACCAGAGACTGGGAAAACAAGTTATATGGCTTCTAAAACATTTAGAGTCGCTATAATGTAAACTAAGGCTAATTTGTTTGCACAGCTGCCACCTGTTGGATAACTCAGTCTGCCTCTGGCTTTGGGAGACATACTGAAGCAATATAATCTTTGCCTTGTTTTAAATATTTGAACAAAATAGATTGTACAATGGGATCCAACATGCCCTTTCTTAAATCAACCTTTTTTCAAATACAAACTGACCAAGGAAAGGAGATGCCATTTTGAATTCCACTTTGGCCTTCTAAGAAACATTCACCAAGGATTGATGGGGCACAGGTACTTTTAATATAAATAGTAAACTTAGTCTGTTCTTCTCTGGTTTTAGCTTTTATGACAAGAAGGCAGCAGTTCATGAAGCACTGTGTGACAACATTGACACCCGCACTGTCTTGGAAGAAATGCGATCTTTAATCAGTCAGAGCAACTCCTACATTGCTGCAAAGAAGTCTGCCAGACAGATGCCAAATAGACTTTTGCTGGAAAGCGTCAGTTCTTATCTCACTCAAATGCTAAAGGTACGTGATACCTTTACATAAAATTAAAGTTGCCAATACAGAGCCCAAATGCTATAGTGACGTTTCCCCAAATATACATATAGATGGGTAACTACAGTGACGGGAGCAGTTTGGATTTAAAAACAAAATGCTAATCTATGGGTACAGTTGGAACAACCTGGAGTTCTCTCAACTGTGTTTTCAATTTGATTATATTTGGTAAATAATAATAAAGACAGAAAAATTAGACAGTAAAAGAAGCTGTGAACTGAAGTTATGGTATTAATGTCACTAAGGGATGGGCAATTACTTTGGGTGGAGGGCTACTTACTGAGTTTTGAGAAGCCATCAAGGGCCGCATGACAGGCAGCTGGAGGCAGATAAATATTAATTTTCTAAATTTTTTAAGGGCCCCGCAGGCCAGATAGAATGGCCTGGCAGGCCGCATCTGGCCCGTGGGCCGCATTTTGCCCACCCCTGCACTAAGACAACTTGAATGTCAGTTGTTTGGGATGCTTTATGACTAAAAGAAATCTCCTTGTGAGCTTCTGAAGAGATGTAGATAAATTAGATGGGTTTTTCAGATCTTAATATATTTTATTTCTGCCACTGAAATACCTTTTCTTTAATGTGTGAATCCTTTTAATTTCCTTTTCCTTGAATAGATTTTTGGTGCCATAGAAAGTGATGAAATTGTTGGTTTCCCAGTTGGAAGAAACGGCCAAAATGTAAATGTAAGTGGAGAACAAAGTGCACTATGACAGTTTACTCTGTCCTACCATACAATTTGGCAGACTACATTAAAAAACAGCTACATGCAGATAAATTCCATTCATCCGTTTTTAACAGTGTCTAGCTGAAATAATTCCATTAACATTAACTGAGAGATTTTACATTTACTCAGGGGCTAGAGAGCAGAATTTTATTGTGGGATCAGAATCTTCATCTCTAGTTTAATGATGGATAAATCCATGGGGGCTGCGATAAGGTGGAAAAAAACCCAGATGATTTTTTTTTCTAAGTAATGAAGTCAGGCAAGAAAGAAGGAACCGTTTTGACTCCAGACCAGGGGTGATCAACCCCTGGCCTGTGGGCCAGATCTAACCTATGGCCTCATATCATCCAGCCTATGATATAGATTATGAAATTTAATGGCAGGAGAGCAATGGCACCACTCCCCACCTGCGGGGAGCCCCAGGCTCTGTGCATTGGACCAGCCTCCTAATTCCAGTGCACAGGGTCAGGCAGAGGCGGCTCTGGGCCCCAGGACCCAATCCTAGTATGGTGGGGCTGCTGGAAGTGGCACCAGGCATCTGGGGCCCAATCCTAGTGTGCTGAAGTGGGAAGGGGGGGTGGTGTCAGGTCCCTGGGGACCAATCCTGGTGGGACAGGGTAGTGCCAGGGTCCTGGGAACCAATCCCAGCATGCTGGGTAGGAGAGGGCAATACCAGGCCCCAAGTGGCCAATCCCAGCACACTGAGCAGGAGGAAGGGGTGCCAGGCTCCCAGGGGTGAATCCTGGTGTGTGACGGTGAAAGGGGGCAGTGTTGGGCCCAGAGTCTGGTACTGGCATGCAGGGCTCATTCTGGCCCATGGACTGGCTCCACCCCACTCATCTGATCATTTGGGCCAAAAGGTTGGGCCACCACTGCTCTAGACCATACTTTCTAAAGTGAAAAGCTCCTTGCAGGTAATTATTAGTACTATATAAATAATTTAAAAAATAAAAGCAACAAAAGAGCTTATTGAGGGATAACTCAAAAGGTAGCAGAGAAACAGTTGTTTGATCCTGATTTCCTTATTTTCTGGTCTCCCTATAGTACACATCATGAAGAGTTATGGGTCAAATTTTATTTGGTTCTCAAAGACAGTGATTTTTCTTGACACTAGTTGGGATACATTTGCTGGAGCTGCTGATAAACTCACCTCTTCCACAAGGGAGTGATAATAATTTCTTCTCGGGGAGAAAATCCAACTTGAAAATACCATAGCTTCCGTGTGTATGCATGCATGTGTGTTCAGTACAACATCCTTTGTTCCACTGCTCCAAACATCATCATGTGAGATCATTTAGATGTAAGCACAATACATGTAGAATCATGTTATTGACTTTAAATCATTTTTCTCTTTTTTCACACTTGTAGTGAAGAGTTTCTCATATCTAAGTGTATCTCATTTAAAAAATCATGAATATTGGATTTTTAATGGAGTTCTGAATTAGCAAAAACTATTGTCTTGAATTCCAACAGAAAGGCTACAGCCTCGTCCATAATCTTTCATAGATGAGATGATAAAATGTTTCTGAGAGAACTGGCAGTAGTTAGAAAAAATGTGCCTAGCAAAAGGACTAGCATTAGCCTAGACAACAAGCAACATTTTTCATTGTTCTAAAAACACTGCCAAGGTTAATAGGCATCAAAATATTCTGAACTTGGTGTAGGATATAATACCTGTTTGTAGAGTTCATTTAATATATTATATCTCCTGTTTTTAGTGAAAACTCTTGCCATTTTAAGCATCAGAAATCACTGTTAGCAGCCCCACAACTGTTAGCAAAATTGTGGTTTGTATTTTTAAAGAAAGAGGCTTGAATTTTCACCTTCTATTAAATTATAAGTAGTTTGATTTTGATTTTTTTTTAAAGATACACGTTAGAAAACAATGCATGATATTTATTTTCCCAGTGTTCTCTCCTTAAAATTCCTTGTTTTCATGAATGTATAGGCACCTACCTTCCATGCTTTTCTTGTTCTTAGCAAAATTGTCCAGCTGAATGTCCAAGCTTCTTTTTTTTTTTTTTATACCTGTCCAAAGCCTAATTTGAGGCAATTGGGTGCATTTACATTGACTACTGTGGTCCTTTGGCACCTTGTCCATGAGTGGTGATGAAAGGATAAATAGATCTGAAAAGGGGACCATCTCCACAAAAGGATAAACTTTTGAAAGTCAGCATGTATTCAATGCCAACCTTTTTGTCTCCCTTTCCCTCTGTTTAAAGAAATATTTGGAATAGTTGATCTTAAATGCTGGGCTTCTGCACTTAGGATATCTCTAGCAGCCCTGGGGTGCAGTGCTCTTGTGTAAACGGCAACAGTTCATGTGCCTCTGTCATCTTTGAAACAGAAGGCTTGAGATCTGTCATGGGGTTTTTACAAGGACATTTTCTTTCACCTGAGTTCACTGACTCTTATTTTGTTGCCAAAGCAGAGCCTAGTAATGCAAATTACCCCTTTTTCTTAAGGTGCAGAAAGAAAATAAAATTCTAGTAACCTGCTGTTTGTGGAATGGTTCTGTATTCTGATGTGAACATGACTTCAGGGCAGGTGCTTAGTGATATTCATGTGTGCTTTCTCTTGCAAGCTGTTTTACTTGACTAAAACAGACTACTGAACATGAAGGGACAATTCCTCAGTTGATGTGAATTCCAATAGCTCTATTGAAGTCAATGAAACTGACAGTATACAGTAGCAGAGGACCTGCTGTGAGAGGTCAGTTATACTATACTCCATGTAACTCCCTAGAAAAACAGGGCTGAATTTAGCCCCAAAGTGCACAGATATCAAACAGTTAAGGGAAAAAAATGAATGTAAATTATCACAACCTAATCATCAAAATATTTGTTCCACAGCTTGAGTCTGCAATCATGCCGTACCTACAAGTTTTGTCAGAGTTCAGAGAAGGCGTGAGACAAATTGCCAGAGAGAAGAAAGGTGAGGGTTAGTTTTTCAAACAATCACGGCTGTGATTTTAAGAGGTGGGCAAAAATTAAAGGAAAGGTTTCTAAATATGCAAATTGCATAGCATCTCTTGCTTAAAGAATATAGGTAGCAGATTATATTTCTGTGTATGTATTCAGAATTAAACCAGAGTTTGTTTGGATTTTTTTGTGCGATTTGTCCCTTTTAATTATAACAATCTCTTCTTCAAGCCAATATATGTTTACTTAACTTGTTAAAGTATCCAAAAAATCATGTGCATGTCATGGGCAGAAATCTCTTGTTTCATGTAGTACCTACAGTGTGCTGTGTACTTTCCAAACTTAAAAGCAGACGTGCTTCCTTCTGTGAAGGAAAAGGCAGTAGTGGGGGAGTGGGGAGGTAGTAAATAGTTCCTGGGTATGTCTACATGTGTATTTACACATGTGCCCTGACAGCCAGTCAGGAGAGCAAGCTGGGGTAGGGGGTGGGGAGGTGCCGCAGCGTGCTGTGGGGCCAGCTGTGCCCAGTGCGCCCCGCCCCCTCATAAGAGCCACGTGTACCCCCGTGACCTTTCCAAGTACCCCATGGGTATGCGTTCTCCTGGTTGAGACCCCTTGCTCTAGATAGTTTGTATTCAAATAGGCCAAGATGTTCTTTCTTCTGGTAACATAGTATTGTAAATCCCCAGACAGTATTTTATGATCTCTTTAGAGCATTCATATGGGAGTCTGCTGCAGGTTGTTTTGGTCTCTTTCTTAAAAGCTTTGATGCTGCTCTGCATGTTGGCAGCAGAACTGTTATGTTACAAATGCTGTGCTATTAATCTCTCTCTTTGATTGCACTGGTTGATTAGCTACTAATGGATTTCTTATTATTCTGCCTACTGTTCCCTGTGGATTTTTATGCATCTTCAGTGTGCAGTTGATACTAATTTTCTGGCAACTAATCTTACAACTGAGATTGGGCTTGAAGGCAAAATAAGAAATTGATTTTTATTAAATGGATTGGATTGAGTGGGGTTGATAATTGCTGGCAAAGAATCTAACAGAGTGTTTTCCTACCATTGTGCAACTCATTAGCAGTTAGAATAACTATCTCATAAGCACAACGACACACTTTGTTATATCTGAAGGGTTGCGTTACCAGCAAGTTATGTATGCCTGGCTGATCTTGCAAATAGTTTACTGTCAATCCTATTGCATGTAATTTTATATAGGTAAGAAAGTTGCATATTCTCCAGTCCAGAATTTGATTTTACTAGTAAAACAGTTCACAAGGCATGCCACTGCCTTGTCATTTACAATCTGGGAACCTTGAAAAAAGAAGCTGAGGGAGCTATTACAAGGTGCATATTCAAACATCCTTGAATAAACTCTTCTTTCTTTAACCAGAATAGCTAACATTCAAACATGTGAATAAAAGTCTTTATTTCACAAAGGCTAGAAGACATCTGAATCTCTGAGCCAGTTAGTCATTCTCTATTAATTTAACCTGTGACTATTTCCTCGTGAACAGGGTAAATGGGGAAAGAATGTTTATAGTGCTCAATAGGTGTAGAGTGGGCAAAAATAACTAATTGAAATGCTTTTCATAGTTTCCAGGAAGCATTAATGGATTTTTTAATCCTTTCCATTGTATAAAGTAAATTCACATTCTTTATTTCAGTACTTGAGAAAATTCAGAAGTCCTGCAATGTCTGTCTCAGTGATAATACATATTTGCATCAGACGTGTTGCTCTATCTCAGGGTTTTCAATGCTAGAGAATTTTCATTTGTAGCTTATTACTTATTTGAGTGGAATTTTTCTTTCTTGGGTACTTGCCAACAGTATATTGTCTTACTGTACAGTTATTTATTTCTGAAATCTGTTCATTCCTTCACTGTTATCAAGGAATCTTTTGCAGCATGTTGTGAGCAGGTAGGTGGGCACCACCCAACACTGTATCCTGAACAGAGTGGGAGAAGTTACTCTGTTGTCTTAGAATATCAGACTGAATAGACATTAGGACAAGCCACAGTGATTCTTACTGTACCTCCTTTTTTATAATGCCATAATATTTAGAGTACCTTAAAAACCATCACCCCTGCTAAATACCTTTATTTTACCTGTTTCTGTGCCCAACACAAGTGAAGTTTATAGGAGATGTGAAGAGTGGACATGGGTAGATCTGGGGTTTTGAAAAGGGGTGTGCAGGTGGTATGGTACATCATCATATATAATGTAACATGTCTTTTTCTCCAGTTAAAGTAGAAGATTTGCTAATATACTAGGGACCTAGGGCTGTATTTATTCAGTTTAAGATCAAAGTACAAACAAATACAATGTTATTGGAACATGTACTAATTTGCTATCTTACATACAACAAACTAGGTAAAAATAGTCCAAAATTGTTATTGTATTAGTCTTGTAGTCATTGTAGTTAAATAGTTACTCAGATTTGTTAAAAAAAATAAATTAAAAATCTAGCCTCCTTTAGCATCTTGACAATGGAAAGGCAGAAAGATAACTTGGTTAATGGAACATCAAGAACATTAAAAAGGAGAGGATTGTTGACACCTATGGAATAAAAAGAGATTAGCAAGAATCAAGGAGATTATAATGAGCCGTGAAGTTAATTGATCCCTTAGCCCTGCCTGAATAGAAATGTTGCAGTGTCTCCTGGGTAGCTGGTTTTAAAGTTTGGGTGGAGCAGAAATCAAAGTGGGGTGCAGTTGTACCACTTCTTCCCCCCTTCCCACCTCGCTCCAGATCTGCCCCTGAGACTGGGTAAGGAGCAAGCTTATAAAGGAATATTGTGTAGCTACTGCTTGATTCCTGAACAGTGTGCAGCTGGGCAATGATGATGAGACAGTGCCAAATACAGTTTTTCTCTTTAGTCCTTTCTGTGGGCTCTCTTCCATGGGAATAGCATGTTAGGATTGCTTTAATTGGGGTCCATGAACAAAAACCCAGTCACAGCCTCTCATACAGGTGACACTAAAAACAGAGAAGTAGCATAGCTTATCTACAGGAGCACGTGGAGCTTTTCTGCACTCTTCACAAGGCCTCATTTGATGATTGCTTCTGATAAATTATGACTATCTCCTGTATAAATCTCTCATTCTCTGGTGCCCTGAAGAATTTTTCCTTGCTTAAGTTTTTTTTAATTATTCATAGTTTCAGATAAGTAAATATTTATAACTGAAGCAGCCACTGCTTTTATTACACAATAATGGATGCATCAGAAACAGTGCTTGCATTACGTTCACAACTTTTTCATTTAAACTAGTCAACGCCTTTTAGTATTCTTGGTTTATCTTAATTGGCTTCATTATATGTGCCCGGGAGAGGGATTTGGCCCATTGTGTCCACCCACCCAGAATGAAGAAAAGCTTAATTCACTGTAGACTAAAGCAAACACCCCTGTACCAAAGGGGATGCTTTTACAGACTAGCAAGTAGCAGATTGACTCAAGCTCAATTTTTAGGGAAAAACAGATGAGAAATGGTGGAACAGGATGTCTGTTCCCTTTAAGGATAGTAGGGATTAGGAGCCAGCTAATCTCTGTTCCATGGTGTGGTTCTTAAAATCCCAGAGAAGGTGATGGTCTAGGGAAGAGTAGTAGGTCATGTTGTGATAGTCTCTGACTCCTGGGAATTTTTCTTGCTTGAGAAGGAGTTATTTTGTGTTTAAAGCTTGTGGATCAGGAGCCTTGGGGTAGTTCCTGTCCTCCCAGTCATCAAGAACAACCTCTGGAAAAGAGGGCTGCACCTATTTTTGCCTTTTCACCCATACTGGGGAGATGTGAACAGGTTAAGGACTAATGCCTGCTGATTGTGGCCTGGCCCAGGAAATAAATGTACTTGAGCTGCAGAAGGGTCCTGTGGTTGCAGCTAGCCTGAGTCAACACAGCTCCAAGAAGGAGGGCAACAGAACTTCTGAGCCAAGTGAAGCAGCCAACTTGGACCCGCACAGGGAAGGCTCTGGCACTCCTAAACTAAGTGGAAAGGACTGGGCAAAGGAGACAGGCAAAAGGAGTCTGTATTTTGAAAAAAAAGATATAGGAGGGAACTGACGGTAGAATACTTGCAAGGCCATATAAGGTCATGAGGTGACACCCTGAGGTGACATCTGCCCACACAAAGGTTGCTGACACTGAGAGAAGGCATAGATTGATTTTTAGCATTTGGACCATCTGTGTTTAATGCATCAGGGTTAGCACAGCTGAACAACCCCTCTGGAACAGTAATTTATGGTAGCCCAGGTGAGTGCTTTGGAGACTAAACCACACACTGGATGCTTAATACTTGAGAAATGTGAACAAGTTGCACTGTTCCTTATACAGCATATTTAAAAATATTTTTAAATAGTTGCTTATATTACATTTACTGAAACAGGAGTGCAAGAGAAACTTATCTAGAGGAAAGGCCTACTTATTAAAAGCTCATACTGTCAGCTGATCCAAATCAATCTTACCACATTTAGTAACCATTTTCTCCTAAATATAGACTGAATCAGACAGTGATACTAAACTGTGATTGCCAGCCCCATAAATATATCCAGAGTAAGCTATAATTCCTTGTGTTGTTTTAACTGCTTTTGCTGTTCTTCATCCTTTCTCATTGCTTACATTTGTTTGACTAAACATATTATTTTTCTCCAAAGTCTCTTGAGTGGTATTTGTTTTCAGATAAGTGAGTGTAAATAGTGAGGGTCTCAGTTCTGGTAATTAAGGATACAGTGTACTTTTACAAGAAAAACTATAGTCTCTTTGCCAGTTGCAAATCAGCTACATCATTCTTCTGAAATCTCTCTCTGATTTTGCAACTGCTTAACTTGGAAAGAGTTAAGAAGAGGTAGGTAGGGAAAAAAAACCATTGTAGGGAAGGATAGTTTTTCAAGATCTGGTATGGCAGGACATATGCTTTTTTGGATCTGGGATACATCCACTCACGTGTGACCTTTCTGTTGATATTGTGACTGAATTCTAGTTAAGAGAAAAATCAGAAAACCCAGAACCAGAGAATGAAGCTGGGCTGCATGTCCCCCCTTTCAGCTCGTTGGCATGCAGGGAGCTCAGGATCAGGGAGCTCCATAATCCTGGGCTCCCCATCTGCTGGCCTGTTTAAAAGACATGCATGCAGCTAGTAGACCTTTAAATAGTTAAGCACCATGCTCCACAGCTCCCTGCATCATGGACCTTTAAATGGTATGTGTTGGCTGACCTCAAGCCTTTTAAATATGCTGGTGTGGGGATCTCGAGATCATGGAGATGCTCCCCACTATCAGGTTTCTCACGTGGCCCTTTAAACTTGCCAGCCTCTGGGGAGTTTGGCATTGGAGGTGTTCAGTTCCCTGGGCTAGGGACAGACATTCAAAAGCCTGAATTGATTCAGTCTTTGCAGGTTAGTCTAATCTGGCTAGGCTGAACCAGTTCCCAACCATACAGGCAATCCCTCTGGACTGAGGAAATTCAGGCACATGCCTGCAGTGGCTCAGGCTGGAAGCCAGAGTGTGCTAGAACAGCCCTCCCTGCTCTCGCAGAGCTGACCTGGCTCCATAGTTTCATAATTGGTAGGGTTGGAAGAGACCTAAGCAAATCATCTAGTCCAACCCCCTGCCATGGGCAGGAAAGGATGCTAGGGTCAAATGACCCCAGCTAGGTGGCTGTCTCTCCTCCTTTTGAAGACCAACAGGGTAGAGGCAAACAACACTTCCCTTTGAAGTTGGTTCCAGCTCCTAGCTGCCCTGACAGTGAAGTAGTGCCCCCTGATATCTAGCCTGAATCTACTCTCAGGCAACTTATGGCTGTTGTTCCTTGTTACTCCCAGTAGTGCTTGGGGGAACAGGGACTCTCCCATTGCCTGCTGGTCCCCCTTGGTGGCCACCAGATCCCCTCTCAGCCTTCTTTTGTGGAGGCTGAACAGGTTCAGGTCCCGTAGCCTCTCCTTGTAGGGCCTGCCCTGCTGGCCCCTGATCATGCAAGTGGCCCTCCTCTGGACCCTCTCCATGTTGTCCACATCCCTCCTGAAGTGCAGCGCCCAGAACTGGACGCAGTACTCCAACTGCGGCCTGACCATTGTCGCACAGAGGGGGAGTATCACCTCCTTGGACCTGCTCGTGATGCATCTATGGATGCATGACAAGGTGTGGTTAGCCTTCCTGACCGCGTCCCCACATTGGCGGCCCATGTTCATCTTGGAATCAGTAGTGATTCCAAGATCCTTCTCTGCCTCTGCACTGATGAGAAGGGAGTTCCCCAGCCTGTAGGCTCCAGCAGGGCTCTGATTAGGGAGGGGTGAAAACCCCAATACTGCCTGCAGTCCTAGGCTTTTCCCCGCTTGCTGCTCAAAGGGCAGGAGTGTTGCCAGCCTGCAGCCCTGGGCTAGCACTCTGAGGCAAGGGAGTGTGTGCAGTGCATGCATCTGTTGATGATATGGAGTTTTTCACTGTCCCTCCCTGCTTCTTTATACAGTACTGTCTTCACCAAGCTGACAGGCAAGCAAGCAGGGGTTGGAGGGGCTGGTAACTGTGTTTATCACCCTTATGTCAGTGTTTATCGCCCCATTAAGACTGTTGATTCTACCTGTTGATCCAGCACAGACCCAGCATGTGGTCTGTTGTTAGCTAATACACAGACACCTCCTCAGCAAGGCAGAGTAGAGGGGAGAATTCCTCCTTAGCACTGGAGGGGAGGCAGGGGAGAGGGAACAAGCAGCTCTTAAACAGCATTTCCAAGATAGGACATTAAGCTACCTGTTACTTAGCTCCAAAAAGCCTGCCTGCCTTTGTCTCTCCCACAGCACAGACTGTAGCCAGCCTGTGGTCTGTTAGTTAATGCTGAAGCGTCTGTGAGGGACAGGGGATGCCTGCTTAGCACAGAGTGGGGTGGAGAGGGGAGCAGAATCCAGGCAGATGCCTGCAGAGACTGCTGAGCTCCAGTGAGGGAGCAGAGGGGAGGGGCCAGCCCTGTAGAGCCAAGGTCCCCACCCAGCCAGAGAGCATGCTGGGATGATGGGGTGTCTGGTTTATCTTAAACCAGCAAGGAGTCTCAGACAGACTTTGAGTAAACTGGTTTGAGCCGAATCAGTTAAACCTGGTTGAATGCAGTATCAGACTTACCTCAAACTGGTTTCAGACATTTTCAAACTGGTTTATGTGCACTGAACATCTGTTCTGTTACAGGTTTAAACTAGTTTCTGATCACTTAAACCAGGCTTGTGTGTAATGTCTGTCCCTAGCTCTGGTAATAGCCTCCCCCTATAGGCGACGCGTAGGGAGGGCACGGGGGGTCACGTCCGTCCCCCTCCCCCCCCGAGATAAGCCGCTGCCAGCTTCTAAAGGCAGTCCCTGCTCACCACTCCTGACAGCACGGACAGTGGTTGCAGGCAGTCCCCACTCGCTGGCCACCGTTTGCCAATCCCCCACCCCCTCCCCGCTCACCACCGACACTGCTGTGGCTGCCTGCAGGCAGTCTCCACTTGGCCTGCCCTCCCCGCTGACATCATCGTGGCTGCCTGCAAGCAGTCCCTGCTCACGGCCACCACACCTGCACTGCCAACACCGCCACCGCTGCCTGCGGGAGCTTGCTGTGCCCCGCCAGCTCCCATGTGTCATTCATGTCTCCCCCCATGTCAGGAAATGTAAGTGGGAACCTTTAAACTAACATGCCACATCTTATAATTAACTTGCAATACAAGCCAGCCACAGAGATGTTCCTCATTTAAATGCAGTTTACCATTTTTGTCATGCAATAAGTTAGTTAAACCTGTGACATTACAATTTGTTGCATGATTAACATGTTACTCATTCTGTAAATGAATGTCTGCCAGGGGCCTAAAACACGCATCCTTGTTCCATGCCCTTTGTTGAATTCTTAGCTCCTTTTTAATTTCCATCTGCTTCTTTCCTGTTCTGGTTTTTTTTTCTTCTCTGCTTTTTCTTAACAATATTTAACTTATTTTTACTTTTATTCTTGGGTTTATTATTTCCCACTCACCAGGTTTCAGTAACTGGTCCTTTCCTTTTTCATGTCCTTGTGTGACAAGGTATTTAGCAGAATTTGCAAATTTGTTGGAATCTGACAGGGCCATGCCATGAGTGCTGCTGCTGCAGCCTCCAATTTGTGACCTCAGGGCTGTCAATTGTGCTCCTTAGCATCCATGCCACGCGAGCCCTCCCTACAACTGGTACAGGAGCTATCTTTTGGTAGCTCTGTGTTGCATGAGATATCTGCTTTTGCAGTTGAATTGAAAATGATGAGACCAGGAAAAAACCAAGGGCTGGAATGACGAACCACTTCCTGTACTTATAGCTGTGTATACGAGCATCTCCTGCGGCCATTTTATTTAAGATCAAAGGAGCAGAGAGGGAAAGTAGATTTTGCAACTGCCTGACTTGGAGAGGGCTGGAAGGAGATAGATAATAAAAAGAAAAAGCGTTGTGTTAGCCTCATAAATACACCTGCAATGGAGAATGGGGTGAATGCAGCCGCTGTAGTTGCCTCATACTGTTACTTTCACAATGGACTAGGTTAGTGCCAACTGGGTTAAGAAATAGTGCATTTAATAATAGGGCATGCAGCTGTAGTAGAAGCTAAAAAAATGGCAGTTCCATAAAGGAAACAGAGTTATTAGCAAACATTTCCATGAAAGAAGGTAATAGTTTTATTTATTTAGCAAAGAGCCTGAAAGACTTGACCACAGAAAGTGATACTGAACAAAATTGCTTCATCTCTACAGAATTCTAATAATTGACAAGTTAAAATAATGGAAGTAAAGAGATGTAGGGTTCCCTTGGTTTTTGTCATTTCTCATTTCACTAATTCCATTTACCTGCTTTGTGAGCCAAAACAAAAACTTGGACAAGGCTGCCAACAAAAATGTTCCTCAATTTACTATCCAAAATGTTGTGTTAGATACAAAATGCCAATACAGATTTGTTAAATACCTATCTGAATTAGCAAATCAATATTAAACATTAAGGCTGCCTACCTTTAAATTTATCTTCCTTCTGCATTTTAGATTCTTCAGCAGAGTTTAGAGCACCTGACTAAGGCAGTTGGAAGCAGACTTCAGAGGAGCCTTAATGTATGCTTGATTGATTAGACAGGGCTAGAGATTTAAAATAGCTGAATGAAAATGTTATCCCAAGCTCAGCAATTAAGCTCCCTTATTAAAAAGCTTTAAAGTATACTAAATTATTTTCTAAGCAGATAATGGCTATGTAGGTGGTATGCTGCTGTTTTATGCACAATAAGTCTTTCCAGCACTTATGCCTGGTAACTCATCTTTCCTTCCCCACTGTTAGACTTGTTTGCTGTACTTGTACATTGTCATTTAGTGCTGATTGCAGACTCTTCAGGATGTGTTGACTGCACCTTCCACAGTGGGACATTGATCCTTGGAGGCCTGAGAAATCGCACGTAATAATGGGCATCAAACATTAAGACCAAATATAGCCAGTTTCACTTACCTTGTAGTTGTATTCCTCTTTTGTGAAAGAAGCTTGCTGTCTTGCCATTCACTTTTATTTGACATCCGGTGATTTTGGGAGGAAGGGTTAATAAAACTTGTTTGTTTTCCAAACTGTTTATAAAAAAAAGACTGTGCTTTGATTCCGTGTGATAATTTCTGTGGTCTTAATTACAGCTGTTAGAGTCATACCAAGGTTACAGTTCATCCTTCAATGGAATGGTGAAGTAATAGTTAGTAATATGCTTTTGCAATTTCAGGAGACATTCATGAGGCAGAGAAGGTTAGACTCGCACATGACCTTTCTGTTGATATTTAGACTGAATTCTAGTTAGGAGAAAAATCATGCATTGTAATGCCACATGATAGACCATTGCCAGCTATTATAGGACTGCTGGTTCTGTAAGCAGACTGTATCACAGAGCTGAAGTGTTCTGTTGGTTTCCAAGAGCGGTTGTGGAATATTGGCATGAGTGCATACATTTCAAGTCTATCTCCTGAAAAACCCATGCTTGCTCTTTTGTCTTGATGTCATTATATAGGATAGAGGCTCAGGAGGTTACACTGATGCAAAGAGAGGGTGCAATGAGTAACCTCACATAAACTGACCATAAAAAAAATATTTTATTGGTCTAATTATATGAAAGAGGAGTAATTTTTTGCCTGCATTTAAATAACTGTTGAAGAGAAGTACATTTTCTTTTGAAATATGCATCAACAATTTAGTTTTCTTTGTATGGTAGTTGCTGGAGTCCTGCAGTTGAGCGACGCTCTTCGAGATGACATCCTTCCTGAGCTTGGAGTTCGATTTGAAGATCATGAAGGTAGCTAACCACATGTACTGCAAATCATAGAAATGTAGTGAATTCTTTTCTTAAGATATTGGAAAATTCAAACATGCCGAAGAGTAATAGGGAATCGTAACTTGACAGACATTAAATACAGTAATCTTGAGTAAGCCAACATAGGTCATGTTTTAAAATAATCTTTGATAAATCAAGAAAATGTGAATATTGGAATCAGCATTTGTTTTCCTTTTTTTCCTCCAGGACTCCCAACTGTGGTCAAATTGGTAGACAGAGACACTTTACTAAAAGAAAGAGAAGAAAAGAAAAAGGTTTGAAATTATTTAAGTGTATTTAAATATTTACACACACAAATAAAATGTGTACTAAAGTGATACTGGGCCCATCTACACATGCATTTAATCTGGCCTAGATTTACTGTAAAATAAACCAAAGGAAGGGTTTTTGGGCAGCGTCTACACTTGCAGGGATTAGGGATAAGATTTGTACCCAGTTCCCTGCAGCCCTGCAATGGGCCTCTGCTGCCACCAGGGGGAGCTCCAGGCTCCCCTTGGGTGCTAGCCCAGGGGCTGGCAGGGAGTACAGTCTCCTGGCCTCAGGGGGCTGCCTGCTGCTGGGGCGAGAACAGTGTCCCCCTGCCCTTGCATCAGGGACCTCCTGGTTCTGGCTCAGGGAGGGGCAGGTCGCTGCTAGCTGCCCCACCGGCAGATTGGGGCAGAAGGCTGGGAGCTACCCCACCCCTACAGCTCCATGCAGGCCCCGTGCCTCGATCACCCGATCGAGGCATGGGACTACAACCTGCCCCTGACCAAGACAGTTTCTGGCCAGCCCCATGCTGTGCGGGGAAGTCTGCATGTGCAGCCCAGAGCTGGCTGGGGCCTGCCCGAAACAGGACAGGCCCCAGCCACCTCCAGGCTGCATGTGCTTCCCCACACATCCTGGGGCTGGCTGGGAACTGTTCTGGTCAGGGTCTTCCAGGCCCCTGCTCTCCAATCACAATAGCAAAGTGGGAGCTGAGAGATAAGGATCACCCAACCCTGGTTCCCTGATCTCAGTGTCAGAGCAGGGGGCATGGAGCTCCCTGCTGCTAGGGCAGCAGGGCATAGTTCCCGCTTACACTTCTGTGGCAGAGCCTACCCTGGCAGGGAGCTATCTCCTGCCCCTTGGTGGACAGCTGACTGGGAGCAGAGTTTGTTCCTGGGCAGGTGTCTGCATAAGCGCTATGATGCCATTACTAATGTTGAATAAATTTGCTACTTGCATTTGCAGGTAGCAAATTTACTCGGGATTAGGGAGGTTTACTGCGAAGTAAGTATGTGCATGTGTAGACACACATGCTTCTTTAGCAGTAAACTATGCTAATGCAAAATTAAACACCTCATGTGGATGCGCCCACTATATATAGGCTTGCTGATCTGTGAAAAACAACATTTTAATATAAATAAAATGGGGAAAAAAAGGATGCACAAACTCATAACAAACCTGAAATAGCAGCTGAGAAAATAAACTTAAAATAATTGCCTGAAAAATATTAGGGAAATGTTAATGATATTTATATGTTTCAAGAGCCTTTATAAAATTGTGACCTGCTGAGTGTGGTGTATTTATGCTTTTGTGTCTATGACAGTGATTTCTATAAGTAATTTAGTCTGATATTTTGTCAGTGCAAATCAAAGTTAAACATTCATCTAAAACTAGACTGTGTTGGCTCAGTATCTGTTGATAACAAAATTAAATTGTTAAATCTTCATTATTGTAGCACTGGATGAGGAAAGAAAAGAACCAGCATGTGATTATGTAATAAGATTGTGTTGTGATGCAGATGTCTAAGAGAGCAAAATGAAAGATGCACAGGAACCTGACTTTTGAATGCATGATTTTCCAACCTTGATAATGTTCTCCTAATAACACTTTTTATGTGAAACCTTTTGAGGTTTGTAAAAACAGCAACATTCCATGATGTTGGAATTATGCTGAATGGAACTGGTTGGAAAACGCTATGATTTTTTTTCCCTTGGAATATTTTTATGGCTTTTTTCCCCAGAAAATTAAATCAACAATTGAAGATTCAGCCAAAATTCCAAATATTTTGATAAGGATATGCTGCCAACGTTCTTCCTGGGACTTGTAGTTCAGTCCCATATCATTATACTCTTTGATGGTTGGTACACCTTGCTCGGATTGCGTTTCCACTGCAGATTTCTGACAGAGTTTAGCTGCCAAACTAACAAGTCTCTGCTGCACATGCATGGACGGAGATTTTGAAGAGGTTTAAAACTTGATCTTGGGAACAAAAAAGGCACTTTTCTGAACAAAGATTAACTCTCTTGTCATATTTCAAGCTAAAGTATTGGAAGCACTAGAGTTACTCAGTGAAAGTTGTAAGAATTGCTTAACATGGGTGACTAATTTTCCACAGTTTCTTTCTCTGAAATGACTGAACCGTGCTTCTAAAATTTCAGACTAAGATAGACATCCAATGCAGAAATTATCATTGTGAACTATTGACATTAGGCAATGTTTTAAACAATTTTAAAATGGGATTTTAAAATGAAAAAGGAGCAGGCAGCCTCACCTAGTTTTTAGTGTTGTAACTGTAGGTGGTTCTACTGGGTGTATGTATAATCAGATATATAAAACAAAGGTGGTTGGCTCACATGATTAAGGGAGAACCTAATACAGTGGTTTCATTTTGATTCAGTAATACTGCTTTTCAATTAACTTCACATAGATTGAAGAGGAGAGAAAACGAAAGAAAGAAGAAGCAGCCAGGAAAAAACAGGAACAGGAGGTAAATTATTCAAATAACTGTTTAAATTTATACTTAAATGAGCATTAGCTTTTTAAAGAAAAGTGTAAATAGCAGTATTTAATGTTCATGAGCATACATTTGAGGCCAGATTTTTAGCTCGGCTTCCGTTGGTCAGCCACTGTTCTTGTGTGTGTAACTTTCTGCTTACAATTATTTCCCCCTTGCAATTTAGGTTGCTTAAATGATCAATGCTCTCATGGCTTCCATGAAAAGTTAGAAGAGATTTTGCCTGTATCATTTACTATTTTCTTCCCCCTTTACTGCCATATAGATATGCATGAAAACAGGATATTTGCACTTCTAAGAGTCCATCTGTTCCTGCTGTTTATGCCTGACATGAAGTCTAATTTTCTATGAAGACACATTCATCTCCACAGCATCTAACTGTGATAGCACAAAGGTTCAAGACTTCAGGTAAGGACTAAGCAGGAAGAGCAGGTGGACCCATAAGGAGCAAACATCCTGTTTTAATGCAAATAGCTTTAGTAGTAAAATATAGAAAAATAAGCTCACGCAGTGTGCTGTGAAGAGAAAATCATTTGGCTTCATTGCATTAGACATAGATTACTTTTAATGATGTTAAGAGCACATTCTTTTCAATTAAGCAGAAGTCTAGTTGTATCTTTAATGTGGTTTATTTACTTACACCTGGATCCTGCTCTTGCCGTGTTTGGATCAAGGATGCTCTGTATGGTTAAATGGGTCTTTCTACACTGAGTTCATTACCAAATAGAATTTACACTTAGTAAACTGCCTGTGTTTTTGTTTGTATCTAAAATACAGTACAACAAAAAGCTACATTCAGCTTCTACAGCACGTAAGCTATTTATTCTGGGTGGTTGCAATGCACACTTCTCTTTCTGTCTTAATTGGACCCTAACTGATAAATTGTTTTAAAACAGTATTAAGTTCATTTGTATCCTGCCAGACAGATACAGTCAAGATTTGTTCAGAGTTGCCCTTCCTTGCCCTCTTCTTTTCACATAATAAACAAGTTTCGTTATAGTGCCGTCTGATTTGCAATTTAGATGCTCTTTGTTGCAGTGCATATACACCATGGATAGTTTTCAGGAAAGGACAAATGACCATTTATTTAACTGGAATGGTAAATACTGTTTAAATTTGCAATGCATGTTTTATATTGCAGGCCGCAAAACTGGCAAAGATGAAGATTCCACCAAATGAAATGTTTAAATTGGAGCAGGACAAATATTCCAAATTTGATGAAAATGTAAGAAATACGTGGGGGGGTTTCCCTTAGACAGGAATGAAATTCTTATTTTTCATTTGGCCTGTAAGTAACTGATTCTCTTCCTGTTAAATGTCAGTAGAGCCCTAGGACAGTGGCCATGGACAGGCATTGCATTTGTGCCAGAAGAAAAGCTTTTCTTTTGGTGAAAAAAGAAAGCATACAGCTGTTTGAGGAGTATGCTGTGCAAGAGAAATATCTCTTCTGCAAGAGAGATCTTCTTTCTTTGATCAAGAAGAGCTCTTCCCTTCTCCATTAACTTGAACTGTTGTGTGCCTCTCTCAAGTGTTGAGGACACTCAGTATCCCACAGTCCTCTGCTCTTACTCCCTTAAAGGGAGTGGGAGCGAAGGAGAACATTGAGTCCCTGATAGCTGGGAGAGCTTGCCTGTCTAGTTCCCCAGGCAGGGGGCTAGGACATATGTATGCTGTGACTCCCCAGCTATTTTTCTAGCACTGATAATATCACAGGGCTGTTTAGCTTTAGAGATGAACACCTGCCCCTGGCCTGAATCTGGTGGGAGATTACATATTTCTTGAACAAGGCGGCCTGTTTTATGACCGCTTGGGTTTATTTTAACATGCCATGAACTTACCTGAACTGGGTAAGACTTCCCTGTGGATTTTGGGGGTCTGTTGCAGAAACCTCTTAGAATGTCCTATTGAGAGGCAAAGATTGCACTCTGATAAACAGAACCTCTAATACTCAAGCTTCCGCATATCCAGGGGATCTGTGGCAAATGAACTGGTTTGCTCTAAATCCCTGTGCTTTCCCATTGGCTCTGTCCACTGTGCCACTTTTCTCTGGCAGCCCCTGCTCCCTTGGAACCTTGCCAACAAATTCTCCCTAACCTGCAGGGTGAAGTCAGGTGTTTTCTGAAAAAAGTAATATTATTGCATGTGCAAGGAGTTTGTCTGTCCCATCTCCTTCCCCTAGGTCACACTGTGGGCAACTGCTGTGTCATGCAGAAGTAAGTCCTTTGCATGCAGGTCATAGACAGAGAAGATCTGAGCAGAAAATTTTAACAGCAGTTTCACAGTACAGTTTATTGCTTTTCTCTTAAAATCTGAGAGGTAGTAAGTTGATCTGTCCTGAATAGTGACCTGAAACGCCTTGCACACAAACCAGCAAATACAGTGATTAATTCAGTCACTTAGAGATTTTTGTGTCAATTTTACTTTTAATCTCTTCTCCCATCCAGAGAACATGATTCTGATGAAAAGAGAGAACAGAGTCCCATCACAGATTCATCAGATTGACTATAGGCAAACAAGGTCTCTGGATGGAATTTTCTAAGATCTTTCTGTTCTTAATATTGCAGGGATTTCCTACACATGACACTGAAGGCAAAGAGCTCAGCAAAGGACAAATGAAGAAACTGAGAAAACTTTATGAAGCACAAGAAAAACTATATGAAGAGTATCTACAAATGGTTCAGAATGGAAGTGCACAATGAGAAGAAAACCTGGACATTCTCTTTTTAGATAAAGGCGAGTGTTGGGTCACCAGTGGAACAGGGATGAGCATAATCAGTGCTCAGATTGTGTTTACACTTTCTACTGTGTGCAAGCTAAAAAAAGTCCTAGTTGAAATGAATTAATATATCATCTGATTTAGGGAGTCAATAAAAAATATTGTTATAAAAAATAACCTGTATAGATGTTTGTATGTCAGTTGTTAGAGTGAATATTTGCTGGTTCTTTTTGGAAAAATGCTACTTGTTTAGCTAATCCATATAAGGTTTCTTTGTCATTATAGACAATTTGGGCCCTGGGTAATTTGTCATGTATGCCAGTCCTTATCCACCTAATATCCAGGAATACAGTTTACTAAAGGAAAGCTGATCACTTTGTCCCACCCATAAATATTTCTCAAATGATTTTAATGTTATTTAAGCAGGAAGAGCTGTAAATAGTTCAACCCTGATGCTTCTGTTGCCCTTACTAGAAACTCCAAATATACACACAGAAAAATCTGTTATATATGCCAACAGTCACTTCCATAGGGTTAAACTGTCACAGCCCTTACTCACGTATGCACAGGAAGAAGCCCCATTCCACTTACTTCTTCCCCTGCTTAGGTTGTGATTTCAGTCACAGAGTTAAATGCAGGGATTACTCACCAACTGTGAACAAGCCAAGAGAAGGAATCCTTGTCCCTGGCACTGGAAAAGGGAAGAAGGGTCCGCTACAAAAAAAGGATGAACTAACTAGGTAGCTCAAAGGGGCAGTAAGAGTAGAACTGTGTGACTGAGTTGGGATATTTGTTGCTTGATCCACTCTTGGAAGCAATTTGGCTATGCGCTCGCTCTTGCTCGGGTCAAGCTTTAAAGTCACAGGCCAGACAAGGGTTATGAAACAAATTTGTTTGCAATGTGGCCACATAAAAAAACATCTGCCAAGAGAGTCCTGTGCTACTGTTTCACTTACAGTGCATGGTACCTGTTAACACATTTTACACACACAAAAACACTTTTTTTTCTCTCTCTGTCTCTGTTAAAAATCACAGAGCAGGTCTCACACAAGTCAGTAGAATGAAAAATGAAACTTGGATTTCCTCAAAAACTGGACTTGTGCTTTAACCAGTAGACCATGTTTCTGTCCCTCTTTAAGAGCCTCTCCTCTGCTAATGGCTTAATGTAATCTGTATCTTATTATGTATGAAGACTAACATTCTTACCTTTTAAAAAGGCTCAAATAACTATCCAGATGTGTCTTTATAACTTAAGATATTTATTGATGAGACCCAGTACAGCACATGCATTTTTTACCATTGTTTATAAATGTAGCTAAGGGCCAGACAGCTGTCCTTTGTACAGCAAAAATGAAGCATGTACCAAGGTACTCTGCTTCACAACCATCTTTATGAAATTAGGTTTACACAGATTTTCTTTTACATTCTCATTAAAGAGAGAGAGAGAGAGAGAGAGAGAGTGTATGTATATGAACACAAAAGAATTACTTGTTTTAAAAATGTCAGTAAAACACAAGAGAAAGCCAAGATGCATACAATTAATAAGGATGCAAGGTTGGTAAGAACCACTATTGAAAAGTGCTCATTTTTGGTATGTAGTATAAGAAGTATGTTACACACGAGCTCATTGCTTATTTAATTTGGTGTGAATTGTTTCTGTTTAGAGCAACAGTAAAAAGAAATAAGTAGTCCCATTCCAAACTATAAAGCATCTATGTTTTGGACCTAAAAATGCAACTCATCCTCTTCAATTATTCTACAGTCCTAGGTGATAAACCCTTATATGACATCAGCCAGTTACCAGTCAACCTCCTCTCCATCAGCTGTATTTGTTGCAATGAAAAGTGCTTAAGTTTGCACTTATTCCTTTTTCTTGTATAGCTGAACCCTGCAGTTTTGACTCAAGCATGACTCTCACTGAAATGCCTCTTCAAAATCCCTATTTTACCACATGCTTAAGGGACTTTAAGCTTCTTGGTGGGGTAATTTATCCCGCACTGAGCTCCTTGCTGCCTTAGCTGGACTCTTGTTGGCATCCAGACTAGTTACTCAAAGCTAACACAGGTATTTCTACACTCAAGTGTAGTCATTTATGTGATTACAACATAGGCATATCCAGATAAGTACTTCCTTAAGCACTTTGCTGAATTGGAGCCTAAACTCAGAAGTCACTGCTGCTATTTCAGAATAAAAAGGAACTCCTTCAGTACTGTTTTGGACTGTCAGTGCTAGAATCTATTCCCAATTAATATGGCTAGATAGAAGGTAATAAGTACATGATCTATCCCTGTCCTGGTTTCCCCAGCCACGATCTTCTGTTAATCATCCTGCCTTTGATTATTCCTTAATCATTTATTTTGATAGTTCCCTCAAAGTTCTGTCCTCTGTTCCCTCTCCTCCGGTCAGCCAGGTGTTTGTCCAATCTCCTCTTAAATATCTGCAAGGAAGGGGACAGCACCACCTTTTCTTCTCTGTAAGCTTAAAGTTTTTCTAAATGCTGCTGTTCTTCCAACCCTGAATTTCTTAAGGGTCTGATCCAAAGCTAGTGGGATCAGAAAGCCATTTGACCTCATCACATTTTCCTTCATTGCTCTGGGTAATCTTTGTCCCATGTGCCTCTGTTCATTTTCCTCTACTCTCCCATTCTCATCCCCATCCCCTCCTCTCTCTGCATAGTCTACCTCCCTTTTGTCTCCATTGTCACTCTTACGGTTTCACTCCTTTGCTTAGTTCCTTGTACTCTAAACCTCTCCAGACCCGCTTCTTTTAGGAATACTCTGTTCACTGCACCCGGTAACTCCCGCACTTGAACTGTTCTTCCACAATAAGTCTCTCCCCTGTTTCTCCTAAGTAGCTAACACTTAGGAGCAAGGAATGTGCCTGCCTCCCTAAAGCATAAATAAATTGACAATTCTATATTTTTTTTTATTTAAAAATAATAGTTAAAAAAGCAAACTGAGCCAGTTGGCAGCTACTCCTGCAAAGTTACATCTGTTAAACGTGTTAGTCTTGATACATGAGCCATAACAAACAGGAAAATCTTTCACAATATTAAGTAAATGGGACTTTTGCCCAAGTTAGAACTATGGAATTGGACCCTTTTTCCCAAAGGACAAAATGTGTCAATAAAACAATCTTGATTAGCAAAAGCCCATGGGAATATGTTGCCGGGTTATGCTGCTAGCCATCTTCATGTCATTTAACTAGGAAGCAAACTATCAAATTATTTAGAAACAAATGTTATAATGATTCTTTTGGCCACCACCATATTGCAAGAAAGCAGCATGAACCAATGAGCAGGCAAAAGAGCGATTTGTTAGTAGACATCAATGCTGCAAGTAGGATTACAAATGTGGCATTTAAACAGACTGCCAAATGGGGTGTGTCATTGATCTCTGTAGTCATTGAAATGCACAGCACGGAATCTGTTCCCTGGCGATCCATCAAGGTGTCATTTAAGTGAATTCTTCTGCGCTTGTTAAGGGGAGAGTGACTTGGCAACTAGAAAAAAAGAATGCACTATGGGCATTGGCTGTGAAATGTCTCCTGTCAAAGAGCAGACTTAGGCCAACTCCATAGTAACTTTTTGGTTTTTGATGTAACTGTATAAAAAAAATACACTGGAAGGATCAATAGTTGAGTTTCATCTTCTATTTGAAGAGAATACTCTTCCAGATATCACAAAAGTTAAAATTTTATACTTGAGATGCACTTGTGACACTTGGGTTTTTTTCAAAGGAAAAGTTTTGCCTCCTATTCTATGCTATCACTGCTCTTTATCTTCAGTTTTTAGGTGATACATATATAGCTTGGTAGGAAAAAGAGGGGATTTTCTTGTGGTTAATGTGTTGGGTTTTTTTCACTCAAATACTGATAAACATTGCCAGTTCTTAGCATATGGAGTCTTTAATGATTGTGCTTAATATAATTTTTGTCCTAAAATTTTTAGAATGCACATAGGACTTTATCATTCAGTAATCACATTTAGTAGTGATCCCAGACACCATGGTTTTTTGGTACTTAACTTGAGAGTCCTTAAGTGGGCCTGGTTTTCAGAAGAAATAGATTCAAGTTAGTTGCCTCAAAATAGGGACCCCAACATAACTGGTTACTTAATACTCTTGACCTTACTAGCAATAGATGATCTGCACTGTGATAGCCAGGTATGTGATTTTAATTAAAGGGAAGATGCTGAATTGAAGTCTCAAATAAAACATTGATAAATAATGTCCAAACAGGAAAACCCTTAACCGTCTATCTGAGTGCCTAATATCTGAAGCACACTTAACAAAAGAAAAGGCCATTTAACATTGTTTTACTAAAACACTGCAGACCCCGCAGGACCTAAGGCCACCCAGACTGCCATTTTTATTAATGGAAAACAGAAAAAATAATTTTTTTTAATAAATTGTTTTAAAAGGTCATATTTTTAGAAGGGAGTTTCTAACAGTACGCATTGTGATAAGGATAATAGCTTTCTCAGCCAGATACGTTTGCTAATGTTCCACTCAATGTGTTGTATGTAGATAAGTATGACAGTTCAAAGGAATAAATAAAAGGTAACCCAATGCTCCTGTCAACGTAAGTTTTCAGTATCTCAAACCAGATAAGACACCTGTCTAGATTCATCTAGGATACCATTAAAAGAAATGCTTTTGCTGGGCTTTTATTGATGCCAGTGGGAACCTATTTTTAAAAAGTCCCTTTTCCAGGATGTGGTGACCAAAAGAAGCCTAGAGGCATCACTCCTTTGTGAGAGAGCTCCGATCATTAACACTGTCATCAAATTAACCTAGCTGGATATCTTGATCATGAAAAACCTCACAGCAGATTTTAATATGGTGGACCATGCATAATGTATACTTGTAGTAACTAAAAGACATCTTTGGAAAGTCTTGCACAGCCCTACAGAAGAACAAGGGACACCTAAAAGAAAGTCAATAGGAGTGGACAACTGTATCATAAAAGATCACAAAAGAATTTGAAATGTGGCCTTCCCCTTGGATCTATCTTACATTCCATGTAACTCAACACACAAGGTCCTTTAACAATGAAACCTCTACAGAGGGGAGAGAATAATTGAAGTCATGGGCGACTTCAATTACCCAAACATCTCTTGGGAGGAACACTCAATCAACTCGGATTGGTCGTGTTCCTTCCTGACCTGCGTCAAAGAGCTTTTTCTGACTCAGGAGGTGCACGGGCCAACCAGAGGTAATGATCGTCTTGACTTGATCCTGGTCAAAGGAGATGACCTGGTGACTGACTTAAACATAGAGAGCAGCCTGGGTGATCTCGACCATTAAACCATCCTGTTCATTGTCTGTCACAAGGCAGACAAGTTAGATAACAGGACTGAAATTTTAGATTTCAAAAATGTGAATTTCAACAAGCTCAGGTCACTAGTAAGAAAAATACTGTGGGACCAGGGGTTGGGGGCGAAAGGAGCACATGAAGAGTGGTTGTTCCTTAAGGACACGATCCTTGAAGCACAAAGGAAGTCCATTCCTACACAGAGGAAAGGTAGCAAAAGGGCCCTCTGGGCTAAACAGAGGAATCATGGTCCTCTTGAGAAACAAGAAAGAGGCATACAGACAATGGAAGCTTGGGACATGCCCTAAGGAGGACTATACAACAATGGCCCACACTTGTTGGGAACAGATTAAAAAGGCCAAGTTGGAAACAACTAAAATTAGCAACGGGAATCAAGGACAACAAGAAATCCTTCTTTAGTTACGTAGGGAACAAGAGGAAAACAAATGGGAGTGTGGGGCCACTGCTCACCAACTCAGTATAGCTGGTTACCAGCACTTGGGAGAAAACTGAACTCTTGAATGACTACTTTGCTTCAGTCTTTCACTGGGCCAAGGGGAAAATCACGCTGAATGAGCAGGGTATGAATGACCACCTTCCTGCTATTGCCATAGAACTGGTGTGTGATCAAGTAAAAAAAAAAATAGAAATATTAAGTCAGCAGGACTGGATGAACTTCATCTGAGAGTGCTGAAGGAGCTAGCCAAAGTCATCATGGAACCCCTGACAAAACTCTTGCAAAACCTGTGGCACTCCGGAGACATCCCTGAGGACTGGAAGAGGGCCAATGTTGTGCCCATCTTCAAGAATGGGAGAAGGGAGGACCCGGGTACTATAGACCAAATAGCCTAACTTCTATCCCAGGGTAAATCCTGGAAAAATTCATTAA